>NW_004955537.1:2724986-2854600 GCF_000276665.1 Chinchilla lanigera
GTTGTAAAATGTTGTATGTCTGTTAATGTTTCCCTCCTTTTATCTTTAAAATAAAAAAAAAAAGTTGGGAAGCAGATTTAACTTCTGATGTTGGAACTAGTATTGAGAGATAATCAAACCTAAATTTTGCCTATCCGTAGTATTTGACTGTTAGGATATATTGATGTTTACTTATGTACTTAGAGAACAATTAAAAGGTATTACAAATAAAGGCAATATAAATTTTGGGTCTTCTGATGTAGACAGCCTCTCACTGCTCTTCAGCTGTCACTTAGTATGTAGCAAAAACAATCTTTCAGGCCCATGCTACTCTGATCTCTGTGACAGACTTGCACGTCAAGACCACACCTGAAGGTGGAGAAAACTTCTCAAGCAGCAGCAGGTGCCAACCACACCCAGGGACCTGCATTAGGATTACATACGTGCTTCACTGATGCAATCACAAACCCTGGATTTGAGCCACTGAGAATCTCCCATAAGCCTTACGTGAGGCTGACACTTCCCAAGAGAATAGAAGAGCTGCCATTACACAGACAGCTGCACTCAGAATCCCAATTAAGATAAAGATAATGTCTTTGGGCTCCACTCCTCCTTTTTCTACCTCCTGCTCTGAGTCTCCTACCTCATTCCCCAGCTGGGGGAGAGGGATCTGGGATGCCTCTGCTCCTACAGCCCGTGGCCCAATTAAGCCACAGTTAGTCGCTCTGAAGTGAGAATTCCAGAGAGGCTCATTAAGTTCCGTGCTTAAAAAAATGGAAGGACTATCATTAGCAAGGTCAGCTGATGAAGCAGCTAGGCTAACACCAGCAACTAAGCAGGGGAAGCAGGAGTGACTCAGTATCTCTCGGAGGCACTCAAAGAAACTTATAACTTTTCCCTAATGTTGACTTAAGAGCATATCACCACCTGCTATGCACAGACCCAAGGTCCCTTCCCTTTCACTGCCGCCATTATCCTCCTGCTCCCATCATGTATTATGTCATTATGGCCTCGTCTCTCGTCTGTGTTCTGTTCACCACTTTCACCCAATCCATTATCGCCAGAAACGTCCATCCTATCCCTATTGTGTTATCACCCTCAGCATTATCACCTGATTCATCATCCAACACCAGTATCATCATCATCCCCGTTATCATCACAACAGCACTACTCAGCTTTGCCGTCCCATCACTCCCATGACCACCACTTAATGTGCATCTGTGCTCCTGAGAAATGTCCTGAAGACTCAGAGGAGAAGCCTTGATTTGAAATGCAGGCAAGAAGAACATGTTTAAGTAGCTGCTCTACAATTTCAGTCAGATGCAAGAGAGCAAAGCATGCTACAATAAAATGTAATATACTGAGATAGAATGCATTAAGTTAAATTTAAAAATCGAACATTGGAAACAGTGACTAGAAAAAGTGACTTCATGAAAATTGAAATAGTCCCCCAATACAGGAGAAAAGAAATAAAACTGTGATAATTACAGAATGGAGTGTAAGTTGCGCAGATCCATCTTACAAGTAATGAAGACCTTCTGAAGAGCAAGCTGGGTGTAGCAGTACAAACCAGTAATTCCAGCAGTCTGGGAGACTGAGGCAGGATGATTGCAGATTGGAGCACAGCCTGAGCATGTTACAGCTCAGAAAGACCCTGCCTCAGATAAATAAAAATTATAAAAGTGCTAGGGATGCAGCTCAGTGCATTCCTAAAAGCAAAATTTTAAAAGTCTAAAAAACAGTAAAGGGATCAGAAGCAATATCCAAAAATGTGGCATAGGAAAACTTTCTGAATTTCACAAGTAATATTCTGAAGTCAAAATATCACTATATTCTAGGAAAAGTTAATGAAAGAGATCAGCATATATATACCTAGATTCATCTGATAATCTACCCCATACATGTAGGTATAATGATCCAAAATCTGAAAACATCATTCCCAGGTTTGAAAAGCTTAATAACTTTCAAGAGCTCTTAAGATAAAAAGCAAAATCCCAGCGTGGCCCATAAAGCCCATGGTTTGGGCCTGTGCACCTCTTCCACTGCTTCTGCCTTACTGAGGTTTGTTCTCTTCGTGCATTCATCATACTCTCTTCTTCTTGCAATAGGCTCTCGGTAGGTGTTCCCTGCCCTGAATGCTGTCAACCCTCCACCATCTGTTTCCTCGAGTTAACTCTTACTTTAGGATCCTCTGCACCCTAGGAATGATCTCAGACATCCTCAGACATCCCGAGAAACCTTTTGAAACCTCTCCAGCTGGGCTAAATTAATGTATTACAAGCTCTTGTTGCAGCATGCTCTTTTCCACTTTTGTACCCTAACAATTAGAAATATATGATTCTTAGGTTGCTACGTGCTAACAGGTAATGACCCTCAAAAAGGCAGGAAATGACAGAGCCAAGCCAAACCATACTGCCAACAGGTGGAAGTGCACTACAGCATCTCAGGGTAAACAAATCTGAAGGAAAAACCCTGAGTAGATAAATTCCACTAGTGACAAAGTGAATAAGTTCTATCTTTGTTAAAGTCAATTTAATAAAGTTTGCTGGTTTAGCTAGGATGGAAGAGCCTCTGTGAAAAGTAAGGTCTAACTGAGAAGCAGAGGTCATGCTTCTCAAGAAGCACCTTTATATGGCTTGACCACAAACAATGGCACTAGCTTTGCACAGTGGCAGTATCGTAGCCAATGAGGTTTATCCGAGGCGCGATTATTGCTAATTGAAAACTTTTCACAAACAAGGGCACTATAGCCTGGATCAGGAACTCACTTCAATCAATGGCCCATGTGTTAAAAGTGTGGTTCACAGCTTGGCATTATTGGGAGGTGATGGGACTTTAAGAAGTGGAGCCTAGGCCTAGGGATGTGGCTCAGTGGTAGAGTGCTTGTCTTGCATACAGAAAGCCCTGGGTTTGATCCCCAGCACAACAAAAACAAACAAATAAAAAAACAAAATGGAACCTAGTGGGAGCTTTTTAGGATATTGGTGATATGCAGTTTAAGAAGATAGTGGTACCCTAACCAGTTTCTTTTCCCTTTTCCTACCTAGCCATGAGGTGAGAATTCTGTTTTGCTATGTGCAGCCATTAGGACCCATTGCCAAGTCACAGGCCCAAAAGCAATGGGGCCAATTTACCACGGATTATGACCTCCAAAACTGTGAGGCAAATAAACTCTTTCTATTATAAGTTAGTTACCTAAGTATCTGTGATACTAATGGGAAGCTAAGACAAACAGAGATACCTGATGACTTGTCCTGGTGAGATCGGAGAGTCAGCTCAAAGGTTAATCGGTGTGGCCCTGTTACAGCCTTGTCTGTCAGTCTTTGGGGAAGTGGTGACAGCCGATAGCCCTACTATGGCTGAAGCTCTCAAAGTCAAACTTGTAGGTTAATATGTATTTTGACCTCCAATATTTGAGAGGAATAGCTCACATATGGAGTTCAGTATGATGTGATATGACGTTTGCCAGGGGACAGGAAATATATGCCACAGTCTATTTGGTTTTTGTTTTTTGATTTGCTTTTTGTGATAGAATAAAAGAAAGGGCCAGAGGTTTGGGACCTGTTATGGCTTGTATCTAGATGTCTCTCCAAAGCCTCATGACCCCATAGATGAGGATTCTCAAACTGCCTTGATCTACAGTATGATGCTGGATTAAGGGTGCCCCACCACGGGTATAGTTGGCACCACCCAAAAGGCAGGTCCTTTGGATGAAATATGAATTCAGGTTTGCTAGCTTGCTTGTTGCTTCTGCTGGTTGCACCTCCTGCCTGCCTTGCCATGAACTCTCTTCTGAGATGCCTCTCTGCCAGGCCACCCTGCCTTGGCACCCACTGACTGTGTACTGGAACCTCTACAAATTGAGCCGAATAGACCTTTAACTTTAGGTGTCAGGTATTTTGTCTCAGTAACAAAAAAGCTAACTAAGGTAGGGCCTACGTGAAGTAGAAGCAATTGAAGAAATCTACTATTGAGCAATGAAAATAGTACTCAAGAAATAGGGTATCTATGTGAGGGATATCAAAAGTGAGATAATTCCTAGGGAATGAGAAGTGTCAGTTATGGTCATAGACAATTGATATGTAAGTAGTGGGTTTGAGGAATAAAAAAAATCAAAGACAGTAATAACCCTTTGATCAGTGTTTGCCTGCCGAGGAACAGCCTGCACGCCACTCCAAGAACAGAGACTAACAGCACAGCCTCATGTCTCCTCTTTGCTATTTCCCATCATCACTCATCAACCTGGACACTGGAACCGTCTTCCTGATTGGTGCAGCTCCTGACTGCACCAGAATGTGCAGCACACGCACACCACAATGGGCATTCAGCCATGCGATGATGCAAGTGGTGATGCTTGAGATAAGTTCCAGAACAGCGCCGGCACAAGCTCACTTGCTCATTTCACTACTGAGGTAAAGTGAGTGAGCAGGAGAGCCTCCCGAGAAAATGAAAAAACTACCTAGAATTCCTACACCTAGACCTAAGCCTCCTCCTCCTCTCCTTCCACCTTCTCATCCTCCAACCCGCCTTCCTCCCCTGTCTTCTCAACCCTTCAAGCCTCAGCCTACTCTCCACCATAACCCGTCTCTTTCCGTGTTCTGCCACACTAGATTCCCTCCTCTCCCTAACGCTGGCCCTTCCCACTGCCCTGCCTTAAAGGTCTCCCATCCCTGCTCTTCCTCCGTTCCATCCAAAGCGCCCCCTCGCCGCCGTGTGCGTGTTCCTGCTGCCCCCCTAGCCTGTTACTCCTGTATCTTTGCCCCCACCCCACCTCCTAGCCCTTCTTTCTAGTTCTCTATTTTCCAGTCCCCAACAAAATCCAGCCAGCCACACGAGGCTGGATGAATGTGCCTGGGAGAAATCACCGGGCAGCTGGATTTCCAACTAGTATGAACTCGGAGTTACCTGGATTGTGGAGTCCAGCAAGCCAACTGGTGACCGCATGGCATGCCAGACCAGGGCAAGCCAACCTTGAACCTGGGACACCTCTCAGGTTAGTTATAGGGATCCTTTATCTGACCAGATCGATGCTAAATATCTTACTACTATCTTATTTTCCATTCATTCCATTCATTCCATTCCATTTTCACTAATGCTTTTCAGATTCCAGGGACACCTTTAACAATACCTTTTCCAAAAATCAGTCTCTTTCCTTGATGCCTGGTCAGCCAGGCTATACATATAGAATGGCTGAATCCAAAAGAGGAGAAACCTGGCTGCAGAAACGAGGAGCGATGACCTCTCAAAGGGATAAGGAAAAAGGGAAAGAAGTCCAAATTTTAGTGAGCAGGGAGAGTATTGAAGAAGAATTAATCTGTGATATTTATTGATGAGTAATGAATCAATCAGTCAATGACTGCTAAAGCCCACAGGGAAGACATTAGTCAAAAAGGAACTATCACTGGAAATATAAGCCGCACAAGTGGCATTTTGCAGTGGGGGAAGAGAATAGGCTTAGTTCTGAATACATCAAGGAAAAGTGGGAGTTTGCATCTAAGGATGAAAGGTTGAGAGTCAATAGGAAGAAAGTTAAAAAGAAGAAACATGAGAAGTAGGGGTTTCGAGCTAAACTGACCTTCTTGTTGAAGGGAGGTCGGGGCAATCAGACAACATCTGGGGGATGGTGGAGCATGAGAAAATATCAGATATTGAGGGTGGGGTTTTGGTTAAACTCCTTTTGTAGGATATTTGCTAAAATTATACAAGCAACAGTGAGCACAAAGCCTACTGTCAGGCCTAGCTGGAAAAGAGCTCAGGACTGCATTTGTATTCTGTGACCAATGAGAAAATCTTTGTCAACAGAGAATGAGGATCCTGAGGAAGTGAAGGTTGAGATGAAGACAGAGATTATCCATATTAGATCATTGGGCAACTAAGAAAATATTACAAAACACGAGTTACCTTACCATTTCTCTTTTTTCTTAAAGAATACAGCCCTGGTTCCCATGGGTGCAAACTTTGGAAATGCTGCATCCTTGACCCTCCAGAACATCATTTGGCAAGCTCAGCACACATAAAAGGAAAAACAAGTGTGGTTGGCCCAGTGAGACCTGCACTGGTCAGACCCTCCTGGTCCTCGGAAATGGAGACTGCATTCATCTGAGTTGTAGGTAGACTACAGATACTGCATTGCTGCTCATGATTATGAATGTGTGGACAATGCCACGACATGGTGCTGGTGGAAACTTTAATATTACATCTCCCAAAAACATTAGGTCTTTGTATTATAGAGCCATTAGAAGTAATGAAGTTGGAGTTCCAGAGTGATGTGATCTCACTGAAGAAGATGCCTGATGGGATCAACATGGTCCTCTCTGCCCCTGATAGGACAACCCTCATTTGGCAAAATACCACCAGCTTCAGTATGGAGACACCTGATAGGCCACACTTAATAACCACCTCTTATTTTAATGTCTTCTGGTATTTTTTCCTGTATATAGACCCTTTAAGTTAATTGCACAGTATAATTAAACTTCTTTAAAATTTATGTGTCAGAGTGCTCACTTTTACTCACTTTTCTGTGTGGCTACTTCCACAAAATCATCTCCTTCACCATGCTAAAATAACACAGATTTACACCACCTCTCACTCAGCTTACTTTTGGGGAAAATCTATGTAGTGACTTCACTAGACAGTAGGAAGCAGCACACCTCTACTTTGGATAGGTTTTTCTCCTGTTTGGATAGGTTGGTCTCTTATTTACACCCCTGACTCTTGGGGTATAAATTTCACACACAGAGTGGAGCAAGGAAAAGCATCTGCTCCTATACATCAGGAGAGGGGCTCTGATTTAAGTCCAGGCCCAAATTACAAATCCAGGTTTTCTTGCAACCCACTGGGTTCTTTCCATCATGCATCATCTTCTCAAGTCTAGTAGAACTTCATGAGCAGAGGTGGACCCACTTCAGGGTCTATACTGACCGTGCAAGACTAAAATGTGATGGTTAGGATCAGGTGAAAGCCACAGTAGCACTGCAGCTGTGGATTCAGTCTTTGCATTAAATTCCCAAGGTTCCCCTATCTAGAGAAATATTCTTTTGTTAAAAACAAATTTACAACAAATCATATTTTTCAGGTCATAATCAATTTTTTTACAGTTCTTGATTTGTGAAGCAGTCATGAATGGTTCATGATGCCCCACTCTATCTAATCACAAGTTCTGTTTATAGCCAGGGAAAGGAACTACCTGACAGGAAAGGGAAATGAGATAAAGAGAAAACCCAATTGGTTACAGCTTGTATTTGTCTTCTTTGAACTCAGTTTGAACAGTCGGCCATTTGTGATTGTCTTAGCCTTAGGTACTTGGTTACACAAGATTGCAACATTTTCACATCCGGTTAGGCACAGTTCATTACACATGAAGAAATCTTTAAGTTGCATATAAAATGAGAAGGGGCAGCTCTAGGTGAAACTTAACATTGTAAAGTCAAACTCTAAAGCTAAATCTAGATTTTTCTATCCTGAGTCTTATTTCTACTCAAGTCTACTCATAGAAACTCTTCCATTACATACCACTGTGAGAATTACAGGTAAGGGGAGCATACTGAGTGCACATAACCATCTCCTCTGCCCTCCCAAACACAAAAGGCACTGTTATGGTTGCGGGCTAGAATGGCCCCCAGAAAATCTCATGCACCTAGAGTGTGAGTGGATCAGGAAGACACTATACTCATTAGTGGATTCATCCATTAATGAGTTCAGTAGCTGAATGTACTTTAGGAGTTGGGCCTAGTTAGAGTGGGTTGCTAGGGGCATATCCAGGAAAAGTATATTCTTGTCCCAGGTTTCTCTCTTCCCTCACTGCTTCCTGACTACCAGGGGTAAAAATATCATTGTTCTTCCAGGCCCTTCCATTATGCCATTTCTGGACTGGAGTCAGCCAACTATGGCCTGAAACCATGGGCCAAAATAAAATATTGTATTCCTTTAACTGTCGGGTGTTAAGTATTTTATCCAGCAATGAGAAAGTGACCAAGAAAATGTGGTAAAGGGATCTCAGAAATAAGGTAGGAATCCACAACATAGAGAACAGGAGGAAAATTTTAGCAATGAAGAAAGAGAAGACATGTTTTAAGATAGAAAGTTGCTGGAAGAAGGTAGAGGACACCACAAAATGCAAGCCAGATGGGACACCTCTAAGCACAGAGCTCAGGCCTCTCAGAATTCTGAGATAGAGCCTCAGGACTGTGAGACAGTGAGTTATGAAGAAAAGAACTCCAAGTGGGCATTGGTAGGAATTTATCAGCCATCCCATTCTACACACACAGGAGAAGGCAGACTTATAATTTCTCTCACAGAAAAGATTGGAGACTAATTCTTGGAAAAGTGGAACAATTACAGGGTTCAGGGACAGTAAAATAAAAGGTAGAGTGAGGTGTACAAAAATAAGAAGTACTGGGCCAACACATTTTTTGGAAAATACATGCTTCTTGGTGACCCTAATTTACTGGCAAAATAGAAAAACATGAATCATATTTTTAAAAAGTTGTCTAAAATTTGTCAGTCTGTTAGCTTTTCATCATTGTGACAAAAAGTAAACTTAAAGGAAGAAAGATTTGAATGCCATCACAGTTTCAAAGGTTTTGGTCCATAGTCAGCTGGCTCCATTGCTTCAGGCCTGCAGTGAGTCAGAAACTTCATGGCAGTAGGGCACAGCTGAGAAATCCCAGCACTTGGGAGGCTGAGGCAGGAGGATTGCTGCAAATCTGAGGCCAACCTGGACTACATAGTGAGTACAAGGCTAACCTGTATAGTGAAACCCTGTTCCAAAAACACACAAAAATATCCTTTTTTTCATGGTAGCTAGCCACAATCTTGTCTTCTAGATCTGATATTCCATTTAACTCAAAAAGAAATTCATAGACTGAAAGTCAAAGGATGAAAAACAATACTCCATGCAACAGGAACCCAGAAAAAAGTAGGCATAGCTATTCTATCTGCAGAAAATGTGAACTTCAAGTCAAGATTGAGCAAAAGAGAAAAAGAAAGTCACTACATACTTCTTAAGGGAAAACTCCAAGAAGAAGAGATAATAATCATAAATATATATGCACCAAATACTGGAGCACCCAACTACATAAAACGAATATTAACAGACATTAAAAAATCAAGTAAGCACTAACACAATTGTAATAGGGGACCTTAATATCCCACTGTTACAAATAAATAGACCAATTGGACAAAAAAATCAAGAAAGAAATATCAGAATTAAATCAGACCTGTGAATAAATGGACTTAGTAGATGTCTACAGAGGGTTCCACCCACAACATCACAAGACATATTTTTCTAGGCTGTACATGGGACATTCTCCTAAATAGATCGCATACTAGCCCATAGAACATGCTTAAGTAAATGCAGAGGAAATGAAATTATCATATGTATATTATCTGATCATAGGGCAATGAAAATAGGAATCAACAGCAAAAGAAACCACAAAAAATACATAAACACATGGAGATTAAATAACACCTTCCTGAACAACAAATAGGTCACAGAGGAAATTAAAGAACAAATTAAACTGTGCCTACAATTAAATGATAATGCTAATATAACATACCATAATTTATGAGACACAAAGCAGTTCTAAGAGAGAAATTTATAGCAGTGAATTCACATATCCAGAAAACAGAATAAGCTCAAATAAACAATGTAATGTTGAACCTCAAACTTCTAGAAAAAGAAAAACAAATCAAACCCAAAAAGCTTGTAAGGGGCAGGAAGTTATAAAGATAATGGCAGAAATTAGTGCAATTGAGACTAAGAAAACAATAAAAGAATCAATGGATTCAAGAGTTGGTTCTTTGAGAGATTAAATAAAATTGATGACCCCTTAGCCAACACTGTCAAAAGAGAAAAGAAAGATTCAGATTCATGCAATTTGGAATGAAAAGAGTGAAACCACAGTGGATCCTGCAGAAATCCAGATCAACAATACCTACTTTGAGAACCCATACCCTAATAAGGTGGAAAACACAGAAGAAATAGACAGATTATTAAATACATATGAATTATCAAAAAGGAATCAAGAAGATATAAAAATTCTAAATAACCCAATGCCAGTTAATGAAATTGAAAATATAATTTAAAACTTTCCAACAAAGAAAAGCCCAGGTGTTAATGGATTCATCATTGAAATCTCCAAGAAATTTAGAGATCCAATGCTACTACTGATGGAACTCTTTAATGACATTGAAAGAGAAGAAATACTCCCAAAATCATCCCTAGAAGCAAGTATTAGCTCTATACCAAATCAGAGAAAGACCCAACCAAAAAAGAGAACTACAGACCAATCTCCTTAATAAACATAGACACAAAAATCCTCAATGAGATACTAGCAAATAGAATGCAGCAAATCATCAAAAGGATTATACACCATGACCAAGCAGAATTCATCCCAGGGATGCAAGGATAGTTCAACATATGTAAATCAATAAATGTGATATACCATATCAACAAAGCCAAAGACAAAAAAAATCACTATGATCAATTCAATAGACTCAGAAAAAGCATCTGACAATATCTAACACCTATTCGTGATAAAAACCCTACAAAAAATTGGTGTAGGTGGTCTTTACCTCAATCTGGCCATCTATGACAAACAAACAGCCAACATCATACTAAGTGGTCAAAAACTGAAAGCTTTCACTCTAAAATCAGAAACAAAACAAAGACGTCCATAGTCAATGCTCTCATTCAACAATGAGAAAAGAGAGAGAAGTAAAAGGAATAAAGATAGGAAAGGAAGGAGTTAAATTATCATTATTTGTAGATGACATGATACTCTATATAGAAGACCCCAAATGCTCCACAAAAGATTGGTTGTATATTTAATACCAAATTCAGTATTGTAGCTGGATACAAAGTCAACACTCAAAAATCAATAACATTCCAAAACAAAACAAAACAAAAAACACTAAAAGAGAAATTAGGGAACCCATACCTTTCAAAATATCATCCAAAAAAATGAAATACTTAGGAATCAATCTAACAAAGGAAGTATAAGATCTATACAGTGAAAATTACAGCACTCTCAACAAAGAGATCAAAGAGGATTTCAGAAAATGGAAACATATTCTTTGCTCATGGATGAGAAGAACCAACATTGTGAAAATGGCCATACTCCCAAAATTGTTATACAGATTCAGTGAAATCTCAATTAAAATACCATTAGTATACTTCACAGATCTAGACAAAACGTTCCTAAAATTCATCTAGCACCAAAAGAGACCTAGAATAGCAAAATCAATCCTGGCCAATGAAGGCAAGGCAGGAGGCATCACAATCCCTGACTTGAAATTATGCTACAAAGCTACTGTGATAAAATCAACATGGTACTAGCAAGAAAAACAGACCTGAGGAGCAGTAGAACAGATTAGAAGATGTAGACACAACTCCAAACACATTCAACCACTTTATCTTTGACAAAGGGACCAAACATGTTCACTAGAAGAAAGATAGCCTCTTTAATAAATGGTGCTGGAAAAACTGGTTCTCCACATGCCAAAGACTAAAACTAGACCCATGTCTGTCACTAAGCACTAAACTAAAGTCAAAGTGGAAGAAAAATCTAAATATTAAATCAGAAACACTAAATATACTGGAAGAGAAAGTTGTAAATCTTGAAGACATAGGTGTAGGATTTATGCCAACTGTTCTTCAGACAAAGAACTTATATCTACAACAAATAAAGAATTGAAAAGCATCAGATCCTCCAAATTCAAAGACCCAACCCAAAATTGGATGTCTGCGATGAATACACACTTCTCAGATGAAGAAATACAAATGGTAAATAAATATATGAAAAATGTTCAACATCACTGGTTATTCAAGAAATGCCAATTAAAAAAACACTGAGAGTCCATCTCACACCAGAAAGAATGGCTATCATCAGGAAATCAACCAATAACAAATGCTGGTGGGGCTGTGGGGGAAAAAGGAGCTCTTCTCCACTGTTGGTTGAATGTAGCACAATCACTGTGGAAATCAGTGTGGAGATTCCTTTAAAAACTAGGATTAGAGGTCCTATTCTAACCAGCATTTTCCCCTTCTGAATATCTTCCTAGAAGAATTCAAACCATCTTACCACAGCGATATATGCTCACCCATGTTTATAGCAGCACAATTTTTTTAATTTTAAAAATAAAAGGAGGAAAACATTAACAGACAGACAACCTTTTACAAAATAGCAGAACAGTATACACAATACAGAGTTACAAACAAAGTGGTAGGAAATTAACAATGCTTGTTGTATTACATATTGATATCTTCAAAGTGGTTTCTCATGAAAACAGATAGAGACATGCAATATTGATCAATCAAGGACTCACTGACAGTTTCTTTCAGCAAAGAAATAGAAGACAATAGAACAACTATGTTAACTATCCTGTATATACACACATACATACAAAATTTCTCCTTCTTTCCCTTCTCTTTTCCCACATCCCAGTTGCCCTTTACCCTTGAGTGTTTTCCTATCATTTCATAATGTCTATCATACCTCCTAGTTTAAATTAACCCTTTCAGGTTTTACACTAGTGAAACAATGTGGTGCTTGAACGTGCAGGTCTGATTTATTTCACTTATGAGTATGGTCTCTAGTTGTGACCATTCACCTATAAAGGACTCGAGTTTATCTTTCTTTATAGCTGAATAATATTCCATTATATAAAAGTACCACAATTTTCTTGTCCCATCCTCAGTGGATGGACATTTAGGTTGCTTCCACAGTTAAGCAATTACAAATTGTATATAGCAGCATAATTTGTAATAGCTAAATCTTGGAAATAATCCAAATGCCCATCAACTGAGGAATGGATAAAAAGAGATGTGGTATTTTTATACAATAGAGGACTACTCTGCCATAAAGAAAGGTAAACTTGAGGCTTTTATAGGTAAATGGATGCAACTTGAGACTATACTCATAAGTGAAATAAATCAGACTCACATGTGTAAACATCATATTGTCTCCCTGGTGTGAAATGAAAGAGTAAATAAGGTGTAAATTGTACAATAAATATTGTGAAGTGGGAAGAAATTGTTCAAAAGGAAGAAGGAACTTGGATGGGTGAAAGGGGAGATGACAGTTGAGAAAAGGGAAAAAAACTATTAGTGTCTCTTAGTTCGTTAAAAAGGAAGGTTTATGCTAATATCAGTTAGAGAAACTTTTATGCCCATATCTTGTACCCTAAGCAACAACTTTAAAGATAACAACATGTAATGTATTAACTATTGTTATTCTCCTATTATTTTGTTATGAAATTTTGTTTTACCTTTTTTCCACAAAATAAAAAAATGAGTCCATGAAGCTCAGAGAGGGACATGGAATTTCCCAATAACAAAAAGTAAACCATGGTTGAAGGCAAGAGTAGCCTCCAGCTGTTCTAACTTCCAGATTCAGTTCATTCACAGTTCATGTATAACTCCTTGTGTTTGGCTCATGCTTTATACTTTGTATGATGTTTTGACAATACAGGATCCCACACTTACCATAATCTTGTGTCATAGATGTTTCATCTCTGCTTAACAGTTGGAGAGACTGAGCCAACAGAGGTGAAGGGACTTGCTCGGGGTCATGGCTGGGAAGTGACAACCATTACACAAGAAAGAAAAATTGCCATGAAAACTTGGTCACTTGATAATGACTGTAGGATTTCACATAACATTCCTCATGTATCTCAGCACAAGAAACAAAGCCCAGTCAGGTCTCAGAGGAACTGGGAGCAGCAAGACAGGTCCTAGAATCCCTGTCTCAGTGTTCAAGGTGACAAAGTCTCTACCCTCTGACTCCCAGTCTGTCTGTCATACTTAATTTTTAATTTTAGATCATAATTTTTTATTAGGCAAATAAGATGTTGCCATACTAAGATCACAGCATAATTATTTCAATTATTAATATCTAAAGGCATTTCTTATATGTTACAAAACATGAATTTTAACTGGTAACACACCAATTAGTAATCTTGTCTAAAATTAATTTGCTTATTTTAAAAAATTATTCAGAAAGGCTCATTACAATCTAGCCAACCAATATTTGAACTACCACAATTTCTAACTTAATGTAGTGACACCTCACTCACAAACTTCATTCCATGAATCTGGTCACAAACAAAACTGGATGAGAACGGAAACAAATTCAATGGTTAGGTTCAGTGCTGACCTGTTGACCTTATGGTGGAATCTGATTCGGTTCTCATCCAGTTTGTGACCAGAATCATGCAGAGAAATGAATTTGTGAACTGGATAGATATAGATAGATTAGATAGATAGATAGATAGATAGATAGATAGATAGATAGATAGATAGGATGGGGGCTGGGGATTTAGCTCAGCGGCAAAAAGTGCCTGCCTGGCAAGCGCAAGGTCATGAGTTCGGTTCCCGGTACCAGAGAAAAACAAAAACAAAAACAAAAACAAAAAAAAGATAGATAGGATGGTGTATCACTGAGCCATAAAGAAGAATGAAATCATATCATTTTAAGAAAATGGTTGGATCTGGAGATCATTGTATTAAGCAAAATAAGTCAGACTCAGAGCACTTAATATCACATTTTCTGTCATGTGTGTGAAATAATTTTAAAAATAAAAAGAGGTAACATGGAAATAAATGTAGAGGGTTAGAGATAAGGAAAAGGATGAGAAAGAGGAAGAGGAACAGAGTGAAGGGAAATGTAAGCAATGGGGGATTGAAATGAGCAAAGTATGTTATATGCACGTACAAATACACCAAAACAAAACACACTATTCTGTGTAATTAATATGCATGAATAAAAAATAGGAGGAGTAAATGAGACACAAGAAACTTGATCCTGATTATAGTGATGCTATCACAGGTATATACATATGTCAGAACTCATCAGTTGTATACTTTAAATATCTATAATTGATTTTCATTTTAATAGACTTAAATGAAATTGAAAATACATTATGACTAGTCTGGGGAGGAAGATATTTTCACCCAATTAGCAGGAGATTCTGTTCCTAAAAAGAACAATCATCTCTTCAATGACATAAGAGATTCTACACCTAAATTCATGCTCTCCTAATAGTACTGGATGAAATCTGACCTGTATTATTTCCCTGAACTTTATTTCATATGATCGCCATTGGTTTATCTTAAGTTGTTCTTTCTTCGGGACTTATCATGCTTCTGGTTGACCTATATACTAAGGAGACCGACCTAGAAGTCTGGAAAACACCCCCTTCATCTCAATTTGAACTTATTTCATGAGTCCAGACCTCAAATATTCAATCACATTTGTCTTTTAATTTAAAAAAAAGAATGTTGATACTAATTCTTTGCCAGATGTTGTATGCCGGTGATACAAAGCTAAAACAACAAAGCAACTGTCTTCCTGGAGTCCACCATCTGGTGTCCTCCAGTTGGAGAGGTGAGCCATACCCGCCTTTTTCTTTCTTTTTTTTTTTTTTTTTAAGATAAAAGCACTTCTTGTTTAATTAAAAGAAAACATGATCTATTGTATCAAAAAGGTAAGACAAATATTACAAAACCATATTTCCAAATACAGATGAAGAATATCTGGAAGAGTTGATGCAGACTTTATTGTGCTAATATATGCAAAGAATCTGATAACACTTTATTAAGAAAAAGTTTTAAGATTCAACATAGTGTTTATTATCTGAGCTTACTATTTATTGAGCCATTATTGAAGTAACAACAACAAAGATCTATACTCTAAAAAAATAAATAAAACTTTAAATTTTTTTGTTTATTATGATTTGAAATTGATTCTGACAAAAAAATGAACAGCAAAAAACCCTGTAGCCAATACCCACTTGGGCTGTAGAGAAAAAAACATGAGTCCCTATGAAAAGTACTTCACATTGATTGTAAGTAACAAATTACAACAAAGTACACATGTATTTTAAAGTTATTCTGGTTTAATGGATTTACTAAGAATAGAATATAGTGTTTTTGTTTGGACTGATACTTGCAAAGTACCTTCAGAGAAGGTAGGAAAGAGAAAATAAATTTTAAATTTCCTCAAGGCCACAAAAGAGACGAAAAAAGTCTAACAAGTCCCAACTCCAAAACATGAATATGGCAAAATTTTGACAATGAACCATTTAATCATGTTAGTAGTAAATCAAAGTGGAAGTAGTAACAGTATTAACATCAAACGCATTTACAATTTCAAAGTTTTAAAAATTTTCAGTGACAAATAGTTATATTTGAAAAGGTAGTGGATGTGAAACAAAGAAAATACAACTAATTTTTCTAGGAAAAATAACATTGCTTTTGCCCCTCTTGAAACTAAATTATAATTTCTCCATTGAATAAGATATAAAGTAAGTATAAAATGCAAGTATGGATATAAACATATGCACCAAACACTCTTTGTTGCACTAACTCAGTGCTTCCATTAACAGTTACATAACTGGCTGTCATCTTTCATTGTTTAACTAAATTCGGAAAAACGCTATTTTTAACAACAAACATTTATACTACAAATTAACAAGAGATATATAGATACATGAATTTTAAAAGGAAAGAAATTCTCAATAATTATTTGAACAAGAAATAAAGCAACAACTATTCACCTTTTTGAAGCCTCTGAACAAAAGCTTTTGCATGGTTTATGACACTTTTCACAATGGAGCTAATGTCAATTCCAATTTTGCCATAAAGAATTTTTTTAAGCAGTGGCCAAGTTCATTTGATAAAGTAAAAATGAGGAATGAGGGAGAAATTGGCTCTAGAGAGTGAGCTTGGGCCAAGCTAAAGAGGAAAAAGCAAGATAAAAGAACACCCTGGAGAACACAGGGTGTTCTCATGAGGAACGCCGTGATAGCCTGCCACAAAGAACTTAAAAGAAAAACATTTTGTTCCTGGAAAATAATTTACTCTGTTCTTCTGACCCTGCTAAGAATATTTAGTGCCCTTAACATCAAGATATTTGTTGTTGTTGTTGATGATGATGATTATTTCAATTATATTTCTCACATAGTATTTTGAAATAAATAAATGGAAATCAAAGGAAAATCTGGTTTTGGAATGCAACAATTCTAAATCATTTTACTAAGAAGCACTCTTTTATATGCTGATCTGAACTTTTAGTACAAAACCTAAACAGTACTTAATTCTGAAGTAGGACTTTCTCCAGTTCTAGTAACTTCCTGCATACCAATACTAAGGACATCAATTTGTGCTTTCTAGATTTCTGAAGGTGTTTAATAATGTAATAGGTGAGATATGGTTCATTGTCAAGGTTGGGTGAACAGATATTTCATGGTAAGTTGGCTACAGAAACCTAAATAAATTCTTATGACTGAATAATGATTTTCGTTTTGCTTGAGCCAGATAGATTACTGATGCCATGTACCACCACAGTCCCTGTTTCACATTCCTGTTTCTTTATTCTGCATAGTTTTCTAATGAACAAATTAGTATTCCCGAGTAAGGGTATATAAAAAGACAACATTTCTACCAAAAGTATAAAGACAAATAAAATGTCAGCTCACAATACAACTTTTTACATAGCATTGCAAATGCAGAGATAATGACTGCTGCTCTTCAGTATAACTGGCCCACTCCTTTAAAAAGACTACATCAAAAATGGGCAGCTGAGATGAACACACATTTCTCAGACAAGGAGATACAAACGGCAAATAAATATATGAGAAAATGTTCAACATCATTAGTCATTCGAGAAATGCAAATTAAAACAACACTAAGATTCCACCTTACCCCAGTAAGAATGGCTAGCATTAAGAAATCAACCAATAACAAATGCTGGTGAGGCTGTGGAGAAATAGGAACCCTTCTCCACTGCTGGTGGGAATGCAGACTGGTGAAACCACTGTGGAAATCAGTTTGGAGATTCCTCCGAAAACTAGGTTTAGAGGTCCCATTCAACCCAGCTATCCCCCTGCTGGGTATTTTCCCAGAAGATCTAAAAACATCATATCACAGTGATATATGTGCACCTATGTTCATAGCAGCACAATTTGTAATTGCTAAAATGTGGAAGCAACCCAAATGTCCATCCACCGAGGATTGGATAAGAAAATTATGGTACTTTTATATAATGGAATATTACTCAGCTGTAAAGAAAGATAAACTCGAGGCCTTTATATTTAAATGGTCACAACTAGAGACCATACTCATAAGTGAAATAAATCAAACATACATGTGCAAGCACCACATTGTGTCACTAGTGTAAAACTTGAAAGAGTTAAGTTAAACTCGGAGGTATGATAGACACTGTGAAATGATAGGAAACCACCGAAGAGTAAAGGGCTTCTGGGATGTGGGAAAAGAGAAGGGAAAGAAGGAGAAATTTTGTATGTATGTATATACAGGATAGATAACATGGTTGTTCTTCTATCTGCTGTTTCTATGCTGAAAGAAACTGTCAATGAGTCTTTGGTTGACCAGTATTGCATGTCTATATCTGTTTTCATGAGAAGCCACTTTGAAGATATCAATATGTAATACAACCACCATTGTTAATTCCCTACCACTTTGTTTGGAACTCTGTATTGTCTGTATTGTGCTTGTGATATGTTGTAAAATGTTGTATGTCTGTTAATGTTTCCCTCCTTTTATCCTTAAAATAAAAAAAAATAAAAAATAAAAAATAAAAAAAAAGATTGAATTGCTTCAAATACTTTGAAGCACAGCAAATTCTTTAAACCATAAACACATCCCTCATCTATTGTGTTGCTAGGGAATACATGAGCAAGATCTATCATTTGTACTTCTACTTCTGCAGTCTCTTGGCAACCTGTGGGAGGATGATAGAAAACATTTCAGTTGGGAAGGTACATTTATGTTTAAACGTTCTTGTGACATGGTTTTCACCCATTATTTTGCTCCATATTCTCAACTTTCAATGAAGTCTGACTGCAATGCTTTTTTGAATACATTTTTCTGTGATGAGGATACACCTTGGATAACTTCTTGCCTACTGAAGACTATTTTTCCATTCATGTGGAAGCTAACACATAAGCATCAGTATTGTACTCCAGTACTTGTGTCTGACAGTTGTCCTGCGGACAAAAACTTTTCCGCCAAAGTTCTGCCATTTGATTTTGCAGTGGTTGGCTGAGATGAACCTGGATAAACAAATAGCAATGAACTTGTGTAAACATTAAGCTGCTGCTGGCTTTCAAACCACTGCCAAATTTTCTTAGTCTTCCTAACACTGGCAGCAAAGCATCATTTCTTAAGCCCAACCCATTATGAAAAAGCTTCGAGGTCCCGCCCGTTAGAGCCGCTCCTGTTAAGCTTCCCCAGTGCTGGTTTTGCATCTCACAGCTATCAGAATGAACATGACAAACGTTCAGGCCAAGCACCAAGAATCCAACCTCTCCCGTTAATGGGCACTTGCTGACCTCTTGCTGAACCCTCTCGGATGAGGCAAAATGATCATGGCTTTTTCATCCTATCTTTACATTTACATCCATTGTACAGACATTAAATTTATTCCATATATTCCAATTTTTGGAGTAAATCATTTGGTGCGGTGGGAGGTGACCAGGTGTAATATTTTGTCAAGTATTTTCGTAGCTCTAGAAGAACATGGTCACTACAATCTGCAGCACAAACCGTCCAGCACTCTTGGGCCCCTTGAAGGTGGCTATAACTGCTTCAAGACTGTACCATCTGGAGGCTGCAATATGCCCACTTTGTCCTTGCAGCACAAGTGCCCGGCCACCTGCTGGGAGAGGCACAAGCAGCCGACTGCGGGGTGCCCTCGCGGGCAGAGTCGCTCGCCCGTGGGGTCTGCATTTCTGGGGTGCTGGGAATCTGGAGCAGGAGCAGGATAGCGGCTCCATGGCCACAATGGAGAGCATAAGCGGTAACAACAGAGGTGACAGCAGGAAAAACTAGGGCTGAGGGAGCGGGCACCGGAGAAGCCGGGGTCTCTCAGGCTCGCAGCGAGGAGACCCGGGCGCCCACCGAGGCGGAGGCGCAGGCGCAGGCTGTCCCTGCCCAACTCTCGGCGCGGCGCAGCTCCCAGTTCCCCGCAGTCTTCTCAAACAGTCTCCACTACTCTCTCCCACTGAAATGTCATGTGCGCCCACTGAACGTTAGAAGGAATTTGGATAAAGAAATCTTATAGGCTATGTCTTTGGCTTCGTTTCAGGTAATAATGCTCCTGAGTCCTGAGACTTCATTCTGACTCTTTGCCCCAGCCTAAGGCCTTGAAGAAAGCCCTCTTCACATCCTTGTTCCTGAGGCTGTAGATGATGGGGTTGAGGAAGGCAGAGATGACATTGTAGAATAGAGCCAGCTTCTTGTCTTCTTCTGGGGAGGACTTAGCGCCGGGTCTCATATACATGACCATACACGGGATAGAGAACATGGTGACCACAGTGATGTGGGAAGCACAGGTGGAGAAGGCCTTGAGCCGCCCTTGGTTTGAACGGATCCTCAAGATAGCAGCAAAGATATTGATGTAGACAATGATGATAAGGGAAAGTGGGACCAAAAGCAGGATGAAACCCAGGATGAAGTCCACCTGGTCATTGAGGGAGGTATCTGCACAGGCCAGCTTCAAGACAGCAGGCACTTCACAGAAGAAGTGGTTGATCTCATTGGGGCCACAATAGGGAAGAGTCATGGCAGAGACAGTATATATCAGAGCACAGCTGATACCCCAGAACCCACAGAAGGCCACCAGTGACCCACACAGCAAAGGGCTCATGAGGACTTTATACCTGAGAGGATGGCAAATGGCCACATACCTGTCATAAGCCATGATTGCAAAAAGCCAAGACTCAGTGATTCCCAGCATCAGGAAGATGTACATCTGGGCTACACATCCGATGTAGGAGATGGTCTTCTTCTTCTTGCAAACCAGATGCACCAGCATCTGGGGCACTGTGGTGGTAACATAGCCCATGTCCAGAATGGATAGGACACTGAGGAAAAAGTACATTGGTGTGTGGAGGCGGGAATCTATGCGTATCAAGGTGATAATGAGCCCATTGCCCAGAAGGGTGGTAAGATAGAGGATGAGAAAGACGCTGAATAGAATAAGATTGATCTTTGCATTACTAGAGAATCCAAGAAGAATGAACTCAGTAAGAGAGCTGTGGTTTCTCCAAAGAAATTCCTGCATCCTTTCTCCTATAGAGAAAAAAAAAAAAAAAAAAAACAGCTATGATTCAAGAAGGTTAAATCTCCAGATTCCAGCCCTGCTGTTATTCATAAAAGTGCCAAACACAAGTGAGTAAGTACATGTTAAGACATTCTCAAAGTCAGGAAGCAAATTTTTAAAAAGAACTTCCATTTTATAGGAAACAACATGTTACTATTATACTATATAATCCCAGTTTATTCTGAGATCCCAAATGCTACATTCCACATTTCAAAATGTAGAATTTACGAAAAGAGGATCTAAAATGAATGTCTTACACATTATTCATGTAGTTTTTCAAAAATTTCAAAGAGGAACAGAAAAGAATTGAATATTTAAGAATTTAGCATTTATTATGTATCTCATGCCAAATAGGGACGCCTGCTTCCACCTTGGAACTCCTTCCAAAATTGGCTGCAGCTGGACTATTCAAAGAGCTTGTGGGTATCTGCACCTCTGAGACACAGTTATTACATATTGAACTAGAGCTTGGAGTAGCAGGAAAATATCATTTGGAACTAAACTATACTCTGTGACAAGTCAGTCACATATTTTCATGGATCTGAGGTGATTCTGGGGAGTAGGGGCAATACAGTAGCAAAGCTTAAAATATAATAAATGGTACAGTGGACATAATTTAAGGCACAAAATGTGGATAAAGAACATTGGGGACAAACAGGAAACAAGGAGTAAGATGATAAATTTAAAACTGATTACAACAGAAGTTATAAAATGTATGTATACAATGCACACCAACTGAATGACAAACATTATCAAACTGGACTTTTTAAAACTAATCACAATGAAAGAATTTTATAAGAAAAGTAATCAATTTTAAAGAACAGTGAAGAACAGGAAGCATCATTTGATTATGAAAACAGGATGGATCAACTCAAGACTTTTGTCCCTTGCCTCTTCCCTTTCTTACTCCAACCCCGGCAGTGACAGAAATCACAGGTGATAAGGACAGGAAATGGACCAGCTAAAGGGCAAAGAATTGTAGTTGTCCTCCCCGTCTTATTGGAGAAAGCTAGCTGCAGCAACCCTAACTCAATCTGAAGAGTTACCAAAGGCCTCTTGCAAAAAGTAAGACTCAGACTGGGCTTTGGAAGTGGGCAGATGCTAACTAGAGGGAAATGCAGGAGAGGATACACTCTGCAAAGAGGACCATGTGTGAAGTCAGGAAGCCTGAGCTAAACCAGAAGGGACACGGTAAGCAAGCGTCAACCATGAAGGGCCTATCATGCCCTGCAAAACACACTACAGAGAGTGAATTTTATAATGAAGGAGGAAAAACTATATCAAATAGGCATCAGATCTTTATCTGGGAGCAATCACTCTGGCTGTGGTATGGAAACTAAATGGGAGGAGGAGGACATCAACCTCTGCAGTTACTCGGGAAGGCAAGGAGAGAGTGAGAAGTAAGGGAGTGATGAGTGATATGAAAGGTAGGCATTAGAGAAGAGTTTTTAGGAAATGGAAATGATTAAAGCATGCTGAGGGAGAAAGAGGAGCTAAGAATGCAGTCCAGACATGGGAATGGAGGGCAAGGGTGCCATTCATTGAGATGAGTAGCATAGAAGTGAAAAGTTTGGAGAAGGAAATGAGGAGAACACACGATGATTCTAATTTGGGGCTCAGGAGCTTATGAGACTTCTTGTGTCTGTTGACTGACACAGCTAGAGCCGAAGAGAAAGCTTTGTGGCGGGACTCTGAGTGCCATCAGCATGTCTGTGAGAGCTGAAGTTACTGCAAACAATGACGTCACCCAGAAGAGCATACAGAGGGAGAGAGCCGAAAGCAGAGATTTATAAAACTGCAACACTTGAGGGCTGGCTTCAAAGAGAGAAGCCAGAGAATAAATGTGTTTGAGGGACCAAGGGAAGGTGGCCCATGACACATGGCACATGAAAATCAAAGGCTTCAAAGACAAGTCGGCTTTGTGATCAAACATGCACAGACAACAAGACAAGAACCAAAGTGTCCACTATTTTTAGCAGAAAAGAGACTTTGGGAAAACAGCTCCAAAGTGTGTTAAGAGAAGCCAGCATAGCTGGGTTTCTAAGACATTTGCACAAATGGAAAAGAGGTCTAAGTCAGGAGCTCCATAGCAAGGACAATATGGATTTTTGTCATAGCAGAATTATGGCTTCTTCGTATGGTGATGGACTTTGTCAGTTAATGAAGAGTGGTAAAAACACAAGAAACTGACACACTACATCATGGACCAGGGTTTAATGAATCAGGAAAGGGTAGGATCCAGATTACACAGGAGGAAGTTAACTCAAAGTAGAGCAGGGACCCCCTTCCACTGTAGCTGATGGAGAAGAATGAGGGGAGGTACAGAATATCTGAAGTGTCCACATGATGTCAGAAATTCTGACATGTATCTGTGTCAAATATATTAGATAATTCTAAGTTATTTCCTTTTTTAACCTCCTCATTATCCACTGTGAGGAAAAACATTACAGTGAGCAACAGAATCAGGACCAAAAATAAGAAAATAAAAACATTGGACCCAACAATAACAAAGTCTGAAACCAGCCAATCTCTGAACGCATGGAGACACCTGCCTGCTTTCAGTCCCAACTTGGATGTTTGTCACTTCAGCCTTCCTGACATCCTGACACCAGCATCTCCTACTTCTTCTTGTCCTCACTGGAAGCTGAAGGCCAGTGAATGCACTGAGGGAGATGGACAGAGATACAGGGAAAGAGGGAACGAGAGAGAGATCTTGAACAGAAATAAATAACAATACAAGTAATGGAGTCAGGAAAGATGAAATGAAAGAGAAACAACAGGACAGACAAGAGGCTGAGGCGTGAAAAGACACTCAGACACCAGAGCTCTAGACAGGAGACAGGAGAGAGACCAGAACAGGCAGAAGGGATGTCTTTGATGAGGGTGCTCTCATGCTTCAAGTCCTCTGCACCAACCCTCAAGCCCCTTTACCAGCTCCTGGGCTCTGCGTGAGGAATGAGTCAGGACTCTGAGGAGCTCTTCTTTGAAATTCTGCTCCAGAGAACCCTGATTCTCAGGGGAGCAGCTCTGGCAACTTCTTAATGAGCTTCCTTGTGCCTTTGAACTCCCCTAAGTCTTAACATGCTTGATCTCCAGCACCTACTACTCAAGGCTATGTATAGCGCAATTCCCTCACCCTCATGGCTGGGACCCTGACACTCCCATGAAGCCACCTGGGTCTAGCAGGCCACCATTCAGCCAGCTCTCCCAAATTCTTTTTTGGCTCTCACTGAGCACCGTACCACATGGCTTGGATTTGCAGTTTGCACATGGCTACCAGATTCACAAACCTCTCCAGGCCTCATGGCCTTTTACCCATAAAACAAAACCTGCTCCACTGGGTTGCTGTGAACAGGCAATGAGTTAAATATTATACTGTTAGAACTGTGCGTGGCATGCAGGTAGTAATCTGTAGATGTATCGTTCTCCACCATTTTGCATCTACTGGGTTGTCCACCTGAAGACCTTCTCCCTTTGTCTTCAAATCTCCCTAATTTCAGCGCCACATCCTTTGCCTGTGTTATTCTTCTATTATCATCACTTTCCATCTTTTGGGGTTTCCTGGAAACATCTGAAAGTTCTGAGAAGTGTGACCTGCTGCTCTAGCTATGGAGCCAATGCTAACACACCTGCCCGACTTCTGTCTCCCACCAGACCACACTCGAGACAGTCTTTGGCACTTCCCCTTTCTGTCTTCCAGTGTAAGCTTTTCATCTCTCCTCTGGCCAGGCCTTGTGCAAGGAGAATAAGTGTAGAGCCGCATGGAATTCTCTCCTTGTGAACAAGTACTTATGAATCTTTAGTGTGTTCAATGAAGACTGCACAAAATGCTGAGACTTCGAGGAAGCACCAGCTAAGTTTTCCCAGGACAATGAAATTTAAATTGAACCTTTAGAAAGCAGTGATATATTCCTTATGGGAAGGAATGAGAATCTTAGACACAAACAAGCAAAATCTAAGTAACACCAACATGTATAGCATTATAAAACGGAATTATTTAGAAATAGATCTGAGTGTGTATCTGAGTGAGATCTAAGGGAGATGTCAGAGAGAGGCAGGGCTAAGTGATAAACTCTGCCTCCAACCACAACAATCAGCTAGGACTCTGTCCTGGGCTGTGTGACTCTCTTAGAGCACTTTTAACATATGAGTCTGAATTTCATCAAATGGCCTAAATTTCACAGACACCATCCTGGTGACTGGTGTGTGGGAAAACCTAGAAAGGAAATCCAGAGGCAATGACACCAGGAA
The DNA here is from genome assembly GCF_000276665.1 of Chinchilla lanigera. Lineage (NCBI taxonomy): Eukaryota > Metazoa > Chordata > Mammalia > Rodentia > Chinchillidae > Chinchilla > Chinchilla lanigera. The sequence goes on from NW_004955537.1 coordinate 2,750,342, forward strand.
AGAGAAAATCTAAAACTTATTTCCTTGTCATACTGATAGGGACAGGACAGAGAGAATACTACTACTACTAGCATCTAGTAAGTAGGGATTAGAGGTGTCTGAATGGTTCAGTGGTGCACAGGACAACCCCTTACAACAATAAACTACCCACCCCACAGAGTCTCTAATGCTGAGGTTAAGAAACCCAGGAACATAGGAATGTGAAGTTGTAGATCTGCTATACACTAAGGATAGGTCTGCCTTGATCTGCTATATACTAAGGATGGGTCTTCCTTGATCTCCTATATACTAAGGATAGGTCTGCCTTGATCTCCTATACACTAAGGTTGGGTCTGCCTTGGCTTTCTGGGAAATCATTAGAATTGAACAGACATGTCTGGAAGGCCAGAGGCCTGAGTGATGTCCCAATTCTATCATATGGAATTTAGGATGAATTCACCCTCTTTGAGAGATGCTTTGATTTGTGAAAGAGTGATTTTAAGCTTGAAGAGGTATGTTAGCGTGCTCTGAGTGTCTGCTGCTCTGCTATCTGAAGAATGGAAGAATAATACATGGCTCTTACTCTCAAGGGACTTATATGTGTCACACAGCAGGCTTAGTCACCATATCTTAAAGATAACATTTTATAGAGGAAGTTGTACAAATGCTTTGTGTTTTTCACTTGGTTTTTTATTTGTTTTTTGTTTGGTTTTGTCTTGTTTTTGAACAGGTCTTGCTATCAAGTGCAAGCTGGCCTTGAACTTGCTTATGTAGCCCAGGCTGGCCTCGAACTCACAGCAGTCCTCTTACCTCAGCCTCCCACGTGCTGGGATAATGGACGTGTGCCGCCACATCATGCTTGCAATTGTTCTGTGTTAATGCTGTGACAACTGTATGAAAGTGTTTATTTTTATTTCCATTTTTTATTTTGGTTGGTGCATTTATTGTTTCCTTAGCTCTTTTTTTTATTTGAATCACCTTGATTTTGAGGGGTTTTTATTTTTGTCTTTTTCTGTTTTTTCTTTTCTTCTGGTTCTTCTTTATTGGTATTGATTGGTATTGTAGCTTATTCTTCAAGGTTTCCTCATTCATTTGCTCCCTCTTTTAGTAGTTTTTCTCTTCTAGTTTTTTACTCTCTTCCCTCTCTGTTCCTTTTTCTCCTCTCTTCCTCATTATCTTGCCTCCTTACCTTCCTTCCTCCTCTCCAACTATCTAATGTATTAATGACATAACTACAACAGGGGCCTGAAAAGTACCTCCAAGAGTAACTAGAGTTAAAGGCATCATATTACAGTGATACACACTTACCCATGTTTTTAGCAGCACAATTCATAATAGCCAAATCTTGGAAGTGGGCTATATGTCCATCAACAGATGAATGGGGTAAAGAAAATGTGGTATTTGTACACAATGGAGTACTACTCTGATAGAAAGTAGGATAAACCTAGGTTATCTGTAGGAAAATGGATGCACCCAAAACTATAATGTTAAGTGAAATAAATATCAGACACAAACTTAAACACCTTATAGTTTCTCTTATATGAAAAACCCAAAATATAAATAAATTGAAAAGCAAAATAAATTATAGACAATAGGAAATGGGGAGATAGATCTTTTGCAAATGAGAAAGAGAATAGAGATGGAGGGTAGGGAAGAAAAAGGGAAAGGGATATAGCAAGAATTAAGATGTGTCCTGTACTTGTACCAACTCCCTACAAGGAATATAGTCATTATGTCTCACATACACACACTAATAAAAATAAAGGTAACATTTTATGGCCTCAAAATTCAACCTGTTTAATAAAACAATGAAAGAGTTCCAGACAAAGATAAAAGAGTTTTTGAAATATACACTATGACAACAGCAACAAAAGATATATGAGCTAGTAGAACTCTAGAAAAAAAAAAGTGATGACAGAAAAGTAGGCCAGACATTGCTAAATCTACACCAAGAGACAGGGAAGTTAGAATTTTAAAAATAAGCACTAAAAATGAAAAATAATTTGAAGGAATTGTCAAGAAATGACAGAAATAAAGCACAAATAAAGACTGATATAAGCAGTAGATGTAATAAATAATATTCAAAACTTAATGTAAGAACATTTTAAATGAAAGGTGAGCATTTCTACATATTGAAAGGTGACAAAACACTATGTGCTACTAGAAATTTACATAGGAAGTAACCAAAGAAGCCTACCATATGTATACTATGTTGCAATGATTAAATAAATATCCTTTAAAAAGTCCAAAGAAAAAATTATAACCAAAAACCTTAAGTTGGCTTCAGACTTTTTATACCACCATTCAGTGATGAAAGATAAGGGACAGTAGAGCAATTTTTACCCGAAGTGCTCAGTGGAAAAAAGAAAAGTATACACCAAACAATATTATAATTTAACCAAACTTTTTCTTACTCATGGGTAACAAATCTATTTGCAGTTGACAATACTTTATATGTAGAAAATCCAAAGGAATTTACACACACACACACACACACACACACACACACACAGTGAACCAGTTTAGCATCAGGCCAGACAACCCAGGACTGCTTCCAGCTTCCCTCAGAAGGCAGAGAGGAGTAAGACCCCAGGCACAGAGGAGTAGAGCATGAAGAGCACAAGTTTGTATCCTGAAACTCAGTGCCAGTATGAAAAAACTACCACTGGGCATATCCTGATGTTCCCTGTCCCTACGTCAGTGTCTGCAGACAGCCTGATTGTGCTGAGAGACACACTCCCCTGTCAGTCAGACTTATATCCCAGTCAGCATCACCGGCAGCAGGTTCCAATGGTTTCTGGTCACAAGTCCACAACAGCAGCTGGCAGCATGGCAGCATGGGACTTATTTCTATAACTGTGCTGCACTGGTCTCAGTAAGGAGTGGGCTCCAAGTGTGATCTAGCATTGCTTCATGGATGGCCATGGGATTGCCCACACCATTCCACCTCCAACCGCAGGCAGTATAACACAGAGAATAGTGGGTTCTCTTGGGGGAAGAAAAGAAGATGGGCACTAAGCATTGCATAGGAGCTTCGGACTGTTCTCTCCTCGACAGAGATAGGCACATTCCTGTGGGTCCTCACCAAAGACAAAGTACCGTAGACAAGCCATCCGAGCCCGTCCTGGCCCAAGATGGAGACCTGCAGGGAAAACTGCCCCTTTAAACACTCTCTTACTTTATCCTGGACCACTTGCCAAATGTGAAGCTAGGACAAACCTAGGTTTTAGACACCCACAATTGCTGAAAGAGCAGGAACACAGCAGCAGATTCACAGCAAACCTAGCCTTACATTGCCACCCAGCGCTGAAATAGTGGAAGTGTCCACAGGCTTAGAGAAAACAGACTTCTTAGAACTTCTAGAATGGGAAGCTTAAAAAGACAGTTTGCAAAGACTGGAATAATTATCTAATCCTTCAGTGTGCACAGGATTTGCACCGTAAGCATCGAGAAGTTTTGGGAAGCCAGGACCTCATGTACCAAACAAAATAAGGCAGCAAAGATTGCCCATATGTCAACTGCTACCTGTAAACTCTTGGATGAAGAATTTGAAACAGCTGTTTCAAGGAAACTCAATGACCTTCAAGAAAACACAGAGAGACAATTCAGTACTCTAACAGAGAAACTTAACAGAGAGGTTGAAGAAATTTTAAAAGTCAAACAGAAATTCCTGAGCTGAAAAGTATACCAGATACAATTGAAAACTTGAAAAAAGGCTTTAAGAACAGATTGATAAACAGAATAAACGGGCTCAGAGACAGCCTATTTGAAAATACACAGAGGTGAAACAAAAAGAATGAAGAGAAATGAAGAAATATTATGGGAAATTTGGGGCACCATTAAAAGAACAAAGATTAGAGTTATTATGATCCAAGACAGACTTTAGAATGCCAGTGGGGTAGAATGGTTCTTCAGAAAGAAAAAAAAAACATTAAACATCCCAAACCTAAAGAAAGATACAGTTATCTATATACAAGAAGATCAATGGTTACCAGAGACAGCTCAACCAAGTCTATCCCAAGACACAAAGAATCAAGTTCTCCAAGATAAATATAAAGAGAGGATACACAAGACAACAACAACAGCAAAAATATCACACAAGGGTGCCCTAATTCGCCTGACATCAGGTTTTTCAACCGAAACCTTACAGGGCAGGAGATAACATGAGGAGATTCATAACACTGAATGGGAAAAATTTTTTCACCAAGAATACTATAGCCAGCAAAGCCATGTGTTAGATTTAGAAATTCAAAGATATTCCCAGACCAAAGCTGGGAGATTTTCTCACCACCAGGCCTGTCCTATAAGAAATACTAAATAATGTTCTTCAAACTGAAAGAAGGAAATGCTAATATGTAAGAAGAATTTATCAGACGGTATAAAACTCACTGATAAGAGTTAACCATGAGACAAATTTAGAATAATGTTGTATACATGGCACATAAACCATATCTTCAGTATGAAAGCTATGAAACAAAATAATTTTAATTTATTTTAAAGATACTCATAGCTCTATTAATGTTTTGAGTCAGGCAGTATAGAAAGGTACAAAACAGGACATCAAAAACTCATAATTTGGTGAGGAATGAAGTATAAGTGTAGTTTTTTATTTTGTGGTTTTTGTGGTTTTTGGGGTATATGTGTGATCCATCTCACAAAGTATTTATTAAATCTGCTTTTCCATGTTGCATCTGTGGAAGGGAGGGAAAGAACAAGGAACACATTTCCAAGGATGAAATTTCCACATTGACTTTTCTTTCATGCGCAGTGAAGTCTCTCATGACAGAGGCAGGGAAGGGCATGGTGCTGCTATACCAGACTGGACCTCATGCTTCCAAAGTGCAGTACTGATGGTGAAACAAAAGATGTCTTAGTTTATTTTTACTTGCTAACAGCTCCTTATGTGTTGCTTTTGTTGTTGTTATTGTTGTTGTTGTTTTGAGACAGGCTCTTACTATATTGTCTAGCCTGGCCTTGAACTCACAGCGATCCTCCTGCCTCAGCCTCCCAAGTACTAGGACTACAGGCATGCACCACCATGCCCCACTATATTTGCCATTTTTAAGCTGTCCATTTCCTCAAATCTCTTTTTAAATGATACACTGCATTACAAATGATGGTACTTAACGAATGTGGCATTTACATATTTACAGAAACAAAAGAAATTTACAAGACATACTAGCATAGGATCTTAACATTTAGTAATAGAAATAAAACAGGAAGGGCATCCACTTTAATTTCCCTGCACAAACTATCAGAAAACAACTATTCACATTTTTAAATTGTCTGTACTTTGATTTGACCTGCACATTCCCCGCTTCATTTCACCTGTTCCTCAAATCTCTCACATCACTCAACCTTCACCAGACTATAGGATCTACAAGTAACTAGATCTAACACCTAAACAGAGCTTCAAAAGTCCCCTTCCAAAAGTCTCCTTAATTCCCTGAAAATGCCTCAAAATGAAAAAGACACATGCTCTTCACTCATTCTTTCATTTTGCCTTCACATTTCATCATCAGATCAGCAAAGCAGACTTTCCATCTCAGTCCAAGCAAGGTTAGAAAGACAGAGTTCCTCTGTGGAGCAGCTGTCTTGATGCTACACCCCATGAGATGGGGGACCCTGGGTACTGGACTGCTCTACAGGAAGGTCGTTTAGTGGAATAATAGTCTACGTAATTTGTGGGTGACTTCTGTCCATACTGTGTTATCAGCAGAAGCTGGAAAGTGAACTCAGTCATCAAAATAAGAATCTTCATAGCTATGAGGAGACGGCAGATACAATTTGAGTGCATCAGAGTTCTTTCTGTTGGAGTTTTCTTGACCATAATACAGCACTTGATGCTGACTGGAGGACGAGTGACATCTGTTGGTTGGTAGTGGGCAAGGAAGGATGTGATTTGAATCGGTCTCATTCTAACATTGACACAGGTGCGATAAGATGGTTCTGATTCCACCCATCCTTTGTATGAATGCTCCAGAGCTCCCAATATTGCCATAGTGTATTCAAGACCTGGGCTACTGCCTTCACTTTCAGAGAGGATCCGTCACCCCTGCCTTTGGTTATATTCACCAGTTTCTCTAGGCCTCCTGAGTCAGTCAGGACTTTAGCATTCTCTGTGTTTTTGCTTGTCACCTTGTGCAAAGAACAGCAGAAGGCTCCCATGGTCTCCTCAGAAGGCATCCTGGGGCCATTGCCACCAGGAAGCCGAGTGACCAGGTCTTGCATGGCATATTTCCCTACGAGCTCCTTGTTGCACACGTCTAGAGCCACATTCCTCAAGGCAGTGGCTAGAGAAGAGACAACTCCATCGTTCTCCATCCTCAGAAGTTCAACAAGGCCAGGGAGCCCTTTTTCTTTTCAGATAGCTGCCCCAGATGCATGCTGCAAACTTCCAGTTGGAGGCAGAGAGGTTCTGGAGAGATAAGGCAGAGCCTTCAAAGGTGGCTGGCTTTCTGCTAGGAGAGTCAGATATGGTTTTACCACTGACAGATGCTACTACATCTCAACTCCTTTGGGGGAGTTTGACAGTCCTGGGATAGGACCAGATCCATCCCACTGACCCTCTTGTGGAATTCTTTTTCTTCTTGGAATTCTCTTTTTCTTCTTCTTCTTCCCCCAGCAGCTTGACTCAGAGGCTTTGCTGGGAGCCTCTTGCTAGTAAGTCATCCAGCTCATTCAATCCAAGCAGCCGGGCCTGAGGGACCCCCAGTTCCAGCTGACAGGGCAGGTGCCTCAGGGTACACGTGCTTTCCCCGCCTGTGTTCACACACATGTGGATCACATACAGCAGTGAGTCTGCCAACCCCTCACACCATCGCATTTGCTTCCAGGCTTCTTCCCTGACAGAACTGAGGCTCCTCAGACAGCCTGTCATGCTATGCAGAACTAGTGAAGTCTGCAATCTAATGATCACCATCACATCAGAGTTCTTCCACCCAGAACGTGGAACAAACACAGTGTTTGTTGAGGTGGAGCGAGCATTTCCAATGACTGTCATCTTTATGGCATCACATAAGGATGAATTCCAAAGAACTCCATAGGAAGCTCCCTTCTGCATTGATAGATCTTCTCAACAGTCACGACAGGGTAGGTATTCCACCAACACTCTTCATTGGTATTTTATTTTCATCTGTAGACTTGCTAATAACAAGGTTTCAAAGGCCACCACAAGCATTCTTCTGAACTTTCAAAACTCTGTGGCCCAAAAGATCAACCCAATGCTTGACGCCCCTCAGGCTATACACCTCCATCTTCACTTTGCTGTCACCGAGCACAGGTGCTGCGGGTAGCCCCCTGCATTTGCCTGGACAGACGGGAACTGGTGCTGCAGTGAATGACTTCAGGCAACTCGAGATCATGCTGTCAAGTTCCCGGGGGTCTTTCTGAAAGCTGTGTATTGATGGGGACCTAGCTGTGCCATCATCAGCTGGTGCTGCGTGCTGAAGCCTGTTGCAATTGCACTCTTGTAATTGGCACTGTATTGGCTTGTAGAGGTCTTCATGGGTAGCCGTTATGTTCAGAGCATAATTATCTCTTTGGTATGTAAGAGTACTTTGTTGACTGGATGTCCTTTGTAGATTTCAATCTGAGCCTGTGCGATATAATGCTGTCTGTGATCCTTGGAGCTGCGTGGTTCCATGGTTCGGACTGCAGTACACTGGGCTGTAAAAAGTCCTCCCTTCATATATAGGAGTGATGTGCAAGTCAGGAGACTCAGCTGAACAAAGGTCTCATCCCAGCTGACTGTGCTGACAGGAACTCCGTAACCCCATCAGGCTGTATGGCCAAGGTGGAAGCACCCTTTCATCCGAACTGCTCCATGTCATGAACAGTCCTGTGCAGGGCAGGTCCCAGATGCTGTGGGATAGCAGTCATCCCCTGAGCATTTGGGGTGAACATCCCCACCTGGCCTTGGGATGGGGAAACTACTTGAGTCTGTGAATCCATCAGGGTCAGTGGGGAGCCCACTCTGGTCATGGATGGTACTGAGGGGTTGGCCCATTGGGATTGGATGACAGACCTAATACATGTACAGCTGTTGGGGAGGTGAGTCTCTATGAATAGGCAGAGGCTGCCTGCTGAGCAGGGAGTGTGGTGAAGGAAAATGCACTGGGGTTCAGAGACTGGAAGTTGGTCACTGATGGAGAGCCAAATCCACTACCCAGAGAAGCTCTCCATAACTCCCTTGAAGGAGACACACCTATGCCGAACTAGTGTTTGTTCTTTAGCTCTCGAACTCCTCCCCAAATGGTCACTGGCTGATCCTATGAATGAACCCTGCTATCTATTATCTGTCTTGCTCACTGCCTGGTTTTTGAAACTTCCTGCTTCCTGGTATCCACTGTCGGAATGAGATTTCATTTGCATCAAATGGACAGATGTCTATTCTAGTGAATAGAAGGTCCCTCATTCTGGCTGTGCTCTGATGAGATAGCTGCTGGGAAGGAGTGTCCAAAACTCTAGGTTTGCTTACACCAGTATTTGGCACAACTGCTGACCTGCATGTAAATGACTTCTCAGCTAAGCTGGTGCTACTGATGCTTGGTGATGCTGCTCCAAGCCTACATCTTTCTAGATGACTGGCAACAATTTGCCTTTCCAACTTCAGTTCTTGGATGAATCATTGAAACTGAAGCTCCTGCTTCTTCACGGGAGCCAGAATAGTGGTGGCTGTGGTCTCAGTTTCCGTGCCAGGGCCAGGGGAGGCAGCTTCCTGGTGGGTCTGCAGTTGCCTCTTTGCACCAGTGAAGCCTGCTCAGGAGTTGGTGTTCCTCTTTCCAGGTTAGGTTAGGCAGCAGCCATCGCTGCCCCCAGAATCAGGGACATCCGTGCCATGGGGTCACCACTGCAGTGGCTGAAAAGATTTAAAAAGTGCCACGGAGACCATCTCTTAAGTGAAATAAATTGAACACAGCTGTGTAAATATCGCATTGTCTCTCTGGTGTGAAAAATTGAAAGTGTAAATAAGAACCAAATGGTACAATAGATATTGTGAAATCAGAAAAAATTGTTCAAAAGGATAGGGAAGCTAGGGAGGGGAGAGGGAGGAGGGGAGAGGGGGAAAGGAAGGGAGGGAAAAGAAAAACTGAGCAAAGACGTATAAAATGGAAACAAGGCATTGTAAATAAGAGGGAAAGGGGCTGAAGGAGGGGAGGGAAATGGGAAGAAAAAAAAAGACAAATCAAGGTACATCATGCACAGCTACAAATTCCCTGTGATGAATGTGATCATTGTATATACCTAAATTGTACCAATAATCTTAATTAAATTTTTAAAAAGTGCAGCTGCCCAGCAGCTGCCTGCTCCCTCCTCCCTACATCCCAGGCAATAGCCAACTTGAGCCCCCACCCCTCGCCCACGGCGCTCCCTCACTCAGGGTCTATGCAGACTTGGCCCCTCAGCCCTCTCTACGCCCACAAGCCACCAGCCCACCAGCCCAGCCTGGCCCTGTAAGTGTAGGTTTTACCATTCTATTCTCCTTCTTCTCTTTTTCCTCTTCTCTTTTCTCTACGATCACATTAAGTTATGATTTTAAGATGGCTTGTTATAACCAAAAGATGTTTTTGTAAGATAAACACAGAATAAAAAAATCTATAATAGATGCATCAAAATTAATAATCATGAAGCAAAACCATAAGAAAGAATGAAAAAAGAGGGGGACTACAATGAAACTAGAAAGCAAGTATCAAAATGACAATATTAAGACTTTACCAATAGACTTTTCATGCAAAGGTAAAACCTTAAAATTAAAAATTGAATTGGATTAATTTCCCTAGTTAAAAGTCCTGATGAATTTAATTAAAAAGAGCTAGTGATATGCTGCTTGCAAAAAATTCACTTTGCATCTAATGACACATAAACTGAAAGGGAAAGGATGGAATGAGATATTCCATGCAAATGGAATCCAAATGAGAGCAGAAACAGCCATATTTATATTAGGTAAAACAGACTTGAAATCAAGAACATTAAAAAGAGACAAAGAAGGTCATTGTGTAGATAAATAGATCAATTCCACAAGAGGAAATAACAACTGTAAGTGTATATGCTGTCAATATAAGAGCACCCAAATATATAAAGGAAACATCAATACACCTAAAGTCAAAGACAGACTCCAATACAATGATAACACACCACTTCCAGCAATGGACTGATCGTTCAAACAGAAGAACATCAACACAAGCAAAAATTTAGAGCCAGGCATGGTGGCACATGCCTGTAATTCCAACACTGGAAAGGCTAAGGCAGGAGGATCACCATGAGTTTGAGTTCAGCCTGGGCTACATGGAGACTTCAAGGACAGCCTGAACTGTATAAGGAGACCCTGTCTCAAAAAAAGAAAGATTTCTAAATGATAACCATTCTTACTGGGGTGAGGTGAAATCTCAATGTTGTTTTAATTTGCATTTCTCAAATGATTAATGATGTTGAACATTTTCTCATGCATTATTTGCCATTTGTATTGCTTTATCTGAGAAGTGTGTTTTCATCTCGGATGCCCATTTTTGGATTGGGTCTATGAATTTGGGGGGAGATGATTTTTTTAATTCTTTATATGTTCTAGATAGACCTTGTCCAAGGGACAGCCAGCTAAAATTTTTTCCCAAGCTGTGGGTTTTCTTTTTACTCTGCTGATGATTTCTTTAGATGTGCAAAAACTTTTCAGTAGGATGAGGTCCCAATTGTTGATTCTTTGAAGTATCTCCCTTGCGGTTTGGTTTTTGTTCATGAACTCTCTGCCTACGCCTACGTCTTCAAGACTTTTACCTACTTTCTCTCCCAATAGATTTAGTGTTTCTGTTTTAATATTGAGATCTGATCCATTTTGACTTGAGTTTGGTGCATGGTGATAGACTTGGGTCTATTTTCAGTCTTCAGCAAGTGGCAAGCCAGTTTTTCCAGCACCATTTATTAAAGATGCTATCTTTTTTTCCAGTGAACTTGTTTGGCCCCTCTGTCAAAGATCAGGTGGCTGAGTGTGTTTGTGGTTGTGGCTGTTGCAGTCTGTTCCAGCGATCCTCAGGTCTGTTTTTTAGCCAGTACATCATGCTGATTTCACCTTGTCTGTAATTCAGTGTTGCTTGTACTATTCTTGCACTACTTTGTAAATGGTTGTCTGTTTGTTGATATGTTTTCATTATTTTACTTTTAAAATAAAAACAAATAAATAAAGGAAGGAAGGAAGAAAGAAAGAAACAAAAAGAAAGAAAGAAGAAAGAAAGAAAGAAAGAAAGAAAGAAAGAAAGAAAGAAAGAAAGAAAGAAAAGTCAGCAAAGTTGAACTGCACCCTAGACCTACTGAATACAATAGGCATCTATGGAACATAACATCCAACAGCTATGGAACTCCTGTTCTTCTCAACAAGTCATGAAACACTCTCCAGGATTTATTATACGGAAGGTCACAAAACAAGAAAACAAGTCTCAAAAAATTTTTAGAAATAAAACAAATAATAATCAGTCTAGGCAAGGTGGCACATCTGTAATCCCAGCACTCAGGAGCCTAAGGTAGGAGGATTGCCACGAGTTTGAGGCCAGCCTAAGCTATAGCAAGAGCCCCATCTCAAAAAAAAAGAAAAGAAAAATAATCAGTTCCATCATTACGTCAGTGTAGTACACACAATGCTGTAGTCAGCACCAGCCACCGTCTATGTCCCTGATGTTTCCCGGCTCCAGGTGGCAGTCACTGGCCATCCCAGGAAGCAGCAAAGATTGGCATGAAGGAGGGGCATGCAGACTGTGCCCAGAGGCCAGGTACAATGACGTTTCAGATGCTACATCTCCATGTCTTCAAATCAGAAAATGCTTCACATCTTACAGGGTAGGAAATGGCTTCTTCTCATCCCTCAGAGACAAAAGCAAAGGAGCACCTCTTGGTGCAGTGTGTATCCAACTCCTACCCCTCCAGAGGTCACACAACAGAATGGAGAGGTATGTACAGAGGGACAGGTTTTTAACAGGAACTGCTCTCAAACACAAATTCTCAACTCCCCAGAAAGCCCAGGAAGGCATAGATCTATAGAAAGAAGGCAATGTGTCCAGGACCTCAGTGGTTGCCCTACATAGGGAAGGATGTTAAAAAGACAAGTGTTCTCATGAAATACTTCAAGTGAGTCATTAATGGAGGTCTGTAGGAGATCATGCTGGGACATGAGCGGCCACGTTGTAGGCTGCAAGAGGACTGGCTGTGCTTCCCTCTCAGCAAGAGGACTGGCTGTGCTTCCCTCTCAGCAGAGCTACGGAAGGATCGAAGAGAGTTGTTCCACTCGAACCTAATAGTTTCCACTGTGATGTTTTATGTAACACCAAAAACGCTTCTAGAAATAGGCTTATAAAAAAGAAAAAGACTTGATCTTTTCTTGTCCCGGCACAAATGGATAAAATGCTAACTACCGGAAGTTGGCAATTCTTGTGAGATGTCTGTGCGAGGCCAGGTAGACTCAGCACCCAAACAGACCTCATCAGAAGCATGTGGAGGAAAAACCAGAAAACAGCTTCTCCAGGGAGCCCAGCTGAAGGTCTGCAAACACAGAGAACTGCAGCTCAGAATTCCACCTGGGGCCAAAATGTTGTCCTGCAGCATGGGGAATGGACTGTGCTGTGATTTTGGTTTCTAAATATATAGCACTTTCTATGGACAAGTTGATTCACTTCAAAATTGATCTCTGCAAAGGAAGGAAACAGACAACTATGTTCCTGGGGTCACTGTAATTTATTTCCAAAGCAGAATCAACTCCAGGCCCTGTGCGATGCATCTCCTGTGGGCCACTCACTTTCAAGAGCCCAGATGGGCCCCAGGAGGCAGCAAAGCAAGCCCAAGACAGACTTGCTCCCTTGTCTCCTTTCCGTGTGGACAAAGAGGGGAGGCTCCTACGCTCGGGCTTTTATGTCTTAGGTCAACTCGAGAGGTATGCTGCTTTATTCTTGCTGGAAGAAGAAGGTGTATATCCAGTGGGCAGACAGTGGTGCTGACTGTGCCCCATGGAAAGCAGGTCATCAAAGTGGCCACTAGGAAACCCACCTATGGGCATCACCTCATAGCCCTACCTCCACTTGTGTGCACTGGCTGCATTGATATATAACAAATAACACATTTTATGTACTGGTTCTGGTTCTTTTGGGGGGGGAAGGATGAAACAGCGTACTTTGTCTAGTTTCTGTAAGAGCCTATACAGGAGTCTGAATGATCTCCCATAATGTAATGAACCTCTCCAGTAACCCCAGTGTCTTAATTACTATTCTTGTTGCTGAGACAAAATACTTGACACCCAAAGTTAAAAGAGGGAAAGTTTATTTGGCTCACAGTTTAAAGAGGTTTCATTTTATAGTCATCTGACTCAAAGGCAGGGTGGCCTGGCAGAGGGCATCACCAAGGAGAAATAGTCCACAGCAGGCAGGCAAATGAGAGCACATTAGCCCTTTTCTGTCCCTTATATTTTATGCAGGCTATTTTCCATAGGGAGGGTGTGGCACTCACACTCTTAATCCTAGCCAGAACTATGCCAAACCAGTCAGTGGACTGACTTAGTAATCACACACCCTTGATCCCAGCATCACACACTCTAGATCCAACCACCTCTGAAAAGCACACACACGTACACACACCCCGGATGCATGGGGGGGACATCTAGATACAAGTTGTAACACCCAGTATTTAGAAAAGGTAGTGGAAACAAACATTCACAGCTAGAAGGGGTGTGGGTGCTGGTTTCGTTGGATTCGTGATCAGTCTCACTCAGCTTGTGCTGTGTTTACCTGGCTGCAGATCCAAGCCTGGGACAGTGCTCTCAAAGAAGCAGCGAAGACCTGTGACACCTGTGCATGCAGAAGCTGACATGCTCTCAGAGTTCTGTGGAAATGCGGGTGGTGTGGATGGCTCAGGCACCACCAAGGACCATGGACACAACTTCTAGCTCCTGTGATCAGAAAGGTTAATGGAAAGGAAATCCTAGCAGGAAGGTTAGCCTGGACCATCGTGGATGTGCATTCAAAATAGATATTTACAAAACGGACACATAGATTTATTATGTGCATATATTCAACTAAAGGTTACTTTTATTTTCTTCAATCATTATTTTCTCTTCTTCTAGAAGCAAAACTTGTGAATTTGAAATGAGTGTCTGATACATGTTGGCACTTGTGCAGTCTTCCTCCAGAGCAGGGCAAACTCTTCATCTGAAGGCTTCCTCTTGGGTTTGCATGTCCGGGAAAGTTTCTTTGTGGTGTTGGGGCTCTTACTAAGACCCTCCTTGCATCAGAGAATAGTCAAGGGCTGCAGGGGAAGTGCAGGCTGCAGGCAGCCCTGGCTCCATGCTTTAGAGGCCTTCAGAGGTTCCAAAGGTCCCTGAATGATGGTGGTGTGTGGTGTGCCACGGCATGAGAAGTGGGACAGCGTGTGGTGCACAGGTACAAGCACCACAAGCTTGCTGTCGGTATGCTGGCTGGACAGAGTGATGGGATGGGAGGGAAGGATGCGACACTGCATGGAGCACAGCTTAATGGTGAGGTTGCTCACAGACATGACCTTCATCTTCCTCAGCCATTTTTGTATGTTCTACTGGCTGTTGCAAGACACTAAAAAGTGATGGCAAACCTTTTAGAGCTTTCAACCATGCAAACATGCGACTGCAGCACACATACCATAGGTTTGCCACCACTGCACTAGGTCTCTCAGTCAGGCTACCTGATATTTCAAATGCATTCCTATGATTTTCACTGTCCTTGAGCTTTGTGATTGTCATTCCTGTCAATGACACTTTCCCCTGACAATGAAATTACTCATGCTAGGACTGGCAGGCAACATTAGCAACAGATTTGGGAAGAGTAGAAGGTACCTTCCATTCTTTTCTTCTCCAGCACATTGAATCATGACTTGGGACAACATGTAAATGACTTCGTCTAGCCTAGGGCCTAGTCTAGGGAACACCTCCCTCCCTGCTCTGAATGGACTCCATCAGGATCTGAAACTCAAGCTCTTTCCTTTTCCAGACTTCTTGACATTGGGCTGAAAGCGTTTTTGAAGGCAGTCACAGACTTCTGAACATCTCGCCTATCAGGATGACAGTCTTCCATGTGTCTCTTCAGCTCCTTGTGCACTTATTGAGTACTTGCCCAGGCATCCGAGCAGCTTGCTCAGCTTGGTGGTCAGCAAGAAGATCCCGAGGCTGCTGGCGTCTTTCCTCTCTACAAACTCCCCTGCTCCTCACTGCACTCAGTGAGGACACTCATAGCAGACAGGTAGTTGGCCCAGTACATGAGGTAGAGGGTCCTTATCCACGGCATCAGGTTCAGACAGAAGTCTCCTACTCTCTAAGAGGCCTCCCAAAACTTGGTGCAGTCTTCCAAAGCCTGTATTAGCATTTGCTGGAAACAACATATTTCCTCTAGATTTAAAATATAAAGTGTTATAAAGTGTTTGCTGAAATTCTCACTGGTCTGCAATAGTTTTAGGTAAGTTGAAAGCACAGTCTGAAGTTCTTTAGAACATATATTTTGTTTCTAAAATATTCTGCAGTTCCATGTTGTAATAGCTCTTGTTGATGGCAGTGGTGTCAAAGCCTTTGGGAGGGCTCTTCGGCACTCCTTACCAAGTAGCCCAGCTTCTTGCTCAGCTTTATCTCATGGGAGTAGCTGCTGGGGAGCCAGCTGTGCCTGCTGTTGTGCTCACATTCCACCAGCCTCCTTCCTCTACTCACAAGACATGGATGATGTCAGCCCTTCGTGAAGGACACCTCATCTTCACTGACCTGCAGGAAATTAAACTCTGCTCTTTCCGCCTGTTGATTGTTGCTGTTATCAACATGTCCAAACTTCGGTACTGGCCCTGGAACAACTGTGAAATCCAGCTACATGAAGAGATCTAAGGGAATCAAAAGATTTGAAGTGATGTGAAGAGGACCGAGCACATAGGAAATCACTTCCCAGTCCAGTGCCTGCTGTTACTTTATTTAGAGTCACTAATGAATTAAGGATCTTGCTAAAATTGTGGCCCTGATACAAATCATTTACTTCAAACGTGTCCCAATGCAGGGACGTCCGCAGGCACGCAGGAACTTGCGGTTGTTGTTTCACTCTCTGAGCACAGCCAGAATATCTTTACTATGATGCAATAAAACTAAAAATCCTAAGAAGAAAAACTTTGGAAGTTACACAAATACATGGAAATCAAATAATTCTGATTAAATGAAGCATAGAAGAAACAAAGCTCAGTATAATACTGGCCACATATAAAAGCCACTAAATTAGAGAAGTTAAGAAAAAAACTTAAAATTTTCTTAAAACAAAAATGAAAACACAAACCCCAAGATTAAGGGGTACAGCAAATACTATACTAAGAGGGAAGCTCATAGCAATCAATAACTATATTTTCTATTTCTAAAAAAAAACAGAAAGAGCTCAAATAAACAATCTATTGCCGCCCTTCAGAAAAACAAGAACAAGTAAGACTCAGTATTGGTAGAAGAAAATAAATAATAAATATCAGCGCAAAAATAACATGCAGACTTAAAATACAAAATATCAATGAAATGAAGAACTGGTTCATCAAAAGCATACAGTTAACAGACCCTTAGCTATACTGAGAAAGAAAAGACTCAAATAAATGAAATCAGAGACGAAACAGAGACATCACAAGTGACACCACAGAAACACAAAAGATCATTAGGGATGATCACAGACAACCTTATGCTAAAAATCTGATATCCTAGAAGAAATGGACAAATCCCCGGACATGTACACCCTGCCAGGACTGAGTCATGAAGAAGCAGAAAACCTGAACAGATCAAGAATGAGTGATGAGATTGTCTTACTTGCTTCCCCACTGAGACATAGTGCCTGAAACCACACTTAAAAGAGGACAGCGGTTGGTTTAGGCTCACAGTTTTTAGGGGATTCAGCCGAGTGAGACAGCTCCAAGACAGAGAGCATAGTGCCAGGGCCTGGGCAGAGAAAGCTGCTCATCCCCTGGCGGTCAGGAACTGGAGAGAGGAGAGAGGAGCCTAGAGGGAGAACCAGAGGAATTCTCTGAGATCAGGACTAAAAGCTGAACTCCTCCAGAGAAGTTTGCTTTTGTTTTATCCAGTTGCCTAGGGAAAAAGGCAGTGCCAATTTGTTACTGTTTTAAATTGTTTTACTGAAGTTATTTCAAAACAAGGAAGGTAGTAAACAACTGGACTCTAAACCATCATAAAGCTAAGCATATATACCACTTAAACAATTTCTCAGGGGAGATATTTTTGTCTTCTGTGCATCACGTTTCAAATGGGCAAAATTTTTTGTTTCTTGTTTATTCTTAAAATGCAGTATGGTCCTTTGAGGCTGGCTATTTGTATCAGGATAATGCTCCTCTGGAGGAAAAATATTAGAAGATAAACTACAGGAAATCAAAATTGAATGCAAGACAAGAGCATTAAACAAAAATTGGCCCATATATTAAGTTATACTGAAAATATTTTTTACTTCCCCACCAAAAAAGACACTATTTATTGAGTAAAAATGAAATTAGACACTAATAGTAAAGATGTAATCAAGAAAAATACATACTTAGAAATTTAAAAGAAATATTCTCAATTACTCTTGAGTTTAATAGGAAATCTGTACACATTAATTTAATAAAAACTACGTAAAAGCAATTAAATAAATATTAACGAAAAGAAAGAAAATAAAAACAAATGCATAAATGAAACAAAAGAGATTATTATCAGAATTTAAAATGTTTAAAAAGACATACAAAGATATATGCAATAGACTAGTAATAAACTATAGGGATGGAAAAGTTACAAATGACAGCTAATAAGGGCATTTTAAAATTTTGATAAAATACTATATAAGATTTCAAATAAATAAATTTGAAAATTTAGATAAAATGGATAATATTTTTGAACCATTCAATTGGTAAAATTGCCTTAAGAAGTACAAGCTCTGAGTGGACCAAAGAAAGATATTAATATGATAGTCATGTAGCTCTACTTTTAAGAAAGGCGTGGGCCTCCTAAAAAGAGTAAATGCCCCCGTGTTATACAAACTGTTCCTGAGTGTAAAAAATACAGACACTCCACAGTTACAAGAATGGGCAAAGGCCAACTTTCTCTTACAATAAATTAATATCCTAAATAAAATATTAACTGAAATGCACTAGCATAGTAAGATAATAATGCAGCATAACCAAGTAGAGTTTATCCACAAAATGCAAGGATTCCAAATTGCAAAATATATCATGTAATACAATAGCATTAAGGAATAAAATCATATACAAGGTGAACAAAGAAAACAAACACCTTCCAGTCATCATCTACACATGGCAGAAAACACTACCATTTGTGATGCCTACAAAGATATAAATTTTATCAGAACAAGCTTATTAACAAATAATTAAGGTTTATATGAAAAATGCCATAAAATTTTACAAAAAATAAAGAAAGATGCATCTGAATGGGAATTCTCAACTGTAAAGGTGTCATGTCTCCTGCAAATTCATTCACTCTAACCACAATCTCAAATTTTACCTATGGAACTTGATACATTGATTCCGAAGTTCACTGGCAAGAGAAACAGCATAAAAGTAGCCAAAGACAAAGTGCAATATTAGATAGCAGAACATGCTGATGGACAGATCAATAAAAGAATAACTTGAAAAATAAATTCATAGTTACCTGAACCTTTAGTGTATAGTAACAACAAAATTTTGAATTTCTTGGGTAAAGAATATACTATTCCATAAATGGTATTGGGAAAACTACCTCTCCATTTGGAAAAAAATAGTTAAATTTCTGCCTCATACCAAAACAAAAATAAATTCCTAATGAATTAAAGCATCTGTGTACACATGTGCATGTGTATACATATATGTGTGTAAAAATACATAGAGTATTTGTTCAAATTTAGGAGGTAGATTACAGTTCTAAGTAAAACCACATATGCAAAAGGGGAAAAAAATGATTGAATTGACAGTAAAAAATACAAAAATTTTCAAAAGAAAAATGATAAACCTGGGGAAATATTTGCAACATATGTAATACACAAGAGAGATATACACACAACATATAAAATATACATAATATATAAAGGATGTTTATTCAGAAGACACAAGTAACAGTTTAAAAATCAAAACTAATGAAAAAAGTTGATCAATGATATGAACAGGGAGCTCACAAAAAAATACATGTCATATGGCCTATAAACATACAAAAATATCCAACTTCATTACTAGTTAGTGAAATTCAAATTTAAGACACTAATTTGTCCATGAGATAGGGTCAAAAATAAAAAGAAGTGGTGATTGTCCAATTCTGGCAATGATTTAAAGAAGTAAATATGTCCATAGAGTTTTTCTGCTTACAATATATATAAACTATTAATTATAATTTAAACATATTTTTATTTCCCAAAGGTAAAGTTATACTTTAAAAATAAGGTGGCCTTGTGGTCATTGATCACAATCACTTTTGATTCTATAGTTACAAAACTTTCATCCCCTACAAGGACTTCCCCATGTATCCTAGCTTCATCCTAAAAAAAAGTGGGCAATAAACATTTGCTTTCAACTCAGATATAGGATTTATGTCATTTACATTCTTTGTGATACTTTAAGTGGAATAGTACCCTTTGGGAAGAATCTATTAAAAGTAAATATAACTTTGAACCAGCAGTTAAAAATATTATTTATTATTATGTTACTGATATCACTGTGTGCTTCTACCTAAGAAAAAAGAAATAGAATAAAACCGTATTTCCAGATGTTCATATAAATGCAATGGTAAAGCATATTTCTAAAAAATCTAGGAGCCAACTTTAATCTCTGGTGTGGGGACTAGTATTGAAGAAAAGGAAAGGTTAACTTTTACTTATAAATATTGTGGAATGTTTATAATGAGTATATTAATATTTAGAGAAAATGAAATTACAAATTTCATTTGTAAACCCTTCAGCGGTTTCTGAGGTGACCAGGTTATCACCGGTCCTCTAACAGACATTTAAGAACTAGCAAAGACAACCTCTAAGGTCCTTCACACTCTCATCTCAAAGAGATGACTTGCATTTCAAGGGCAGTGGAAGGTAGAGTAAAACTTCTCAGGCCACCTGCATTCTGGGACCTGCCTTAGATAATGTATGTACCCCACCAAGTACGATCACAGACTCCAAACTTTGAGCTGCTAGGAATCTCCCACAAGCTCTGCAGGAGGCCAAGACTTCCCAGGAGAAAAGTAGAATTGCTATTAGCTGAGAGCTACACTCTTGGAATCCTAATTAAGCTTAAGATTTTTCTTCAAAGTCTCCATTCCTCTTCTTCCCCGCTACTGAGTCTCCAAATTTATCCCCCAGGCTCCTGGGTGCCTCTGTCCCTGGAGTTCTCCTTCCTGGATGTACCCTAATTAAGCCACAGTTGAAGTGAGACTTCCTGGGAGGCTTGTTAAATTCAGTGCTTATGAAAAATGGAAAAACATCATTAAGAACTTCAGCTGATTAAGTAATTGGACCAACATCAGCAGCTAAACAGGAAAAGCAAAAATGACTCAGTGTCCCTTCAAGGTACCTGAATAAACTCGGTTTAACTTTTTCCTAACTCCATCCCAAGAGTGTACACCAGCTACTGCGCAAAGGCCCAAGATACTTTCCCTTTCAACACCCTGCTGTTTTCATCACACATTGCATCATCATAGCCTCCTCCCTCCACTAGAGTTCTCATTACCACTTCCATCCATGATCACGTCAAAACTATCATCCTCTCCCTATTGTTACCATTCTCAATATCATCACCCACTGACCACCAGTCAGCTCCACTATCCCATCGCTGTCATGACCACCACTGTAATGTACATCTGCAGCTCATGAGCAAAGGGCAATGTGATGAAGACTCAGAAAAAGTCTTTCTTTGAAAAAAAAAAAAACAAGAAAAATATTTTTCAATAGCTCTTCTATAATTTCAATCAGTTGCAAGATAATAAAACATGCTATGATAAAAAGGTAGTACACTAAGAAGAATATAATAAATATAATTAAATAAAATTGAACCTGGAAGCAGTTAATGTAAAGACTAACCTTCCATAAAAATTGAAATATTCCCTAGGATGAGGGCAGAAAATGATAATTACAGACTGGAGGATCAGATACATAGATCCATTCTACAAGTGTTAAAGGATTTCTAAAAAAGAAAACAGTAAATGGATCTGAGCCAATATCCAAATGCACGATATATAATAATTTTCTGGACCAGTCCAACCTTCTACCTCTGGTGAGCCTGAGTGTGCAAGGTGCCCTCTGCTCATGGTCAGAGGAACATGGTGTTAAGTTTTAAGCACAGCTTTGGGGACTTTGATGACCACCCTAAACAACCCAAAGGGAAATCACCAAAGTTTACAGTAAATGATGAAGAAGTGAATATTTTCAATCATAAATCAAAAAACATGAGGTTTAACAGAATAAGAGAAACTCCAGAGAATGCCTTCAAGAAACTGAAGTATCTGAACTCTGCTTCTAAAACTGGTTCTAAGAAAAAAAACAAACAAACAAAAAAAAAATTTAAAAGATTACTGTTGGAGTATTTCTGGGAAGATGGTGAAATGGCTAACAGGAAAGAAACAGCCTTTCCAAGATTTGGTATCCAAACACTGGAATATAGCAATGTGAGGAGGAGAAGGAGGGAGGTGGGTCCCCGGAACCCAGCAAAGCTCTGAAGTGAGAATTGAAGCCCACAGGGAGAGTGAAAGAGACTTCATTGAGGAGGGAGGAGGTGGCTGGTGGCGCTGTCTCCCTGAGCCCAGACTCACTGCGTGGGAGGGGCAGCTCGAACTTGCAGATATGGCGTAGCTGGTGGAGGTCCCAGAGGTCTCTGAGGGGAGAGGTAGCAGTGGAACAGAGCAGTGGACACAGTAGACTGCAGCGGCTGGTGAGAGGGTGATTGGCTGGGAGCCATCTTGGAGAGGGGCCAACTGAACTTGGAACCCAGAGTAACTGCTGGCTGTATCCAGCAGTTCCCAATGTCAGGGTAAGGGAGCCGAGTTCAAGGCAGCAGAAAGTCAGCGAGCTGAGTTTGAGCTGGCAAGGAGCCAAGTTCAAGCCGGAAGGGTCACACAGACTGCTGCAGGCTGAATGTCTCTGGCTCCAGCCTCATGACCAGACCAACCTGAACTTCAGTGGAACTAAAGGTGCAGGCTTGCTGGGATTATCCCTTTCCCCACTGTAAAACTACAGCTGGTTTGCTGGGACTAATCATCTCAGATCTGAACTCATAGTCTTACCAGTGACAGCAGAGACACACCTTGGAGTGGACTTTTTTCCTTATTATTTACTTTTTTTCCTTTCTTTTCCTTTCTTTTGTTTTTTTTTTCTGGATTCTTTGTTCTCATTTTTATATGAGTGTGAATATAGTTTCTAGTGTTTTTGTTGTTGTTCTGTTCTGTTCTTGTTTTTATTTCTTTCTTCTATCTTTCCCTTCTATCTTCAAGTTTCCCAAACTTTGTATGAGCTTCCTTTGTCCTCCAGCCTTGCTTCTAATCTCCTCCTCTTCTTCTATTTCTCTATTTTTCCCTATAACACCTTTTAAATTTTCTCCCCTGAGGGTAAAATTACTATATTGAGGACTTATTTACTACACACAGTTTTCTGGTTTATTTCAGATTTTGTTATATAACCACAAATCTAGCTCATACGGTTCAAGATGGCAAATTAACAGTTACCTCAGCTTGTTGTTTTCTAGGCTGTGTTTGATGCTACTGTTATTGCTGATGGTACCACTTCAGCCAAAGTGGCATAATTGTTCTAACAAGCTGTTCTTCCTGTTGTACCAAGACTGAGAATGCCTAAGACTCATAAACAATACTATAGGCCAGTGCCAAAGAACCAGGGGCTGGGCCAAGTAGACAGCAACTTCTCATCCCCAATAAATTTAAGAGGTAAGATCTTGCAACAGACTCAAAACTCAAAAGCCAGTTACACATGGAAGACATCTCTGAGAATAGTCATTTCCTAAGGGTTCTAAATACTAGCAATAAAGCTACCCATCATAGGCAATTTATAAGCATTAACCCAGGAATTAACTTTAAAAAGAAAGAGAGAAAGAGAGAAAGAAAGAAAGAGAAGAAAGAAAGAAAGAAAGAAAGAAAGAAAGAAAGAAAGAAAGAAAAAAAAGAAAGAAAGAAAGAAAGAAAGAAAGAAAATGAGAAAAACTTAAACAAGAGGCAACTCTAGACTTCCAGATCACCAAAGGTAAACCCAGGAGGAGTGAGGTGGAACAATCTGAAAGCCACCCACCTGGACTCTCTGAAATAGTAACAGCAGAAGGAACAAGCAAATGAATGAGGCTCTAGAAAAAATCAAATCAGAAATAATTTCTCAGATAACTACAGAGATGGTGACCATAATGAAAGACATGCTTAGTGACTCTAGAGCAGATACAGATTTTAAAAATAAAGAAGCTTAGGAAAACAATGGAAATTATAAATGCCCAACACAGGAAAGAAAAGGGATCTATGAAACAGATTCAAACAGATATCCAGGAGATTAAAAATTGCATTGAAAGTATACACAGCAGAATGAGCCAATATGAGGACAGAATCTCAGATATAGGATTGTGGTTAGCAATCATGAAAAGAAAGGTTTCTTAAAAATAGCAAGGGACCACAAGAAATCAACACAGCAGCTACTAGATGATACAAAAAAGAATAACACAAGATTGATCAGAGTTGATGAAAAAGCAGAGGATAGCACAAATGATATGAAAAACCTGTTCACAGAAGTCATGGCAGAAAACTGTCCAAGGAGGGAAAAAGAATGAGGCATGTAGAACTTCACTTAGCCAAGATCAAAATAAATCTACACCAAGGCATATAATAGTCAAGATTCCAGAAATTCAACACAAGCACAGAATATTAAAAGTGGTTAGAGAAAAGATACAAATCACATATAAAGGAAAACCATCAGAATCAGCAGACTTCTCAGTGCAAACCCTCACATGAAGGAGAACTTGAAGTATTTCAAGTCCTAGAAGAAACCAGTTTCAAACTCAGATTAATGTACCCTCACAAAATTATCCTTCAAAACTGATGGAGAAATAAGATATTTCAATGAAAAAGAATACCTGAGGTAATTCATAAACATCAAACCAGCACTACAAAATGTTCTGAAGGGCATTCTAGAATGAGATAAAAAGGATTACAGCTCCATTAACCCCAACAGAATGAACTAACCAGGCAAGGCAAACAAGTAAATGGGGGGGGGCACAATAGGAACTCTACTGAACTCTTATTTTAAAATCTCAAACAGCCTCAGACCTCCGCAAGAAAAGCTTTCCTGCTCGCTTTATCTAAGCTAAATGGATTAATTATAAGCACTTGTAGCACCATGCACCTTTGACTTAAATCCCACTAACAAATGTATTTTTATTTCTATGATTCTTCAATTACTGTCTGCCATGCCCTCTGATTATAACATCCATGAAAGCATGCACAAAGGAGGCAAGACATGTGTCAAAGCTCTTTTGCAGTGAGCTGATGTGGACTGCAGCATTTCACAGTAACCACCCACATCCTTAAAGCACCCTGTGGGGAAGTACAGGCAGCCTTCCAATTGTTCTTCCTTTTCTCCCTGCCATGGAGGGCCTCTCTGGCTTACCTATGGCCTTCAGAACTCTTAAAGTGAAAAGGAGGCACCTTTCTCATTCATTCACAAACTTGCAAAGGACCTCATTAAAATCTCCGATCTTCTCAGCGTGCATCTGTGAGTGGCAGGGGTGAGAATGGGGAGGAAGCCCAGAGGTACAGCAGCTCAGCCCAAACTTCTCTCCACAATCTCTTGGAGAGCCCTCCCTTGACCATGAGGAAGACCTCCCTCAGTGAAAAGCAGAAAAGCGTTACACTGCTGTCCCCACTAGAACAAGGAACACAACAAATATGCCTATTTAATGAATCTTCCTTCCACATTTCAAGTCTTTTTGTGTATTTGACAGATGGATGATGATAGAGTGATGATCACAGGATTGATTTGTGTCTAGCAACTCCAGCCAGTCATGGTAACACATGTTTATAATCCCAACGTTCAGGAGGCTGAGGCAGGAGGATAACCACGATTCAAGGCCAGGCTAAACTACAGAATGAGACCCTGTCTCAAAAAGAAAAAAGTGGCACTTCAGTGAAGATTTTACACTAACAGGAAAAGTCCCATCAATAACTTTCTATGGTTGTCTTCCTGAAAGACAGGAAGATAGGGAATATTAGGGAATGTAAAAAAGGAATCAACCATAATCCCTCTTCTCTGAACTCAATGAGATTTTCTTCTCAATGTATTTTCTTCAACTTCTTTTTTTTATCAAAAAGATATCATGTTCAAACTGGCATCACGTACCCTAGTCATTTATTTGGTAGATTTCTGTTTTCCACTTCATGTTCTATCACATTTGCTCCTAGTTCTTTCATATTCAATAATTTCATCATCTAAAATGGATACATAATAAAAGGTACAGGAGCTATAGTAGGGGGTGAGTGTGCACTACTTACATACATAATAATAGGTACAGCTTAACAAAATTTTCTTTTTTTTTTTTTTTTTTTTTTTTTTTGAAACAAGGTCTCACTATGCAGTTCAGGCTGGCCTTGAGCTCACTTTGTAGCCCAGGCTGGTCTCGAACTTGCAATGATCCTCCTGCTTCAGCCTCCCGAGCGCTGGGATTACAGGCGTGCACCACTACGCTTGGCTTCAAAATTTTCTTTTATAAGAAATACTGAAATATGCATCTTTGTGTACATAGAATTCTGCATTTTTTTATTAATTTCTTAGGAGTGCTTTCCAGAATTAATTTCCTAGACTATGTTGGATGTCTGATTTTGCTGGCCAGCACCCACACCAAAGGTTTCTACTAACAGTAGCTTGAAGTTTCTCTCCATAGAAGCTTAGAATAGCCCAGAAATTCCAACATACTGGTTTATATGATTAACATAAGGAAATGATCAAAGTATAATTTCATGAATCACTTGGCTTACTACCATACAAAGAGTATCATTTTGTTCACAATCCTCAAAAATAGGAAGGATAGGAACAAATTTCACTGGGATTACACTTGATAGATGAGGTACACTAACCATATAGAAATTTCAAATTTGTCACAGTCCAATTATTAAAGTCTAGTTGCTCAGTTAGGTTGAAAACAGATCTCTATGCAAAGTAAAGATTAGTTGAGATTAAAGATGAATTTTCATACAGCTTGGCCAATAGGAGTGGAGATCCATGAGGACACGTAAGGTCCTTCTGTGTCTGTGTCTGTGTCTGTGTGTCTATGTGTGTCAGGGACAGAGACAGAGAGAGAATGAATGTTTGAATATTTGGGGAGCATCTTAACATTACAAGCATTTGGAGTATGGAGGATCTACCAGTAATTAGTATCACTCTTCCAAACTGTGTGAAATTTTTGTTAACATTTAATAATCCAGAGAAGTGAAATAAGTCAAGTGGATTGAGTCCCAGTCCCCCAAAAATGTGCAATAAAAATATAGCAAAAAGTTTTGGAACATTGGTAAGTTACTGAAAATATGACACAACCCAAAGTAGGTAAAAGGGAAGCAGGGGCAGAAGAATCAAAGTTGATAAACAAGGGAAAGAATGTTCTAGTTGGGTGGACACCAATGAAGAAAACTCAGCTGAATGAATACATAGTTAAGGACACGTGGTAGCGGTCAGAAAACAGGACACCTAAATAAGTGATTTCAGAAGTTAGGTAATTCCCAGGTAATGAAAAGCACCAGATAGGCCCCTAGAACACTGACCTGCAATTCAGGTGGTGAACTCAGAGAGGAAGACGTAATGAGAGGACAGAGCCCTGAATCAGATCATCTCCGTGGACACTGACGTCTCTCATGATGATGAACTCAAGAATAAGACTTTGACACAAATGTTAAAATTTTAGTAGAAAAAGAACATCCAGGACACATGAAGGGACAGTACTAGGGAACTGGTGGTAGGCAGCAGAAGCTTCTAAGGAACAAGAGTTTTATAATAGGAGAAAGGTATAAGGGTTTGAAAAGAATTGGATGAAGCAAGAAGAATATATATACCACCCCCAACCTTGAAGTACTTTAGAGTTGGAGAGAATGAACAGCCTTTACTTGAGATACAAGAGAAGCAATGTCCTCAAGGTAAATCTAGCTTACAGGTACAGCTAGGGGAAGAAGCAGTCGATGAAGAAGCAAAGGAAGCAGGAACATTTAATAATCCTAAAGCTGGACATCCAGAGTACAAATGAAATTTTATGAAGAATGAGAGGAAAGTGTATTTTTGGTCAAAGGAGAAAAGTCAGAATGTTATACTGATCAGAGTTTGAGAATAGGGGAGAGAGGAGCATACGATATGGATGGTGATCAAAGAATCCAGGAATGGAGAAGGGGAGAGGGCTGTTAAGCAGAGAGGGCTGTTTTAGCAGGCAAAGGAGTTAGGTATCTCTGCTAGTGATGAACATCTAAATGTAGTCATTAAAAACTTAAGTGGGCAGTCACCTTACCAGCTTTGACTCCAGATTTCTGGTTCTGGTAAGGAGCAACAAAGCATCAAGAACCAGAGACAAGCTACAGGACATAAAGTTCTGTTGTGAAGCAGCTTCCTGCTAGAAGACTGAGGAGACAGGGAGGGAGGTGGGTTGGAGGATGAGCAGGTAAAGGAATAGGAGGAGGAGGCGTGGGTAGAATCCTGGAAATTCAAGGTCGTGTTTTCATTTTCTCAGGAGGCTCTCCTGCTTACTCTATTTACCAGTACAGTGAAAATGAGTAAGTAAGCTCGTGTGGGGACTGTTCTAGAACTAATCTGACACATCAACACATGTGTCATCCCACGACTGCACATGTGATGTGCCCATGCTCCACCCTCTGGGGCAGTGAGGCACCTCTGTGGCCAGGAAAAGAGTCCCAGAGTCTAGGTTTATAAGTGAACTCAGGAAACATCAAAGAGAAGAAATGGGGTGGTCATGTTAACCCTTGTCCTTGGGGTGACATCGGTTTTGCCCCACAATAGTCAAATACTGATCAAAAGCTAGGATTGACCTAAATGCTTGGAGCCAGGAGAGCATCCTGAAGCGGGAATCAGGAAAATGGCAATAAGTCAGTGCCAGAGTCCATTTAGTTGGTCCAAAGCCCTGCCACATTTCTATCACTACATGAATAAGAGGCCAGTTAAAGAAGAAATGATCTTATATCCATTTTACCAGTATGGGGGATTCCAAAGACCAGAGCAAGAACTGTCATAGGCAGGGAGTAGGTAACAAAGCAAGCGGGACAAAAACTTGGGCCCAAAGCATGAGGTATGTAGGAAGGAGCACACAGTGGCACAGAGCACTGAGAGATGGTCGCACATTAGATCCAGGTGTTGTGGAACCATAAGAGGCAATGGAGCTGGAGTTCCAGAGGGATGTGTTCTGGGCAGAAGAGGCTTAATGGGCCTCAACATGGGATACCCTGCCCCCCTGGCATGATCCCCCCCCATTCAGGCAGAGAACCCCAACCTTAATAATGGAGACACTTGGAGAAGCCACAATGAGTGTCTTTTATTATATGTCTCCTGGTAACATTTCCTGAAAATACTGTACAGTGTAATCAAAGTTTCTGTAAGATTTATGTCCGAGTGCTCACTTTTACTCACTTCTCTATGCAACTCCTTCCGCAAAATCATTCAACATATACATATTGCATACCTAGTGTGCTGGATCCTGTCCTAGGAACTAGGGCTACATGGACACAGATAGAGCACTATCCCCCCAGCTTACTTTGGGGAAGGGTGGTTGGTGTAGCTCTACTGTAGGCAGTAGGAAGGGGCATGCCTCTGCTTTGCATAAATCATTCCATCCTCAACTTCCAGGCTCTGAATATAAGTGCTGGCATCTCCATTTCATAGATAGGGCTGAGCAAGGAAAAGCATCTGAGCACCTGAGCCGCACATCTGGAGAGGGGAACCTGATTTAAGCCCAGGTGCATCTGACTCAAATCCTTACCTTGCATTCTATCTAGGAAGACCTAGATCCCCAGGACTATGGGCTGAAACCACTTTAAGGTCCACAATGACATCATTCTTGTCTTAGTTACTTTCTCATCACTGAGATGAAATACCTGACACCCAAAATTTAAAGGAGGAAAGGTTTATTTTAGCTCACAGTTCGTAGACATTCAGTTTATAGCTGGCTGGCATGGCAGAGGGGCATGGCAGAGGAGAAACAGTTCATGGCATAGCGGGCAGGAAGCAGTGAGACTTTCTTCTTCTTCTTTTCCTTTCATTCCATCCAGGCTGCAAGCCTACTGGTTGGTGCCACCCACACCAAGAGTCAGTCTTGCCTCTTCAGTAAATCCATTATCCACACCACTATGCTAAACCAGTCAGTGGGACCAATCCAGTAACACCCGTGATCTAGTCACCCCCCAAAAGCCCCACCTATGTGTGCATGAGGTGTTAAGGGGACATCTAGATATAAGCCATAAGAACTCTCTACAAGGCTAAAATGGGGAGCTTAGGTGATGATCCCCCCATAGGTATCATTCCAATAGCGGATTCAGGCTTTGTGTTGAATACCCATAAGCATGCACTGTCCAGAGTGTAAATATTTCTTTTGTTAAAACTGTAGCAAATCTTATTTTACAAACCATGATTCACTTGTAAGACTCTAAAATCAAGCAGCAGTCTGGACCAAAAATTGCTCAGAATGGAGCACTCCATCAAATGGACCGGTTACAGCCAGGGAAAAGGAAATGCCCGACTGAAAAGAGAAGTGTAGTACAGCAAAAACCCAACTGGTTACAGCTTCTGTCAGTCTTACTTGAACTAGTTTAAACAGTTGGTCATTTGTGACTGGCTAAGCCTCGGCTACTTACTACAAGGCTGCAGCATTTGCACATTAGCTTAGGTACAGTGTGTATTAGGGCAGCTTGAGGTGAAACTTAACACTTGTAAGCCCAAATCTGGCCTTTCCTATCCTTGGTACCACTCTTCATTTCTTCCCAAGTGTACTGATTCAAACCTTTCTCTTCCACACCAGTGTGACGGTTCCAGGTAAGGATGACAGACTGGGAACACATAATGATCTCTTCTGCCTTCTCAAACACCAAAAGAAAAAAAAAAAAGATGATAAAGGGACTTCAAAAAAAGGAACAACAGTGTGAAAGGGAAGAAAATTTTAGAAATCAAGAAAAAATTCACAATATTAAAGGATAGAAAGTTGATAGAGGAGGGCAGAGGAAACCGCATAATCCAAACCGGACAAGATGGCTCTGAGCATGGGGCCCAGGCCTCCCAGACAGCAGAGCGGGGCAAAGAACTGCAAGTGGGAGTTGGTGGGAGTCCACAGGTGCTCCCCACTCCAGACATGCAGGGCAAGCCAGGTTTAACATCTCTCCCACACAGGAGGCTGGAGGCTTATTCTTGGAGAAATAAAATAGTCACAGGGCTCAAGGCACTAAAACACAAGAGTAGTGGTGAGGTATGGTCTGAAAACAAAGATCTATTCATTTTTACCCAATATTTGAAGTTGAAGTGTTTTTCTTTGAAAAAGTGAAGCCACTTTAAAGATATCCACACAGTATCATTTGAGGGTCCCCAAAGGAAAGAGCCAGGTTCCTCTCACGTCACCAACCACTGCTCCCGAACCTCCTCCTGCTGAGGGAGCCGCCGCCTCGAGCTGCAGCCACCTCTGCTTTCCTTGGCCTTTGCAGACAGGACTCACTGGTACACTGCCACCTAGACCCCGCACCTCCGCAGGGTGAGCAAAGGGGGACCTGGTGCAGCTGTGTCAACAGGAATCTGGCCTATGCTCCAGCTCGCTGCACTTTGCTGAGGAAAAGGTGGCAGGCATGAGGGATGCCAGGCCACCTTCTCCTCATCAAGCTAAGAAGCAAATGCCTGGGAAGGGAGGAAAAGCCAGCAAGGCAAGAAGTCTGAGGAATCCTTACAGTAGACAAGCCTGTAGTCTAGGAAGTGACTATGAAACTGTCCCTGAGCACACATTAGGAATCAGGACAAAATGAACCTGCAGAGGTCACTAGAGAGACAATGGAATGGGCACATAAGGTGTGCTGCCACTGAGACCCCAAATGATGAGCATAATTTCCAGAAAGTCAATGTTCCCAGCTACTACCAAGCCAGATCCTTAGCCATTCTGTGTTCCAAGAGAGCATTGTCTTCAGACAAGGCCAAAAGCCAATGCTGACATTCCAAAGATGTCCCAGAGCCTTTGACATGGCTCAGCTTTACACGTAGCAGAGACCATGAGACAGACAGAGCAGCTTGTTACTTTGCCCTTGCTTCTAAACCACAGTGAAGACACCAGCAAAATAAAGAAAAAGGCTCAACCTGAGGCTAAGAGGACTTAGAGAACAATGGAGAAAGCAGCAAAACATGAGGAAGAGCAGATTAAGACCTGAGTGACAAGGCCTCAAGTGTCACACGGGAAAGTGCAAATGGACTTGCAGCAGCTCAGTTTGGTGATGTCCCAGCTGGTCTTTCTGGTTTAACGCCTAAATCAAGGGAAGCGGGCAGAATGGCCTGGGTTCACAGAGATGCCATGGCCCAATGCAATGCTAAGCAGTGAAGCTCCTTTAGCACCGCAGAACCTACAAGTAGTGATGAACTCTCAGGATGTGGATGTGGCCCAGATCCCAGCAAACAGCTTTCAGAGCAACCCAGAGGCTATGACCTTAATAAGCAATTCACTGGCCAAATACTGAGGGCACACATAATGCCTTTTGACAAAGTCTCTTTCCTCTAAGAAAAACAACTATCCAAATCAGTTATTGTGTAACACAATAATTCAAATCAAGTAATTTTTTTCCTCCTAACAGAAAATTATCTGGAAAATCCCTCTTACCTAACGCATTAGAAACATTTTATCATAATATACCATTAGTATTTTCAGATGTCTTCCTATTTCTTGGTTATGACAGATTTGAACTATAAAATGGGCATTTTAAGCCGATGTAATAGCTCATGTCTGTAATCTCACTACTCTGAAGAGGTTGAGGCAGGAAGGTCACAAATTTGAGCCTAGACTGGGCAATCTAGTGATGTAATAAAACCCTGTCTCAAAAAAAAACAACAAAAAATTTTAAAGGAGCTAGTGTGAAGGCACTGGATTCAATCCCCAGACCCATAAAAAATTAATTAATAGGCATCTTAGCATTCTTTAAAACGAAAGTATAGAGAGCTCAAAGACAAGTGAATGTTTGTTTGTGTTTTGTTTTGATGCCAGGAATCAAACTCAGGACCTTGCACTTGCCAGGCAGGTACCTGTGCCACTGAGGTAGACCACCAGCCCAGTTTGTCTGTTTTTGAGACAGGCTCTTACACTGTAGTCCAGGCTGGCTTTGAACTTACTATATAGCCCAGGCTGGCCTTAAACTCGCGGTGATTCTCCTGCCTCAGTCTCTCAAGTGCTGAGATTATAGGTGTGTTTCACCACATCTGGTTGAAAGTTAATTTCTAAATTTTAGAATATGCTAATCATTGTGGCTCTTTCCTATTGCTTTGTTGGATAAAGAAATTCAAAGCATTGGGTAATGCATTTACTTAGATGAAAACATTGCTCAAGTAAGTATATTTTGTCTAAGGATACTGCTTTTTAATTATCAGTGTTAAGAATACAGGCCACGGTCCACCAATATATAAAGTTTGGTCAAGGATAGAAGTTTCAGCAGCTTTACCCCACTGTGTATCATAGAAGACTATATATGGAAATTTAGAGTAGATTGGTAGTAAGCAATGAAATCCTGCATTGTGTTCAAGATATCTGTAAATGTTACATAGTCTTGATTCTGTCACCAAAGATATAGACAAAATACCATGCACTGTTTTCATGTTTAGACAGAAGTTCCTTGTCTGTGTTTCAAATTACCTCCCCACCAGCAGATATAAAATCCTTATGTATCCTCTCTGCTTGTTTTCTATGTCCTTGTTTTGATTTTTATTGAGCTAAAAATGTTTATTCACATATCAGAGATGCCATTATCCATAACAACACTGGATGAACATATCTACACTGGAGGTAATCCAATCAGTAATATGATAGGTGGCATGAAAGACAATGACCAGACATCATTCTGGCCACACGTTAGTTTACATGCATGCATTTGGGCTCCAGAGACTTCCACTTAATATTTTATACCAAGTTTCTAGAAGATACTATTCGGCATTTCAGTCTTCAATATAGAAAATGTACCAATTACAATTTTACTTACATAATCATGAATATTTATCATTTGAGGAAAGCATAGAAAGTAAGTCAGTTGACATGCAGCACTGAATTGAAGTTTTATGATCTGGTGTAAACTGTAAAACAGATTAACCCCTGGTTAGTTTTCATCACAAGGCTGTTAGTTCTAAAAGCAGTCATTCTGCGCTCCTGTAGTTCTGTTCCTTTAAACAGTGATCACATTTCTTCTGCTTTCACCTCCTTCTTAACTATACCACAGAAAGAGAAAGGATGACTGATCCTTACACACCTGCTGTTGATGTGACTGGTGGACCGAAGAGCCAGCAGCTGAAATCCATGCATACTGGAATTGAGCAAAGCAAAAAGTTGCCTGGGCTCTTTATCAGGAACTACCAGATTCCCTATCTTTCAATGCATAGCATTAGATTTTAAAGCAACAGGAAAGGACAGTACTGCCTGCTTCCTGATCCTACTTTAAGGGATAGAATGGTACCTTATGGTTTGTGTCTAGATGGCCCCAAAGCCTCATGCAGTTGTAGGTGAGGCTTTTCTGAGATGCCTGGATCTGGAGTGTGATGCTGGGATCAAGGATGTATGATTACCAAATTAGCCCACTCATTGGTTTGGAATAGTTCTGAGTAGGATTAAGAGTGCCCCACCCTGGGTATGAGTGCTACTTGCTCCAAGGGCAGGTAGCCTGAATAAAAGGGGCAGAAAGACACTGTTGAGGTCATGTTTTGTTACCTTTTGTTACTATGAACTGTTTCTCCTCTGCCATGCATGTCTGCCACACCACCCCGCCTTGGAGCCAGCCAACTATGGACTGAAACCTCTACAAACTGTGAGCTAAATAAACCTTTCTCCCTTTAACTCTGGGTGTCAGGTATTTTGTCTCAGCAACAAGAAAAAGACAGCAGAGGTGATGCAAAGGAGTCGAGAATACAGAAGATAGCTGTGAGACTAATGAAAGGGACTCCATTTGTAAACTTTCGCCCTATATAAAAAGGGTCGGAAGAAAAGGAGGAAGGGTGGGAGCAAGGGAGTTTGCAAATCCTTTAAAAAATATTTAGCATTGATAACTTACATTTGGCCTTACCAGGGCAAACTGTTCTTTCTTAAAACTGTCAATGTCCCACACAATATTCCAAGTTTCTACATGCTTCTGAACCTCCTCAACCTCATTCACTAACATTGCAAATGGACAAAAATAAGACAAGATAAAATATTTGGGGCTCCTGAAAACAACCAGTGTGATCAGAATTTTGTTACTTGAAATCAGTATAAAATGCACTTGCTTTGTTCTAGAAACCAGAATTGTCCTTTGTATGTACTAATACTGCTGTAAGCAGGAAGAACTGTGAGAATGATTCTTTCTACTTAATAGAGTGAACAGATGTTCCCAGCTTCCTTAAAATGTGGCTTCAGAGCTGGAATGGAGGGAGGGCAGATGGCACCTCTGCACAGCTTGCAGTCAGGGCCTTAACACCTGTCAAGTATGGACCACCAACTCCCGGCAGACACCACGCAAAGCCATCTGATGGTTTGGATGTGCTCCTTCCCCCCACCTAATAGGGCTCATGTACTGGAGGTTTGGTCCCAAAAGCAGCAGTTATGAAGAGGTGGTGAAACCCTGAAAAGGTGAGACCCATAACAAGGTCATTAGGTCACAAGGAGCATTGCCCTTGGATGAGATTCACACTGGCCTGACAGTTCTCACAAAATCAAGTTATTATAAGAGTAAGCCTAGTCCCTAAATCTCTCCAGCTTCCTGTCTTGTTATGTGATCCCTTCTAATCATGCTCCCACAATCATGGTACCAGCAGCCATGAGGTCCTCATCAGAGATTTAGAAGATGGGGTTGCCCAATCTTGGAACATTAAGCCTCCAAAACTGTGAGCTAAGTAAACTTCTTTTATTTATAAAGTTCCCAGCCTTGAGTATTTTGTTATAGCAGCAAAAAATAGACCAATGCACTACCCATGCAAAATAATTCTAAACAAGGGTATATAGACGGTGTGGTAGATGGACAACTGGTGGTCAACTTGTAACACCCAGCTGAACTGAACCTGTGGGGCTGGGTGTGGGAGGCCCACTTGAGGATCGTTGCCAGCAGCATAAGAGGTAGAATTGGAGAGGAAGAATATGAAAAGCTGTTGGGGAGCTGCTGGAAGCTGTTGGGAAGCTGTAGGGAGCTGTGGATTTTCCCAGAGAAGCTTGTCATGTTGGCTTTCCTGATGAACTCGGCTGTTCTGAGGAGTTGCTCGGGACCTCATTGTCACTGAATATGGCTGTGGTTCACTTTGGGGGAGATCTGGTCCTCACTATGAGCATCGCTTCCTGGTTCTGGAGGGAAAGGTGGCACACAGCTCAGTGTCCTGGAGAAAATTTTGCAGTGGCTTTCCTGATGGGAACTCAACATTCCTCATCATCTGAGGAGCTGGGGGCCTCACTGTTGCTGAGGATGGCTGTGGTACTTTTCAGGAGAGCTCTGATTCTTGAGTGTTGTTTCCTGGCTCCAGTGAAGATCCTTCAGCCTGCTAGCACAGATCCTTCATCCTGCTGGCACAGACTTTCTAGATTCCACCATTGACCTTTGGGCCTTCCCAACACAGATCTGTGAAGCAGGCCTGCATGAGATGTTGTCATGGGCTCTGGGCCTCCAGTTGGACTCATGGAGGCATTGTTACAGGCTCTAGGTCTTCAGCCGGGCTCATGTAGGACATTCCAATGGGATCCAGGCCCTCAGCCAGATTCTTTGGTCTTTAGTGTGTGGACAGATTTACTACACTCTTTGTATAGGATTCTTTGGGTGACTGTTATAAAATAATCTTATAAAACGTGTCCTGTATTGTACTGTTCCCCTTGCAAAACTCCAAACTACAACAGAATGGTATATTATTAAATAAAGAATAATTGGATTATGCTATGGCAAGCAATGTCCTAAGCTTTCTACATATATGAACTTAATGCGGAAAGCAAGAGATAGGTACTATACTATGTCTACCAGACATGAAAAAGCACAGAAACTTCACCTGCCAGAGGTCAAACAGCAAGTAAATAGAAAAACCCAGAGTCTAAGCTTTTAACTTCTATAAGCCTGCTCAACATAAAAAAAAAAAGCAGAAGACAAATATGGCACCTCTCCCTCGTATGTGGATGCTTTAACAACTGCATTGGAATATAGAACAGTGATTCCAAGATGCTAGGAAGGGTGGTGGGAGGGAGAGGAAAGCTGGATAATAGGTACCACACACATTTACAAAGAAGTAGTAAGTTCTAATGTTCGACAGCACAGCAGGGTAGCTGTTGTTCAAAACAATACTTTATGAATTAAGTAGGAGCAGCATAAGGAAGTCAAAGAGAAAGTACTTATGAGATGAAAATGTTAATTACTCTGAAATGATCAGTAGACATTCTACACATGTACTGAAATATCACATTGGAGCCAAAAAATATGTACAATTACAATCATCAATTATTTTAAAAAGTGTAAGCAAAATGCACTGGGAAAGACACACCTGAGGAAAAAGAATGATGGGAACAGAAGAAAATCTTAAAACTATAAATCATATCCTCAGAGACATATTATTGCATCTATAGACAAATGAAATGGATTAGAGAATAAACAACTTTGAGGGAATAAAGTAAAAGCTAAAGTGCTGGGCATAGTGGCACATGCCTGTAATCCCAGCACTTAGGAGGCAGAGGCAGGAGGATCACCATGAGTTTGAGGTCAGCCTGAGCTACACAGGGAGTTCAAGGTCAGCTTGAACTACATAAGTGAGACCCTGCCTCAAAAAAAACCTAAAGCAGGGGCTGGGGATTTAGCTCAGCGGCAAAGCACCTGCCTGGCAAGCGCAAGGTTGTGAGTTCGGTTCCCGGTACCGGAGAAAAACCAAAAATTATACTACAAAGCTACTGAGAGAAAATCAGTATGGTATTGGCAAAAAAAAAGAAAAACCAAAAAAAAAAAAAAAAAAAAAACCTAAAGCAAATATTCAATAAAATAATTTGAAAATAGAATCAAAGAAATCTTTACCCCAAAGTAGAAGCAAAATATAACCTTCAACAGAAATTCCAGAATTACAGCGAAAGAAAATGGCAAGAAAAACAGGTTATCAAACAGAATTTCCTACAAAGAACTTCAATCCTACTAAACACTCTAATAAAAAATAGAAGCAGACCAACATAAAGGCAGGGCACCTTAAAATCGCCAATCATCAAAAGCTTCTAGGGCTGGGGATATAGCTCAGTGGCACAGTGCCTGCCTGGCAAATGCAGTCTTGAGTTTGATTCCTGGTACCCAAAGAGAAAAAAAAAAAAATAGAAAAGCTTCCAGAGAGCAAGAGAATGATGGAGGCACCAGATTGCTCAATGCAACACAAGAGGCTGCAGATCAAAGGGCCTTCAACATTTTTAAGGAAAATTTTGCAAGTCAAAGTAAAGGCAATTTCAGAAAAATGGCCTCTAATAATGAAAAACTGACTTCTCATATTACCTTTCTTAAGATAATAACAAATAGTATGTAACAAATGAGGTATAAACTAACAAGGAAACTATGGGATCCACGAGATACTGAGGCCAACCTTAACAGTCTAGTAGAGTCAGGGTAGTAAGTTTTACAGCAGCCTTAGCATAGAGCACGAAAATCACAGAGTGGACAAAATGATAAATATGTGGGAAAAATGAGGACACAGAGAGAAAATTAGGAAAGAGGAAAAACCAACAACAGTACCTCAGAGGAAATCTGAGTATAATGCATCTACCTTTGTAAGAATTGACTGCGGGGAACAAAGAGACTTAGTAGACCTTTACAGAGTGTTCTAACCAACAATATCAGAACACACGTTATTTTCTGTTGCATAGGGGACGTTTTCTCAAATTGACCATATACTAGCACATAAAACATGCTTAAGTAAATGCAAAAGAATTAAAATTATCCCATGCATATTATCAGACCATAGTGCAATAAAATTGGAAACTGATAAAATAAATTGCAAAAATGCCATAAACACATGGAAATTAAGTAACACCCTCCTGAATAACCAATGGGTCACAGATGAAATTAAAGAAGAAATTAAACAATGTTTACAATCAAATGAAAATGCAGATACAACTTACCAGAACCTGTGGAATGCAATGAAAGCAGTCCTCAGAGGGAAGTTTACAGTGGTGAATTCCCACATCAGGAAAACAGAACAAGAACAAATAAATAACCTTGGGCTACACCACAAGCTTCTAGAAAAAAAAGAGCAAGTCAAGCCCAAAGCCTAAAGAAGGGAACAAATTATAAAGATAAGAGCAGAAATTAACACTATGGAGACCATGAAAACAATACAAAGAATTAATGAATCAAGAGTCGGTTCTTTGAAAGAATAAATAAAACTGATAAATCCTTAACAGCCAACCTTATTAAAAAAAGGAAAGAAAAAACTCAAATCCATGCAATCAGGAATAAAAAGGATGAAATCACTACAGAGCCTGCAGAAATTCAGAAGATCAGTACTTACTTCAAAAATCTTTACCTTCATAGGATGGAAAACACAGAAGAAATGGACAGATTCCTAGATATATATGACTTGCCAAAGCTAAATCAAGGAAATATAAAAATCCTGAATAACCGAATATCAGTCAATGCAATTAAAAACGTAAAGAAAACTTACCAATAAAGAAAAGCCCAGGTCCTAATGGATTCACAGATGAATTCTAAAAGAAATTTAGAGGAGATCTACTGCCAATTCTCCTCAAACTCTTTAGTGAAATAGAAAGGGAAGCAATAGTCCCTAATTCATTCCTGGAGGCAAGTATTATTCTGATACCAAAACCAGAGAAAGACTCAACCAAAAAAGAGAACTACTGGCCAATCTCCCTAATGAACACAGATGCAAAAATTCTCAATAAAATACTAGCTAACAGAAGGTAGCAAATCATCAAGATTATACATCATGACCAAGTGGGATTCATCCCAGGAATGCAAGGATGGTTCAATATACAAAAATCAATGATTGTAATATACCATATCAACAGAATCAAAGACAAGGATCACATGATCCTCTCAATAAATGCAGAAAAAGCTTTTCACAAAGTTCAACACAAATTCATAATAAGAACCCTACAGAAAATCAGAATAGATGTACTTTACCTCATCCTGATCAAAGCCATCTATGACAAACCAACAGACAACATTATTCTAAATAAATGGACAAAAGCTGAACGCTTTCACTCTAAAATCAGGAAGAACACAAGGATGTCCAGTATCACCACTCCTATTCAACACAGTACTGGGAACATTAGCCAAAGCAATTAGACAAGAGAAAAAAATAAAAGGAGTAAGGACAGAAAAGGAAGAAGTGCAATTATCATTATTCACAGATGACATGATACTCTCCTTGCAAGACCCCAAAAACTCCACCAAAAGGCTCCCAGAATTAATACACAAATTCAGTAGTATAGCTGGATGCAAAGTCAACACTCAAAAATCAACAGCATTCCTATACACAAACAACCAACACACTGACAGAGAAATTAGGGAAACCACACCTTTCATAATAGCATCCAAAAAACCAAAATACTTAGGAATCAATCTAACAAAGTAGATCTATACAGTAAAAATTACAGTACTCTAAAAAAAAGAGATCAAAGAGGATTTCAGAAAATGGAAAGATATTCCTTGCTCATGGATAGGAAGAATCAGCATTGTGAAAATGGCCATACTCCCAAAACTGTTATACAGATTCAATGCAATTCTGATCAAATTACCATTAGTATACCTCACAGATCTAGAGAAAACATTCCTAAAATTCATCTGGAACCAGAAGAGACCCAAAATAGCAAAGCAATCCTACGCAACAAAGGAAAGGTAGGAGGCATCACAATCCCTGACTTGAAATTATACTACAATGCTGCTGTGATAAAATCAGCATGGTATTGGCAAAAAAACAGACCTGAGAATCAATGGACCAGACTAGAAGATTTAGCCAACCACAAACACACTCAGCCACATTATCTTTGACAAAGGGGCCAAACATGTTCACTGGAAGAAAGATAGCCTCTTTAATAAATGGTGCTAGAAGAACTGGCTCTCCACATGCCAAAGGCTAAAATTAGATGCATGTCTATCAACATGCACTAAAGTCAAAATGGATCAAAGATCTAAATATTAAAACAGAAACACTAAATCTACTAGAAGAGAAAGTAGGTAGAAATCTTGAAGACACTGGGGTAGGCAGAGAGTTCACGAACAAAAACAAAACTGCATGGGAAATACTTCAAAGAATCAACAACTGGGATCTCATCTTACTGAAAAGTTTTTGCACATCAAATCACTAACAAAGTAAAAAGAAAGCCCATGAACTGGGAAAAATTTTAGCCAACTGTCCCCCAACAAAGGACTTCTATCTAGAACATATATACAATTAAAAAAATTCAGAGACCCAGGGCTGGGGATATAGCCCAGTGGCACAACACCTGCCTGGTAAGAACAAGGTTGTGAGTTAGATGTCCAGGTACTCACCAAAAAAGCAAGCAGAAGCAGCTATAATTATTTAGGCCCAGGGATATAGCTCAGTGGTACAAGTGCCTGCCTGGCAAGTGCAAGCTCCTGAGTTCAATTCCAGGTACCAAAAAAAAAAAGTCAAATTCAGATACCCAATCCAAAAATGGGCATCTGAGATGAATACACACTTCTCAAATGAAGAAATATAAGTGGCAAATAGATGAAAAAATGTTCAACACCATTAGTCATTCAAGAAATGCAAATTAAAACACTGAGACTCCATCTCACCCCAGAAAGAATGGCTGTCATCAAGAAATAAACCAATAACAAATGATGGAGGGGATTAGGGAAAAAGCAACCCTTCTCCACTGCTAGTGGGAGTGTAGACTGGTACAACCACTGTGGAAATCAGTATGAATCCTCAAGAAACTAGGATTAGAGGTCCCATTGAATCCAGCTATCCCCCTTCTGGGTATTTTTCCTGAAGAACTGAAAACATCATACCACAGCAATATGCATGCACCCATATTTACAGCAGCACAGTCCGTAATAGCTAAATCTTGGAAACAACCCAAATGCCCATCAACTGAGGAATGGATAAAAAAGATGTGCTATTTTAATACAATGGAGTATTACTTAGCTATAGAGATAAACTCAAGGCTTTTATAGGTAAATGAATGCAACTCCAGACCATACTCATAAGTGAAATAAATCAGACCCCCATGTGTAAACATCATATTGTCTCCCTAGTATAAGACCCTGAATGAGTTAATAAAATCTGAAAGGTACAACAGATTATTGTGAAAGGGAGAGAAACTGCTCATAAGGAACAACTGGGAAGAGGGAAAGGAGAAAAGAAGTGAAAAAATGTATATATACACAAGATAGCTAAGACAATTGTACTACTAATTTCTAATGGTTTATTGAACAGTTAATGTTTAATTGTTTGATCAATACTGCATGCCTATATCTGGTAATCTGAGCAACTACTTTGAAGATAACAATAGG
Organism: Chinchilla lanigera; assembly: GCF_000276665.1. Lineage (NCBI taxonomy): Eukaryota > Metazoa > Chordata > Mammalia > Rodentia > Chinchillidae > Chinchilla > Chinchilla lanigera. Next base: position 2,791,986 of record NW_004955537.1, read on the forward strand.
TAATATAACAACCACTGTTAATTTCCTATCATCTTTTTTAGGAATTCTGTATCATTTTTGTTGTTTTGTTTTTGTCTTTTTGTTTTATGTTCTTTTCTCTTTAAAATAAATTAAATATAAAAAAGGAATTGACTGTAATAAAACAAATTAGAAGGATGAGGACGAGGAAGGGAAGGAGGTATACACTAAATCTTCAACTATCATAAAAGAAAGGTCATTTGGATCAGTTTAAATTATAAATAAAAGCAAAACTGTTTAATATGCAAAGTGCTTCTAAATCTTTCAGTTCTGAGTTTTTAACCAAGGATATATGTTTCATTAAAAAGTTTTAATTTATTGAAAGAATTTTTTCCAATAAAAAAAGAAAAAGGACAAGAGATAGGGTCCAACTGTACTGTGAATTCCAAGTCTTCATCCCTTCTTCCTGTTCTCCATATATAAAGATGCTGTTTAACGGGTTCTATTCTTCATCTTCTCTCTAGTTCGTTTGCCAGGTCTCTTCTACATAAAAATAAAACCACAGGCAGTCACACAGCACAGGACCCTCTCCCCCAGACAAAGAAGGGGAGGGAGGATGTGGGGTTGGGAGAAGACTGAGCCTGCCCTCACCTGGGCGCCTGTTTCACTTACATTTGATCCTTTCTTTCCAGGCCTCTTAAGGCCTTTCCCATGTGCCGTCTTGGCCCGGAAGCTGGACACATCATCATGGCTCTCACGGGTGTTCCACTTGGAGCCTTTCTTCTTCCCCCCAAAGCCGAACTTCTGGTTTTTATATCGTCGTTTGGCACTGGGCCTGGACAAAAGGCAGCAGATAGATCAGCACAGCACTACAAACCCCAGTGAACCTCGTGGCCCAACAATACCCTCAGGTTCCTTTGTGAAAAGCCACTTAGGCAGTCACTAGAATTCCATCCCTGGCACACATTTTTACTTGCAGACTCCCTAGGCAAGCTCCTCTATTTATGATTTTAATTCTTATGGCAAGAAAACAAAGAAAAAGTAGAAAAGGATCTACATAATGGCTTTCTGCTATCTTCAGAAAGCTTTATATTTTCACTCTATCTTGCTAAAATCACCCTCGGTTGTTTCTATCCTCTCACAGATATATATGTGCAGCTAACATTCAAATGTAGTACATTTTAAAACTCATCAAGCTCAGCACATACCAAAGTACATGTCATCTCCCATCCTAGACAGGCTCCACGACCAGCACCAACGCCCACCTTGCAGCCGGTGCTCCTACCATCTGCCCAGTCACCCAGGCTGCTGTCTCTCTGCATCCAATCCAATTACTGAGTCCAGCTCATTTAACCTCTTTAGTGTTTCTCCCTCCATTTCCTTTCTTCCTGACTGCACTTTTAGGGTAGTATCACTGCTCATCTGAGCTTTTCTAACAGCCAATCAAGTTCTCATTTCCCTCTGGTCCATATCCACAAGTGTCACTGTTATCTTTTCAAACATGCCCTAACCCAGTCATCACTGTGGGTACAGCCAGCGAACAGGCCAGGCCCCCAGCCCCGCTCACTGCTCCGTACCTCATGCTGTACCCCCGGTCGCCCGAGATGCCGAACACCAGCTGCTCCTCACACCAGCCTGCTGCCTCCCATCTCCGTGCCTCTGCTCACTCGGGTTCTTTCTTCTTCCCCAAACCAGCCTCTCGCCTACCTTTCTGGACAATCTTTACTCATCCTTCATACTCAGCTCGGAGGGGCCCCTCCTCCAGGAAGCCATCCCCAGACTTGGTGCTTAACTGATCGTCTCTAAATGTCTCTATCATAGCACTTGATGTTATAGTACGAAAATTTTCATTTCTCCTAGGCCTGCTGTCCAGGCCTAGGACAGGTGTGCAGAAAGCTGGACTAAACAGAACAAAAATGCAACCTTCTCCCTTTCAGTCTCTATGGTACTGTAAGTGAGGCACAAACCATTTCTCCATGGGAACAGATGAGGCCATCAACAAGTGACCTGCTCAGAGCCACCCCCCTGAGTGGCAGATTCTGGATCTGAACCCTAGGTCTGTACTCTCTACCACCGCACTCTGAGAAGGGGAGCCACACACTGCTACAGTGGTAACTTCAAACAAGGCAAACACCTGGTTGTCACCTTTGAAGGCTGACATGGCTGAAGAGAACCATCACAAGGCACTGTAAGTCCTAGCCACAGCAAGGGCTGCCCTCTCTCCACTCAGGGCCATCCTGTGAAGTTTCCAAGATGTTCACACACTGTTGGCCTACTACACATCACAGAACCAAAGCAAAGTGAACCAAACCAGCATGCTTCTTACCCCTTCTTCATCTGCTGGCCTTTAGCTCCTGCCTTTGTGCCCCGGGCAACAGGTTTCTGCTCTCCCTCAAGGAAATCCAATTTATCAGAGAAGCCTGTAAGTAAAGAAGCATTTGGGTCAGCTGTACTTCTTTTTAAAAGGTTTTTAAGAAGCGCCTCAAAACTTAGGTCCACAGTTCCACATCAATTGAGAGGACATCAAAGAACTGTGTGTCCAAAATTCTTGTAACGCATCTACTACCCCTCCCTGTTCCCCAACTCCCTCAGCAAAGATGTGCTGACCTTTCTGATATTTCTTAATGGCATTCATCATATGTGACTTCTCCTGCTGCCTCTTCTGCAGAACCTCTGTTTGCACCTGTGGTGTGGACACAAGGAAATTATTCCAACTGTCTACATTCTCTCAATAATAATAATGTATTAGAAAACAAGCACAGAATGGGGAGGGGAATGCAAGAGAGGGAAGGGGGAAAGGAAAGAAGGGAAAAGTAAAAAAAAGAGAAAAGGGAAACATAGAAACAAAACTTTGTAAATGGGGAGAGGAGGAGGGGCTAAAGGGACGGTGGGAGGATGGGGGAAAACAAGTTATATCACGTACAGGTACAAATTCTCTATGATGAATGTGATCATTATGTATATCTAAAATGTACCGGTAAAATATAAATAAATAAATAAAAATGGAAAAAACAAACACAGAAACACACTGTGATTCACACCACCACCATTTAACATTTACTGATAGATGCCCAAAACCACGCTAAGGGCTCTAGGTACAGTCTTAGTTCTTCTTCATAACCATTCAATGAAGTTTTACTAAATGAATGCAGAGTGGTTACATTCTTGCCCAAGTTACACTGCAAGAAAGCACAAAACTGAGATCCACATCCAAGCAGCCCTACTCCAAAGCCTGCACTTTTATCCCAACATACATTCCTGCCTATAAAACTAGCAAATCATATTTAGATCTACATTCAGTTTTGCCCATTAATTATAACTGGACAGATTAAATGTCCAACCCATTGTTACAAGGGATGAAAGTAACAAATCACCCCAGAAAATAAAGAAAAACTAAAAAGCTTTAAAAACAAAGGGAATTGAATATATATATATATATATCACAAAAAAATTTGACTACCCAAAAGACAAAGACACAATCAAAAGAACGGGCAACTGAAATCAATAGATGCTTCACAGAAGTAAAAATGGCCAACAAATATATGAACACATGCTCAACATCATTGGCCATTAAGAGAATTGTAAATTAAAACAACACTGAGATTCCACCTTACCCCAGAAAGAATGACCATCATCAAGATATCAAATAATAACAAAGGCTATAGAGCCTGTGGGGGAAAAAGCAACCATCCTACACTACTGGCAGGAATGTAAACTAGTCTGATCACTTTCAAAATCAGTATGGAGATTCCTCAAAAAACCAAACCAGAAATTCCATTTGACCCAGCTACTATTCACCTCTAGGTATCTTCCTGAAAGAGTTAAAGACATAATATTACAGTGATACATGCACGCCCATTTTTATAGCAGCACAATTCAAAATAACTAAATCTTGAAAGTGCATATTAACAGACGACTGGATAAAGAATATGTGGTTTTTAAATACAATGGAATACTACTCTGTCATAAAGATAAATGAGTCACTTGTAAGAAAATGGATACTCCTTGTGACCATAACGTTAAGTGAAATAAACTGGACATACAGGCTTAAATATTACATGATTTCTCTTTTATGAAAAACCCAAAGTGCAAATAAAGAATAAAATGAAAGACAGATGATAGGAAGAAGGGAGGCAAACCCTTCTCAAAGGGGATCAAAATAGAGGGAGGTAGGAGGGAAGGAGGGACAGAGGATGAGAAGAGGAATTAAGATGTGTTATGTACATGGACCAACTCCCCACAAGGAATATAAACATTATGTACTTTTAAAATAAAAGGATTTAAATTTTTTTAAAAAGGGCAGGGTTTCTCAATCTCAACACTACTGACAGTTTAGGAGTAATCCTCTGTTGGTGGGTAAGGCCTTTCCTGTGCATTTTAGGATGTTTAGCAACATCCCTGCCTTCTAGCCACTAAATACCTGTAGCACCTCCACCCAAGATGTGACAAATGAAAAATGTGTCAAGGTTGGGGGGCAGGTGAGGCAAAATTACTTCACACTGAGAAACACTGCCCCAAGGTTTCCTCAAATAAGAAAGAGCAAGCCAACAGGCCCAAGAGTTTTTCTTTGCTCTTAATAAATTAGGTTATACTTAACTAATTGCCAGTGTCTTTGAGATAGTATCAGCCAGCCACTTCCAAATCACAGAAACACCAAATCCACAGCAGACCTTTTGCAGAGGACAGAATGCTCACCTACTCCGCCTCTGCTGAGGATTCATAAATGAAATGACCCTAACTGCAGACAACTCCAGGCCCCAGGTTATAAAGATTATATCCAAAATGCTTACAAATGCTTAACATCCACGCAGATCCTCCTCACATTCACTCTTTCCCACAACCCTATTTCCTGTCATCTTCTTTCTTAGGTGACCTATTCAATGAAAAAGAAAAACCAAAAAGCTTTCATGGACTGTCTAATCTAGTTTTACATTAGAACTCTGACAGTTACAGTCAAACACTGTGTGACCCTTTACCTTTCAGACCGGATGATAATCAATAGAATAATTCCTCCAGTGACCTGACAATCATGGAGGCCAGTGTGTCACACCCAGGAAATGCATCAGAAGTACCTGAGAGGCTTTTTAGAAAAGAGAGAAAGCATACAAAGATTCTCAGAAATTCTGGCGCCTAGAAATATTTCAAAATTTTCTCCTGATTTTGCTGAGACATAATGTTTGGAAACCACTGATCTGATTTCAGCTCTCTACCACATGGATGTGGAACCTATATTCCAAAGAGATGACTAGCTTGCCTGCCATTTCCACAGTACTACTGTTGCTACACAGGTATTCGGGTGAAACTGTGCTCTTGAATCCCAACACACACGCTCTACTATGACACAGGAAGCACGTGACAAACACACATAAGGCATGGAACCAAATCAGACCACAGCCATCCCATCAGACAGATGTAATTGGTTTCATCCTATTTCCTGAACATTTTCTTCCTCACCTTCTTTCCATATTTCCTCAGCGCTCGCAGTTGCTTAGCCTTTTCAGACTTCTCCATGGCAGCTTGTTTAGTCTGCAGTTTCTGTCGAATCTAAAATGCAAACAAAATGTTGCCAGACCATCTTAGAGTACACCAAATCAAGGAACAAATATTCTCAGTTCTGAAAACTATGGTATAAATCATCTACTGTATTTTAACCCATGAGGACAATAAGGCCCAAAAGCTCAGCCCTTTGCCTAATATACCAGTGTCACTGGTGGAGCCAGAGATTAAAAGTGCCCTTCCCACTCCCAGTGCGATGTCTGTTCTATTATACAAAAATGTAGTCCAAGAAAGATCAATGACTCTCCATCCTTAATCTCTGCAAAATAACATGCAGCTTCAGTACCCTTCTCTAATGAGTGACACAAACAAGAAAAACTCCAGCACACATCCAACACCTAGCCCCTTTCACCAAACATACACATTTCAGCTAAAAATATGAAATTGTAAGTGTGAATGTACAGAGATATATCTGAGCTCGTCTCCAGATGAAGTTCTTTCAGTACCAGCTAGACAAGAGCTTCATAAAGTCTTGCCTGAGACAGAGGGAAATATTTAAATATACCCTGGATATATACTAGAAATCCTCCTCCTCCTCCCAAAATTAAATGCAGACCAGAAGTCTTACACCTAAGTCTATATTATACTACAATTGAGCCTTATAGTAACCCCTCATTTCCTAGAAAACTGAAGCCCACAGAATACAAACTGTCTACAGTGACAGCACTGCTTAGCGGCAACAGCAGGACCAGAACAAACCAAGCCATTACCGTGGCAGGAGGGAAACACGAAACCCACTTTTACTTCAGAGACCATACTTCTCTTATTTAAATAGAAAAATGTAATCTCACATGTATCTAATGGGTGGTATCTGCCATGACTCTAATGAATTTCTAGAAAAGATAATAATTATCTCTAAAAACCAGCTCCCCAGTACTGGACTTATTTTTTAAAAAACAATATGGGAGATAAATCTACTGACTACACTTCAGTACAAAGCTTTGGCTTTCCAGGGAAAAACTTACCTTTTGCATCTGCTGATCGGACTTGGCCATTTCTGCAAAATAATCAGTGGGCCGCTTGGTAGGAACTTTGAGCTGGTGGAGGCGGGGTAATGCTGCCAACACTGCTGCCTGAGCCTGGCGGTAGCTGAGATTACAGACAAAGTGTGGGATGAGAGGAGGGAGAAAGGCCTCCATGCCCTCTTACTGCCTCTCAGTTAACCAAGATCAGGACTACGAACATCTGACTTCCACTAGTCAGAACAAAGGAATAAACCAACAAAAGTCGTAATAAAACCTCACTAATTTGAAATCTTACAGAAACTTCTCTGTATACCATCTTTCAAAAGGAAGGAAGTGCTGCTAAAAATAAATTAGTTGTATAAGAGGGCGACCACTCTAACGGTACCCATTAACACATAAGCAAATATCAATTATGAATTCTTCTGTAATCCCTAAAGAAAAGTTCTCACAAGAAGCTTTCATAAGCAAAGTTTGCTCTAGTGACTGAACGCACACGCAAAAACACTGGGCTCTTTTCTTCAGCAAAGAATCTCCCAACTTCCTCTCCATTCCCAGGCTCAAGCTAACTCCCTAGGTTCCTGAGGGTGAGGCCTCACCACAGTCCTCTCCCTGGACCCTCTAGCACAGGAATGCCCCCCCACTTCTCCCACAGTAGCAAAAAAACATACAAACTCATTTCCCGCTGGAAGTCGTCTTCTGGATTAACAGCTTTCTGGTCCTTCTTCTGAGGTGCTGGCTCAGGTGCACTGATGTCCGGCACGGGAGGCAGGGTCACATCGAGCCTTTCAACCCATTCTAGATCCCGCTCGAATTCGGCCAAACATTGCTTCAGGCCACTCTAAATAATTCAGACACTGAGCTTAGGGCCCTGAGTTTTTCTGTCCCAAACAAGGGTGCTAAGCCAAGACAAAACCCTAACCAAATAGCTTGACAGGTAATCAACCCTCTCGGCAAATCTGTGGTTCCCGTGACAAGCATCAGTCTCCCAAGCACAGCTCCTCCCGGTGCGCATCCCAACTCCAAGCACCCTCTGTGCGACCCGGCACCCGAGCTCACCACGTTGTTCACGGCCTTCTTCGGCCCCTCGAGCACCACATTGAGGCCTGGCTTCAGGAGTCCGCGGGAAAACGCATCCTGCAACTGCAGGGCAGAGCAGGGGTCATAACCAGAGGAACACGGGTCCTTCTCGCGCGCCCGGTCCCGCGAGCTCCGCGGTCACCTACCTCTCGGTCCGTGACCAGAGAATCATCGGAATCCGAGTCGGAGCCGGAGAGCGGCGGAGTGTCCATCTCGCACGCCCACCGGAAGGAGCGGGACAGCCCGAGGCCCGCGCGGCTGGGACCCTCACAGGTTCTCACCCGGGATCCCACCCTCAGCCCAGACTCGCGCTGCGCGACTCCACGTGCGTTCGAACAACGAGAACCGCCGCAACTCGCCGCTGCGGCGCAGCTTTTCCAAGGGGACTTCCGCTTCCGGTGTGAGACAACTTCCGGTTTGTGGTTGCTATAGGAACGGCTCCGGCGTTAGGCGTCCAAGGATTGCTTGAGATCTCTAGAGTTAGCGCCTTTGGATATGTGCGTGGTCTGGTGACCTAGGGAGAAGCAAAAGGTGGGAATGGATCCCTGGGAGTCGTCAGAACGAGCTGGAAGCAGTACAGAGAAAAGGAAAGCGGGGACGGAGCCTAAGAAGGGAGTCGGGAGGCTGAGAATGACTGGGAGCGGGGTGAGGCGCGCTTACACTCGCCGGGTGCCCTCTGTCTTTCGCAGAACTCCGGAAAAGTACCATGTCGACCGTGGTAGCTCAGTCGCTGCATGTTTTTGGTCTTCGATCTCACGTAACCAACAATATCTTCTTCTTTGATGAACAGATCGTTATATTTCCTGCAGGAAATCACTGTGTGAAGTACAATGTGGATCAAAAATGGCAAAAATTCATTCCAGGTACAATGCTTTCTATCCTGACATATGTATTAATGGCATGTGCATATAGAACACCATAATCTCAACACCATGATTGGAAAAAAAATTTTAGCAAGTGGAATATACATATAATTTTATAAATGTAGAGGATAAAAATATAAGCTTGCATTATGTAGTTATAGATTAACCAAAGACATAATTAAAACCATATGTAAAGTGTTTGAAGTATTTTTCACTGTAATTTCATGAAAAAAATAACTTGATGAATCTCTTTCCATGCATCTTCAGTATCTTGGCTTTGTCATCACCAGAGGCTTTTCGGAGTTGTCTAACAGTTTTGGGGGGTTTGTTTATTTTGAGGCAGGGTTTCACTAAGCAATTCGGGCTGGCCTTAAACTCTCAGCAGTCCTCCTGCCACGGACTCCCAAGTGCTGGGATGACAGGTGTGCATCACCACACCCGGCCTAACACAGTTTTAAAAAGCACAGCACCTTCCTTATACTTTTGAATCTTTGTATCATGAAGACACTAGAAAATGTAACTATATCACAAATAACTATCTGTATAACATTACAGTTTTTAGTCACATTGGTCCTATAGTTCATATTCATGACAACTCAGTCTCTTCACTTTTTCCCCACTCTCTTGCATTAGACACATTTTATTGTGATGTGCATATAAAAGTGTTTATTACATATATGTAATAGTTAAAAAATTACTATAAAATAAAGATCTTTCAACCCAACCACTTAGGATAGGAATCAGAACTTTGCCAGTTCCAGAGCTTCTCCCTATTGTCTCTCTCCCACACTCCACACATGCGTCATCTTGGATTTTATGATTACTTCCTGTAGAGTTTTAGCATATATGTGTCAGTTTATATAAAATATGCTTTTTTCTGCTTTCTCACTTTATAGAAATTAAATCACAGTGTATGTACTCTGTGACTTTTTTGTGCAACGAAATGCTTTCGGGATTCATGCATCTTGATGTATAGGTATATTGAGTTTGTTTTATTCAATAAGTGTTCTAGCCTATGGATATAATGTCTGAGAGAAAGAGAGAGAAAGAGGGAGCGGGGGGGGGGTCCATTCTAGGTTAAGAAATACTGGAGAAATAACAGTTGTTTGCTTTTAGAAACCTACCACTATAAACATTCTTGCATTCATATATGCTGCTGTACTTGTACAAAGATTCTCCAGGGCACATATCCAAGGTTAAAACTACCAAGATACATGAGAGTACCGATTTACATTTACACTCGCAGTGCATAAAGGGCCCACATTCCCCACAACTTCACCAACCTTTGGTGGTGTTGGACTTCCTAACGCTTTTCCTAAACTAATGGTTGACAAAAGGTACTGTTATTTTAGTTTGCACTTCTCTATTGTTAATGAGGATGAGTATCTTTTCACATGTTTAGTCCTACTTAGTCTTATGTTAAATACTTTTTTGAAGTCTTTTTCCCATTTTCTATCTTCTATGTGAAAGTTAAGATTTTTGAAGTAACTCTCTCCTTGATTTATGGGCATACTTTATATAGTCTGTCTACTAATCATTTCTCAGATGTATGTGTTACAGATAATTCAAGTCTGAGGCTTACATTTTCTTCCTCCCTATGGTGTTACAGAAAATAGACCAAACACAGAAAGAATGGCACTGAGAAGGTTTAGGAGGCAGTTTGTTACACAGTGGGCTTCTGACTAGGATTTCTCCCAAAGAGTCACAGCCCTGCCAGGTGGGGTTTCAGGGCTTTTATAGGCAAAGCAAGTGGGGAGGTACAAAAGCAGATTTGACACATGTGATTGGAGGGTTGGGTGACATCATGGGTTGCTGAGGGAATTTGAACATCTCAAGTTACATTACAAGGCCATCAGTTATACAAAGTATGGGTTACACAAAGAAAGAAATGTCCCATTATCAGGTTTGTCTGGATATGTCAATCTGGTTTTAGCAGGCATTCTTGGCAGGCTTTTATTTAAAATTTTAAGTTGCCTTTCAGTGGTACCTTTTGATGGAGGGAAATTCTTAGTTTTAATAGAATAAAATTTATCAAACACCATGTAATATCTGTTGGAACAAACTGTTAGATGCGGTTGACTTTTATTTATTAATTTCTATATCCAGCATATTTCCTAAACTATTATTAATTATGATAATTTACCTGTAGATTCTTTGGGGTCTCCACATATTATCTACAAATAATGATGGTTTCATTTCTTTTTCTGTGATATAGTAGTAGTAAACGTCTCCAGACAGCCTCAAATGGGCCAATGAAAATGGATATCTTTGTCATGTTTCTGCTGTACAAGGGAATTCTTTTAAAATTTTGTTATAAAGAAGAATGTTTACTGTAGGCATTTGTCAATGTCCTTTATCAAGTTAGGGAAATGTCTTTCTTTTTCTATGCTTTTTAAGATCCGAATGGGCACATACTGAAATTTATTGTATGCATTTTCTGTATTTTATATAAAGATCATATGATTTTCTAATATTAAATCAATCATTTTATGTGGGCAATATTTGTTTACATTTGCTCTCCTGTTTACTAAACTCTGCCACCAAACACTTTACAAATCAGATATTCCAGCTGGAATGATTTTTCTTCTGCATTTAGTGGTAATGTGTTAGTGCTAAACACTCCCAGTTTCTGTCTGAAAATCCCTTACTTCCCTATTTTTGAAAGATAATTGACCAGATGTATTATTTTTGTTCTTTTATTACACGTCTTAGTTCATTGTGTTATTGTTTGGTTTGTTTTGGTTTGGGGAACTGTTTTGTTTTGTTTTGCTTTCCACCTCAAATCCACTTTTTCAGCCCCGACCTCTGCCCCTAGCTTTAGAACCATATCCAACTGCTAGAACTTTTTACCCAACATTCCACCATCTGGACCTCACACATATCCAAAATCCAACTTACTTCTCATGCACTTTCATTCAGACCCTACCTTGCCACATACTCAAGCACATGCTATGTGATTGCAAAAGCAGTGTGGCCCTCGCATAAATATCCAAGAAATCCAAAGCATGTGTGTAAATATATAACTTTAATATATTATAAAGGTGGTGTACCAATGGCTGATCAGACCCTCAGATATCTGTAGTGGGGAGGACAGAAAATAAAGACAAAGAGACAAATTTCAGGATACAAGGGGAACCTGGAGGTGTTGGACTCTAAAGGACTGGCTGGAGAACCTCCACGATTGGCTCACTTTTATTGGCTACCAGAAGTGCGGGGGGCGGGACTTAGCTAGTGGCACAGCACCTGCCTGGCAAACTTCAAGGTCCTGAGTTCCATTCCTGGTACCAAAAAAAAAAAAAGACGCAGGGGGAGGAGTAGCACATGTTTCATGGAGCAGTAACTATAGGAAATGGATGGCTAAGGATTAAATTAAAGAGAAGCCAGATTTTCTCCAAACCCAAATGCGTATATTCAGACAACTGTCATCAGCAGATGCTGTCTTGCCTCAGGAGTGCTGGGTTGTTAGTGTTTCACCCTTAGCCAGGGGGCAGTCGGCCTTCCATATACCTCACTGTTCCTGAAGCAAGGTCATACAGACCTTGGGACTGCAGAGGCATAAGTCACACAGTTGGGCCCCCAACCTCTATCACATAACCTGGTCCCCAAGGGTGCTGTTAATAATTAGTGCTGGGACAACTAGTCAGATACTTGACAAATGGAAACAAATTGGGGCCTTCACTTCATATCTTTTACCCTCATGGACCCAAGATGGGTTAAAGACTTAAGTGTAAAAAAATCAAACCATAAAAAACTAGATGCAAATACACCTAAAAATATCAAATATTTGGGTGTGTTGTTTTAAACAAAAGTCAATGGACATAATCTTCACCATCATGCCTGTTATGGCTTATATCTAGATATCTCCCAAAGCCTCATACACTCACAGATGGGGCTTGTAGAAGCTGCTGGATCATGAATATTTGATACTGGATTAGTCCACTGACAGGTTAGATGCAATGTTGGGAGGTGAAGCCTGGTGGAAAGAGAGGCATCACTATGGACGTGGCCTGGAAGGGAGTATAGCCCTCCTCCTTTGTTGATCCCTCTCTGCTTCCTGCCTGCCATGCCCTGAGCTCTTACTCATCTGCCCACTATGGACTGAAACCTCTACAAAATATGGGCCAAAATAAACCTCCTTTAACTTGTGGATATTGAGTATTTTGTCCCAGCAACAAGAAAGTGATTAAGACAAACCCCCACCTTCCTCAGCTTACATTCTATCTGAGGGGTACAACACCTCCCAGACACCTAAACCAGAAACCTAAGTGTCATTCCTACTTACTTCTCTCCTTCACTCCTAAACCGGAGATCACCTCTTAGCATTTGTCTAACAATGTATCCCCTCCATTCCTATCACTGTTTCTACCTTCATATTGCTTATTATTACCATCATTGCTCATTTCTTCAAATAGTCTGCTGATTGGCTTCCTTCCCTGCAGGACTGCCTTCACTACAGCTCCCAGAGGGCTTTTCCTACAACATACATTGGAGGGAAGGAAGGGAGGGAGGGAGGAAAAGACAGAGCAAGGGAAGGGGAGAGGGAGAGAGGGAAAATTCTCAGTGGCTTCCATTGCCTCCCAAGTGATCCCCAAACTCTTGTGCAAGGTTTTCAGTGACCCAGAACCTGGTTCTTCTCTGAGATGCATTTGCTGCCTGCACCTCTTCCAGAGAAGACCTGGTAGGCAAGATGCTGTCAGGCAAGTTGTCACTCCCTCCTTGCCTTGTCATGAAGCAGCGGCATGGAGCCCATCACATGGGGACCCTGCACATCCTTTTGAAAGCATCTTCTCCTGCCTCCCCGCCTCCCTCCCTGACTGACCTGCATCCACAGATGACTTATTCACTATGCACAGTACCTAAGGCCCATGATACTTTTTGGAGCCCATGAAAATATTTTTTGTTGTAAAACTGGGGAAAAAAAGGATAGTAATGAATATATAACAGTGAATCTAGCTTATATTAAATTCTTTTTATATTAATCCAGCCATCAAATACACGACTATATATTTTTAAATAGTATGTAAAAATATATATATATTTTTACTATTTTTTAGTGGAAGAAAGGATCCATGAAAAGGGGCCCACAAAAATTGTAATGTGGCCTTATTACATTTCTTGAATAAAATATTTACACTATATTCTTTGCCTAGGGCTCTGCTTACTAGGGACCAGAGCTTTTATTTTTATGAATATTATTTCATGATTGCAAGGTGACTGCTGAATAACGGGAAATCATCTCTATATTCCAGAAATGCATTTGTCCCTGGTGTGTGTTGTGTTTTGTTTTGTTTTGTTTTGTGACAGAGTCTCTATGTAGTCCAGGCTGGCCTTGTACTCTCTATGTAGTCCAGGCTGGCTTCAAACTTGCAGTGATCCTCCTGCCTCAACCTCTCAATTTCTGGGATTACAGATGTGTGCCACCATGCCACTCCTGTCCCTAGTTTTCAAGAAAGCACAAAGTTTTATCATAAACCACTCTTAGACTTCTGCGTCAATCTCATCAATCTCAGAATGTCATCACCTAGCTGCAAGAGAGGCTGACAGATCCATTCATGAACATCCCCACCTCTGGAGTAGAGAAAGAGTGTTGAATGCTAGGCACTCTGGGCATGATGGCTTCTATGATAGGACTCTATTCTGCCCTTCTAGACGGATCTTTGATCACCCTGGACTCACATGCAGTGCCCCAGCAATGACCCACTGTGCTGTGCCCTTTATCACATCCACAACTTTGCTCAAGCTCTTCCTGCCATGTGCTCCCATCGTCCATCCTACATCGTCCTCCTACAGGAGAGGTTCTTTGCCTTCCCCACCTCATCCTCAGTGAGGTGCACATCCTCATAATACCCCAGGCATAGTTGCAGCAAGGATAGTCAGGGACTGGTATTACCTTTCACAAATCATTCTCCTTTGTGTCAGCAGTGCCGCTATATGCATGGTTGAATCTTGGTGAAAGCATCGTCTGCCCACATTATCCCTTTTTCCTGTTTGCAGGTTCAGACAAGAGTCAGGACATGCTGACCTTGTCCATCAGTCCCAATCGACGATACCTCGCTATCTCTGAGGTCGTTCAGGAGAAACCCACCATCACCATTTATGAACTGTCATGCATCCCTTGCAGGAAACGCAAAGTTCTTAGTAATTTTGACTTCTCAGTCCAGAGATTTACCAGCATGGCTTTTTCTCCTGACTCCAAATACCTTTTGACTCAGACATCTCCTCCAGAGTCAAACCTCGTCTATTGGCTCTGGGAAAAGCAGAAAGTAATGGCCATTATTAGAGCTGACACTCAGAACAATCCTATCTACCAGGTAACTCACAACAAATACTGTGTGGATTATAAAATATTAAGAGCTGTCTCTTAGTGAATGTTTCCTTGGTACCACAGTGCTCATTTTTTACATGCATTTTAATCTCACTGTAAGGAAGACATGGTTATTATTCCCATTTTACAATTGAGGGAACTGCGGCTCCAAGATGAGATTAAGTACCTCATCCCCAAGATCACAGAGGTGGTGAGTGGCAGAGCCAGAAATTCTTTTATTCCAGCTCTTGTCTTCTTTCTTCTGGCTCAGAACTGCTTTCTGGTTAGAGGTTAGGCCCAGAGCTAGATTGGTAAAACTCTGCTCTCACTCTTTCCTTGGTTCTGGCCTCTTCCCATTAATATTCCTGGGCAGTAGGAAGAAGTGAGGAATGTAATGTAAATTAGTAGATCTGTAGGAAGCTGTTGACGCAGTTGCAGTTATGTAGTGATCAGAAGTTTACATGGTGATTTGAGGGCAAAATGAGGAAAACCCCATTAGATAGCTGGTTCCCTGTGCAGGCAGGAAGTCCCGAGGCTTTGTCTTGGCACAGTCACCCCAGCCTGGGCTCTTACACTCATTTTTATAAGTTGAAGAATCCAGTTTTCCAGACGTGGTGGTGCACCTTCGTAATCCTAGCATTTAGAAGGCTGAGGCAGGAGGATCACTGCAAGCTTGAGGCCAGCCTGGGCTACATAATGAGTTCAAGACCAGCCAGAACTACACAGCGAGACCCTGTCTCAAAGTAAAAATTCAGTTTTGTTCATATTCAAAGATACTAGCTAATCAGTACCTCAGGCATAGACTCAATCACTCATCTCACACCAGGTTGATGTATAAATGCGCACATTGTAACCAGAACACTGCTGTCATTTGTCCAGGGTATTCTGTTCCTGATGCAGTGAAGGTGAAGTTAGTAATCAGTAGGTTGCTTGATGATCACAGATCAGAGGCAGGTAGACCCTGGAAGGTTATTTCATTCCAGCCATAGTGAGCTCTCATGAAATACCCCAATTCAGAGCAGAGAGGGAGGACTTGCTGTTGAGTAGATTAAGTGACCATGTATAGGATGCACACTAGAAAACCAGCACTTGGAGTACAGAGATCACGAAGCCATACCCCCAAAAGATGCCCCCATCTAGTAGAAGTTGGTGGGAGACTACCTAGCAGCCCCTCCATTTCATTTCTTCTCCCCTGGACAGGGCTGCAGACGCCTGCCCAAGCCGCCTTTGTTTCCTGCTGAGCTCCATTCCTTTCTGTTAGCACAGAGCTCAGCTGTTGTCAAAACCTGCTCGCTCTGCTCTTTTTACGTGTGCCAATTTCCTAGTCTGACTCGTAAGCCCTGCACATACAATGGATATAGATGCGTGCCCTTACAAATGTGGTATAAAATTCTATGAGTTAGTGATATGTAAAGGAATGACTATTAGTGAAATGGGTGTTAATTAGTAAAGTTAGAAGTAATTCCATCAAGATTCTTTTTACAAATCTTTTTATTTTATTCTCTCACTTACTACAGGTGAGCTTCAATCCCCAGGACAACACTCAGGTTTGTGTCACTGGAAACGGGATGTTTAAGCTTCTGCGTTTTGCGGAGGGCACCCTAAAGCAAACCAATTTTCAGAGAGGAGAACCCCAGAACTACCTAGCGCATGCCTGGCTGTCTGAGGACAAGATCATCATTGGTACAGACACAGGCAAGCTCTTTCTCTTCGAATCTGGAGATCAACGCTGGGAGACAAACATAATGGTCAAGGAGCCCACGAATGGCTCCAAAAGCCTGGACGTCATCCGTGAGTCGGAGAGGTAAAAGGCTGCCGAGCCAGCACCCCCTGCTCTCATTGTACACAAGTAGCCTTCTTCAAAAGCCCCTGCAAAACCACTGAAAAACCCACTTCAAAAACTCGTCTACCTTATGGGCTGGGCATGGTGGTGCACACCTGTAATCCCACCACTCGGGAAGCTGAGGCAGGAGGATTGCTCTGAGTGTAAGGCCAGCCACGGCTACATACTGAATTTAAGGCCAGCCTGAACTATATAGAGCCCCTGTCTCAAAAAACTAACAAACAAAAAACCTCTACCTTAAAACCAACTTCATCTTTTCTCCCTCTTCCTTTTAGTGTTCATCTATATTCAATGAGAAACTTGAGTCATAACAAAGATAGTTACTTTTATTTTTATAAAATAAAAATTTTTACAAAATAAAAATAACTCCCATTTCATGAACATTTTAGTAGGACTAGTCTTCAGAATTAGAAGGTTTTTTTCAGAAATATTTTTGAGTGGCTGGCTGACTAATTTACTTCACTGATTAGATAAATGTCCACTGACCAAGGCATCTCATGAGGTCTCAAGGACCCTACAACTCAGTAGGAGGCGAAAGATCAACAAAGAAGCACAAGGAAACATTTTCAGTAAATCTGACAGAAGGGTGTGGGATAAAAGGGGAAAGGCCAGTCTTACACATCTCACACACACTGGAGCATATGATTGAGTATACCAAGCTTGGCTTTCAGGACTCTCTATTCCCATTTTAATCTTTACCAACATAGAACATGTGATTATTATACCCATTTTCTAGATCAGGATAATGAGGCTCAAAGAGATTAAGGGACTCACCCAAGATCACAGCACTGTTAAGTGGCAAGATCAGGATTCAAACCCAGATCTGTCTGAAACAAAAGCCCAAACTCTGAACCACCTGGCATTCTGTGGATTATTAACTTAGTAACTTCTGTCCACCCATTTTCCACCATTCCCCCTTGCCAGTGACCTCTCTTGTTTGGTCATGATTCTGTAGGGGCTTCCTAAGAAGTCCCTGTGCCAGTGGTGGCCAATATACAGCACGTATGCTGCTGTGGGCTGTTTGTATCATTGAAAGCTCCAAAAGATTCGCCCTCACTGTCTCTGCCCTTCTCCAGTTTGCTGTGTGCAGTTGTGTGGTGGGCCCAGCACTCCCAGCACAAAGCCCAAGCTTCTCAGCTCACCTTGCACGTTCCACAGCTCTCCCCTCCCCTGCCTCACATGCCCCATATACTTCCTGTCTGTGCAGCCCCCTCTGTCTCCTCAGCTGCTCCACACCCGAGAGCTGTGCACACCTGGGATGCTCCTATTGCTCCCGCACGCTCCTGGGCCTGGCAGCGCCCAGCCTCTGCCCACCTGCTGTGGGGTTGGGCATGGTCATGCACAGTTATAATCCCAGCTATTCCCAGCTAAGCAGAAGAATTTAAAGTTCAGAGTTAGCCTGAGCAACTTGGTGGTAGTATAGTTCAATAGTCATTTTCTCCTGGACTCAGTCCCCAGTCCTGGGGAAAAAAAGAACTCATGTCTTTGGGGTTGTCTCTGAAAATTTCATGTGCTGTCTTCCTTTCCCAGCCTGGTCGAATTTCCACCAGCCAGTTCCCCGCTTCCTTCCTATGAACACATGGTGACGTCCACTAGCCAAACGGACCACCAGGCCATGCCCCGAGTGTTTGCCATCGCTGCCTATTCGAAAGGATTTGCCTGCTCTGCTGGGCCAGGAAGAGTTCTCCTGTTTGAGAAGATAGAAGAGAAGGACATTTACCGGGAGAGCAGGGAAATCCGGGTAGGAAGCGGGGAAAGAAGAAGCAAAACCGCAGCCCTGTTGCCCCTGGTTCTCCAGCAGCCGCGCTCTGACAAGGCAGCTTGACGAGGAGCAGAGGAGAGTCGTGCTGAACAGAAATGCTGACCTGACATACGAACCTGAGGGAGGTTTTAGGATGAGGTGGACAGAATTGGGGTTGAAAAGTAGGAAGATCTGAATTTGAATCCTGGAAGAGATTCTGGCAAAATATACTTCCTTGCTGAACCTTAGTATTCCAATAATAATCATATTATTAGGTACATATTCATACTTAATGCCAAGCACACTGCCTGGCACATAGTAAGCATTTTGTGGTGCTTGTGGAATAAATAATACTAAATATTGGAGAGAGACTGAGACTGTACAGAGGATTGGGAAAGAATTTGGAAGGCTTTTTGAGCTTTTTTGGTACTTAATAACGGTTGACGAAGGGTCTTAGGGGAAGGACACCTTTAGACGGGGAAACTAGGAACTCTGGATAGAGGGAGCGGCTTTGGCAGAAGCCCACAGAGGTGGAGGGCAGGTGTTGTGGTTGGGAGATGTTCTGTTCCCCAGTGGAAAGAAATTGAAGACCCTGGAAGGGAACGAGGGGAGTTAAGGCAAATAAAAGACCTCAAACACCCACCAGGGGTATGTGCATGGTTCGGCACGTGCCCTCAAAGTTTTGAGTGAAAGAGTTAAGCTTAAGAAAAGTAATCTGTGCATGACACATGATGGGGTGATTCCAGAGGCCTTGGACTTGAAGCAGTTAAAACCATACAGAATGGATCAGACCTTAGGCTGCCACCTATTGGCCGAGTGGCTTGCAGCGCGTTCCTGGGTGTACCAACACCTGCACTGCTTCATTGAGAAATGACCCATCCCTCGTGGTTATCAGAAGGATGGAACGATGGTCTGTGGGAACTCTTCTGTGCAGCGCTTGAGGCTTTATGCTCCAAGAATGGGAGTAACTACTTTGCTCTGATCAGGAATCGGTTAAGAGGCATTTTCTTCCTTGCAGCCAAAAGGGGAGTGAGGTATAAGATAGGGATGTGGGAAGAAGTGGGGGCTCCGTGAAAGTACAGTCAGAGAAGGGGCCCTCAGAGAGGACAAGAGAATTTGAAGTGGATGCCTGGGAAAAGGGCAAAGGAGTAAAGCAAGGAGAATAGGGGTGAGGGGGAGGCAGAAGCAGCATGAGTTTACTTTGCTCATTAAGCAGTTTACTCTTTTATTTATTTATTTAACAAGTATTTACTGAGCATTTACTGTGTGCTAGACTCTGTGGAAGGGGCTGGGAATACAGCACAGAAGCCAATACACGAAAGAGCCTTCCCTTAGAACTCAGTCAGTGGGCAGAGCCAAAACATGAACAGGGTTTCAGGTGAGAATCAAAAAAGTGAAGAAAATAAAGCCAGAAGAAGGATAGGAAGGCAGGGGGATCTGTTCCAGAGCGGCTGGAGGAGACCTCTAAGGAAGGTGACATTTGGGCAGAGACAAGGGCCAAATGAAGCAGTTGGAAATACAGACATGGACTTTTTTGGGGAGTTCAGTACACACATACACACACACACACACACACACACACACACACACACACACACACACATGTCTTATCTCTACGACTTTAAGTATCATTGTAATTATATTTACTACCATCATTTTCATTTAAACCTTCATATTAAGCAAAATTACTGAGAGATACAATACATTGGGAGAATAGAAAAGGACTAAGGACGAGACTTGGCATTTCCTAATTTAGAAATAGATAGGTTAGAACTCCAGCAGAGGAGTCGTAATTATTCATTCATTCAGCAGACATCTACTGTACACCTGCCACAGGGCAGACTCCATGCTTGGCTGAGATAGAGGAGTCAGAAATGACCCCTTCTGCTCGGGACCTCACTATGTCCACAAAAGTGAGACAGGGCAACATCCTTCCCTTTGTTGAGCACCTACTACATGCCACACACTGCTCTAAGCACTGGGATACAGCCTTGGGACAAAATGGATGAGGTCCTTGGGCTGAGGGTTCCCTTTGGACTTTGCACAGTATGATAAATATGACGAGCAGGACCTCCCAGTGGCCATGGGTGCATTTAGGGAACATCAGTACCCATCAGCCTGGAGGAGGCCAGCAAAGGCTTCCTGGAGCCTTGCTGGGGTGGCCGCTCAGGGGGTGTTGGCTACATGAAGAGGGCTGAGCTGTACAGAAAGACAAGACTCCGAGCAGAGGGAGCCAAGCACAGGAGCCCAGTATCCCGGACCCCTGGGAGGAGAGGGCTGCCCAAGCTCTAGAAAAGTAAAGACAATGGGGACCCAGCAGGGGCCTGTAACCTAGGTGATAAGGAGATTTCTGGTCTTCCTGAGGACAGTTGCGGGGCATGATGCAGCGAAAGCCAAATTCTAAGGACTTAAAAGCCAAGCACGTGGCAGGGAAGCAGAAACGTGTGCAGGCCAGCTTCTCAGTGCATGCCGGTGCTAGTAGGAGAAAAGCAGCATGGGAAAGAAAAGATGTCTTGATGTCTGCCTGAGGAGTACAGACCCTCTCAGATGCTGAGACTCCTCTTTGCTCTGCCCTGTCACCCACCCTACATGGTGGGAGGGTTGCCACACCCTTCTGCAGCCTCAAGTGTCACAGGTGTGCCAGTGCCGGGTGAGCATATGCCCTGGGCTCCCAGCAGGTGGGCAAGAGTGGGTTTAGCCAGATGTATGTTTTAAGGGGAACTACAAGTTGACATGCATGGGTTGATAATATCCACATATGCTGCTAGCTTATTACTTAGCCACTAGACACCTAAGGGTGAATGCTGGGTGGTACTTACAACCCACAAAAATAGGCATTCAGGCTCGCTCTCCTCCACACCTGAGGAGCTGGGAAGCAATTCCATTCTGGGGTCTGCAAGCTAAAACTATCTGTGAGAACTCTTAAAGCCCAAGGACCTATTGACCATGTGGGGCCATTACTGATAGCTTTTTCGTGGCTTGGACAGATTCCTGTGGATCCACAGAGCAATGACCCAAGTCAGTCTGACAAGCAGGATGTTCTGTGCATGTGCTTCAGCCCCTCGGAGGAAACCCTGGTTGCCAGCACCAGTAAGAACCAACTCTACACCATCACCATGTCCCTGACAGAGATCAGCAAGGTGAGTTCCCCCAGCAACATGTCCTTCCAGACCAGGCCTATGTGCCTGGCAAAGACCCAGTCACTATGTGGGAAGTTTCCCACCCATAAGCTGAGCATGGGTTCACTCACCCCCTCCTCTACTTTGTGACCCAGCAAAAGAAGCTCTAAGTTTAAGATGTCTAGGTAGAAGCACTCTGACAAACTCAGAGGGATTGACAAATTCCCTTTGGGGCTTCTTTGGACAACACATGATGTTGCCAAATAAAAATCCATTACATATCCATTTACCAGCAGTTGCTTTTCAAGAAATTAATTTGCTATCCTTGGCTGCAGTACAAATGTGTGTGTGTTTAGTGTTTTTTGTTTTATTTTGGAATAACAAAGGAAAGGAGTACAAACACTCTACAGACATTGCAACAAAAAAGCACTATGAAAGATTAAAACATTGTAGTTACTATACAAAAGTTTCACTTTATCAATAAGATAATTTTTTTTGAGGTAGGGTCTCACTGTATCATTTAGGCTGGCCTTGCGTTCACTGTGTAGCCCAGGCTGGCCACAAACTCCTGGCGATCCTCCTGCCTCAGCCTCCTGAGTGCTGGGATTACAGGTGTGCACCACCAACCTGGCTAATAAGATAATTTAAAATCTGTGTGCACCTAATAACATGGATTTAAAACACGTAAAGCAAAATCTGACTACAAGTAAAATGGGCCATATACAATCATTGTAGTAGATTTTAACATACTTTTCTTAGTAATGTTTTTAGAACTTTATTGCTTTATAAAATGTGATCAAAACATATAGTGAATATTTAATTTTTTCAAAAAATTATTAGTGTGTGGCGCCCTGCCACTAATCCTCGTTAAAACCCTTCCCCTTACCTGAAACATACTTATTCCATTTTTCTTGCCACTTTCTGAAGCAGCTCTGGGAGTGTTCTTTTGTGTCTTTAATTACACTCTCATGGCTTCCTCAATGTCCTGAACTGATTCAAAACCTTTACCTTTCTATGGGCATTTTGACTTTGAGGAAGAACCAGAAGTTACATAGTGCCAGATCTGCTGAATAAGGTAGATGAAGACACACCATAATTGTTTTATTCATATCCCTTGTGTGAAGTCGGTCCATGCACATAGCACACCCTCATTCCTTTTTTCATCCCCTTTCTTCCGCTCCATCTCTTGAGCCCCTTCCCATCTGAGAAAGATCTGTCCCCCTACTTCCTATTATCTATCTGTTATTTTGCTCTTTATTTATAACTTGGATTTCTCATATATGAGAAATCATGTGATATTTAACCTTGTCTGTCTGATTTATTTTACTAAACAAGCCTGTCTTTCCATTGGATGGCATTCGGCAGCAGCATTCATTGTATTTCTTTATCATATTTTGTAAAGACACTGACAAAAGAGGACTTCCCAAACTGCTTCAGACAGTAGCAAGAACTATGGGATAAGTATAATTGAATCAAGGGGGAGTATTTTGTGGAGATTAATGGCAATGTATCTTTTACTATAACAAATGTTTTAAAATTTAAACAGTAACCATATATTGTGATCACACCTCACAGTTTATAGTATAGTTCCCTATTCAAAGTGTACATTAGTGTAATTTTTAGTATATTCAGAGCTGTACAATCATTACCATCGTTCATTTAGAACATATTCACCACCTCAAACAAAAAAGCCACACTCTGGCTGTTGTCTCCCCCATCTTCCTGGCCACCCAGTCCCAACCCTGAGCAATCACTGATCTGTTTTATGTCTCTATAGATTTGCCTATTCTCGATATTACATACAAATGGAACCATACAATATGTGAACTTTTAAGACTGGTGTCTTTACCTTAGTGTAGTGTTTTCAAGGTTCATCCGTGTTGCGTAGTGTGCTTCATTCCTTTTTATGGTCAAATACCGTAAATATCCCTTGTATAGATACAGCACATTTTCGTTACATCTGCATTCGATTTTAGATGTTCAAGTTGTCTTCACCTTTTGGCTATTCTGAATACTGCTGCTGTGAAATTTCCTATACTAGTTTTTGTGTGGATGTGTTTTCATTTCTGTTCCTAGAACAATTGCTGTGTCACATGGTAACTTCAAGATTAGCCATTTGAAGAACTACCAGAATGTTTTCTAGGGAAACTACACCATTTTATATCCCCATAAGCAGTGTTTGAGGGTTCCAGTTTCTCTTTGTCCTTGACACCACTTGTTATTATCTGATTTTTTTTATTATAGCCATTCTAGATGTAGAGCAGTATCTCATCATGGTTTTGATTTGTATTTCCCTGATGACTGTGATACTGAGTATCTTTTCCTGTGCATTTGACCAGTTGTATATCTTGAAGAAATGTCTATTCAGATCTTTTGTCCATTTTAAAAATTGTGGGTTTTTTTTTTTCTTTTTGAGACAAGGACTCACTATGCAGTTTAGGCTGGCCTTGAGCTGACTTTGGGGCCCAGGCTGGTCTCAAACTCACAGCGATCCTCCTGCCTCAGCCTCCAGAGAGCTGGGATTACAGGCGTGTGCCACCATGCCTGGCTTGTGTTATCTTTCTTTTACTGAATTATATGATTTTTTTCATGTACTGGAGATAAAATTTCTCCCATTCTGTGAGTTGTCTTTTTACTTTCTTGATAATGTCCTTTGATTCATGAAGGTTTTAAATTTTTATGATGTAAATTTACCTGTTTTTCTTTTTGTTCATTGATCATTTACTATTTAAAAATCCACTGCCATAACTAAAGTTATGAGGATTTATCCCTATATTTCTTTGAAGAGTTTTATAGTATTAGCTCTTACATTTAGTTCTTTGGTCCGTTTTGAGCTGAGTTTATGTATATGTTATTCAGAATGGATCCAGCTTCATTTTTTTTTCATGCAAATATCCAATTGTTCCATTTGTTGAAAGATTATTCTTTCTATATTGAATGATCTTAGTACCCTTGTGAAAAAAAAATCAGTCAATAGATGGATTTATTTCTAGACTCTCAGTTCTATTCTATTGTTCTTTCTGTCCTGCCACTGTCTTGATTACTTTTGTTTTCTTTAGCAAGTTTTAAAACCAGGAAACATGAAACTTCCAACTTTGTCTTTCTTTTTCAAGATTATTTTAGCTGTTCTGGGTCCCTTGCAATGTAATATGAATTTTGCAGTCAGCTTGTTAGTATCCAAAAAGAAGCGATCTGGGATTCTGAGATTTGGGATTTGAATCTGTAGATCAGTGTAGGGACTGTTGTCGTTGTAACAGTATTAAGCTTTCCAATCCATGCACATGGGATTTTTCCCCACGTGTTTTTAATAATGTTTTACAATTTTTAGACTGTGGCTTTCACACCTATTTTATTAAATTCTCCTACATACTTTTTTGTGTTTTGTTTGTTTGTTTGTTTTTCTTCCGGTACCAGGAATCGAACTCACGACCTTGCTCTTGCCAGGCAGTCTCTGTGCCACTGAGCTAAATCCCCAGCCCCTCTCCTACATACTTTTTGAGATGGGGTCTCACCATGTTGCACAGGCTGGTCTCAAATTTGTGAACTCAGAGGACCCTTCCTCTTCAGCTTCCTGAGTAGCTTGAACCTCAATATTTTATTCTTTTTGATACTATTGTAAATGGGACTTTATTTCATTTTGCATTGTTAATTCCCCTGCTGGATTTCACTGTATGTGCTCTCTCCAGGGGGAGGCTGCGCACTTCGAGTACCTGCTGTACCCATTACACTCCGCATCCATCACCGGTCTAGCTACCTGCATTCGCAAACCTCTCATTGCCACCTGTTCTCTGGATCGATCCATTCGCATCTGGAATTACGAATCAAAGTAAGGAATGAAGGGCTTTGCTGCTGTAGTGTGCAGAATTTCCATTGTTAAATTTGTTTATGTGAATCATTTTAATTGGAGAGTTTTACAATTTAATGACTTAGAAGCTTTTAGTTGGAAAAGCCTTCTTTTAAAAAATCAAGTCAGCCAATCTGTTTCTCACTCTTGCATAGGCTAGAAAATTAATTTAGTATAATTAAATGCTTACTACATACCAGTCCCTGTTCTAGACACTAGAGACATAAAGGTAACACCGAAGATCTCACTTTCTTGCCTAAATTCCACCGTCTCTCCAGTTCTCCCATCCCCTCCATCACCCTAGGTCTGGTTTTTGTTTTAGAGAGCTCTCCAGCCCCTTCACTCCTCTTTCTCCTCATCACTGGGTCAGCTACCTGCAGATCCCTCAGGGTGTATCCTCCCGGCATAGCTTCCCTGAGAATCTCCAACCTTAGATTAGATCCATGCTATTTGCTTTGCCCTTGTATAAAGTGCTGAGGCTGCTAAAAAAACATACCTGTACTGTACTTAAAATTCTTGGAATCTCCACAGAGCTGTGTCTCCACCATTACTGGACAGTTCCTCGACCAGATCCCCTCCTGGCCATTCTCAGAGCTAGACATTATCCTCAAGTAACTGGAATCTAAAAAAATTAAAAAGAGAACTAGTGATTCCAAGCCATAAATTATCTCAAATCCTGTGATAACAATATATACCATACACAAAGGAAGACTTGAGGGATCTAGGGATTTGGTGTATAATTCAATAATTTTTTATCTATTCACAGCACTCTTGAACTATTTAAGGAATATCAAGAAGAGGCATATACAATCAGCCTTCATCCATCTGGACACTACATTGTAGTAGGGTTTGCTGACAAACTACGCCTTATGAATCTCCTCATTGATGATATACGTCCTTTCAAAGAATACTCTGTCAGAGGATGCAGAGAGGTAAAAACTGCTAGAGATAAAGGTCTAATTTCTTGGAAAGCCAGGGTTAAAATACCAATGCCAAGAACTAACACACTCTAAAGAGGTAAGACCAAAGTCTGCCTATTGCCACTAGAAGTTGTAGTTTCTGCCAGAACTCTTCCAGAAAAGCCCCTCCAGACTGCAGCCTCAGTTAGGCTGATGATCTCTTGCTCACCTGCTAGCTCTCTTGCTCTGTTTCCCTGTAGTGCTCCTTTAGCAATGGAGGTCACCTGTTTGCTGCGGTCAATGGAAATGTGATTCACATTTTTACCACCACAAACCTAGAGAACATCACAAACCTGAAAGGACACACAGGGAAGGTAAGTGAATGAAAAGCATCTAGGGAAACAAGGGACCCGGAACCATGCACTATGCTAGCAGATAGGCTACAGGTGAATAAAGGGGAAATGATTCCTTTCCCCATGGGCTCACTGTCTACCTGGGGAAACAGTCAAGCAGATGCACAGATTGCTGTTGATTCGGTGAAGGAAAAACAAGGAGTTCCTATAAGAGGAAGTAACAAAGGAGAAAGGAGTAGGCATAACTCAGGTGGGGGCATTTGCAAAGGCTTGGTTGGTCCTGGAGTGAGGAGGGTTAATCACACCGAGCTGGTAATCACTGCAGAGAAGGAATTAAAGACCCACAGAGACTGCAGCGGCTGTCAGAGGAACTGGGGCTGAGAACATAGATAGCAAGATGAAGCACAAGATAAACTGAGAATGGAGAGGTTCACAGGGGCCACATACATGGGACCTTGCAAGGTTTATAAGCATTTTCTATTTTATCCTCCTTAAAATCATTGAGGACTTTCAGGGCAGGGGATGATATGATGACTAGATCTGAATTTTAAAAGATTGCCTTGGCTGCAGAATAAAGAATATGTTGAAGGAGACAAGAACGGAAATGATAAGGAGGCTCTTATGAAAGTCTGCCTGCTAAATTATAGTATTTTGGACCACGGTGGTAGTAGCAACAGTTAGGAAAAAGTGGGTGAATTCAAAAGATATTTAGAAAGTGAACTCAGTAGGTCCTGGAGTAGATTAATGTAAGACGTGAAGAGGAAGAAGACAAAGTTCAAGAGGCTGAAAAGTCAGCAGACGGATCTGAAGAAAAGAGGCCGTTGAAACTGGAGGGCATTCTAGGCAGAAGGTGAAAGGGGGTGGAATGGAGGTATGGAATAGAACGGTGCTTTATGTTTTCTGTAGCTAGAACATTGGGCACATTTGAGGAGTGACAAAAGAGGGATCTGGGGAGTGAGGATGTTTTGTAGAAGGCAGTGTGTACCATGCAAGCAGGTTGGATATTAGAAGATAAGTGAAAAGAAGCAATTGAAAGATTAAGAAAGGAAGTCCTGGGGCTGGAAAGGTAATTCTTTAAACAGCGTTGAAGCTGGAGTAGAGAAGAGGGAAGCTAGAGTGATGGGTAACAGCTAAGACGTGAGGGTAAAAGGTGAGTTTGGAACTAAACCATGACTTTAATGGTGGGCATAAAATCGACAAAAGACATTCCATTCCTTTTGGATATGTCAGCTTGACGTGCCCAGGAAGTGTGCTGTATGTGTGTGGAGACCAGGAAAGAAATCAAGGCTGAAAGTCAAGATTCAGGGGATTAGATACAGTGAAAGTGGAGGACAGATCACGTTACCAAGGGCCTGTGTGGAATCTGAGGAGAATCTTGGGGAGGAGAGTTGACCAACATTTAGGTGATGGATAGAAGAAGAGGAACCCTGAAAATGAAAATACAAGGAGAACCTGGAATGGGAGAATTGTGTCAAAGAAGGTAAGCAGACAACCTTTGAAAGGATAAAGTTGCCACTAGTACTAGATATTGGAAAATATCGTGTACTCATAAAGACTAAAAACTGACCATTGATTAACAATTAACAGGTTATCAGAAAGAAAAAAAAAACTTCCAAAGGTGGAGGGATTAAAGGTGCCGTGCAAACACAAGCTTTATTATTGACAGCTGCTGGCCTCTCTTAGCTTTAACAGCAAACTAATCTTCAGGTGACAGTGGAGATGCAGATAAAAGCACAGAAAGTAATTCTGATGCTCTCTCTAGGACCATGCACACCCTTTGAGGAGGCCCCACCCCCCCAGTCCAGGAAAGCAGCTATTTACATCTGCCATCACTTTATAAGAATTTAAAACCATGGTCTCTAATCTGGGATATACATTGGAACTACATGTGTAACATTGTTTAAAAATAGGATGCAATTAAAGCCATACATAGAGAAATTTATAACCATACATGTATATGTTACAAATGAAAATCAATGATATAAGTGTCTATTTCAAGAAATTAGAAAAAGAAGAGCAAAGAAAATAAAAGGCAAGAAACAATAGACAAGAACAGAAGTTAATAAAATAGAAAACAAACATACAAAAAAGACCATCAAAGCCAAAGCTTGTTTTTTGAAAACACAAAATAGGTAAACCCTTAGCATGACTGATCAAGAAAAAAGGAGAAGATACACACACCCAACATGAGCAATAAAAAGAGGGTGCCATTACAGGTGACACCTTTATAAATCTGAGTTATCATGAGGCTATTATGAACAACTTCACACAAATAAATTTGAATATATAGGTGAATGTGAAACATTCCTATAAAATGGAATCTGCAGTTAAAAGTCATCCTATAAAGTAAACTCAAGGCCCAGATCATATCACTGGAGAGCTGTATCCACATTTAAAGAAATAAAATAATGCCAACCTTGAAAAACACCTCTTCTGGAATGTTGAAGGAGTCTGCATCCCAAGTGCTGGACCATGACCTAAGGAAAGTTGTGATAGGAAAACCTATCAGAGACACAAAAAAAATAAGCCAGCTTTTTTCATTAATATAGCTAAAAAAGTCTTAAATAAAATATTACAAAACTAACCCAGAAATATATAAAAAGAATAATACATCATAACCAAGTTGAGTTTATCCAGAAATGCAAAGTTGTTTTAGATTTTTAAATCAAGTAATGTGTTATACCACATTAACGTAAGAAAGAAAAATCATGAACTCACCTCTGTAAAGGTTGGTACACTAAAATTGATAAAATTAATATCCATTCATGATTTTTAAAGCACTTAGCCATTTAGAAACAATGGGAAACTTCCTAAATCCTATATGAGATATTTATAGAAAACCCACCACAAACAGTATTCTCAATCATGAAATTATGAAAGCATTCTCTCAGAGATAGAGAACAAATATACTGCCTTTGGTTAGCCTTTTCCTGAGTCCTGCCTAGTGCAATAAGGCAACAAAACGAAATGAGAAGCATAAATGTTGAAAGATAAGAAATAAAACTGTCACTAACATCACGTGGTTATGTAGAAAATTCAAAGAATGTTCAGACAAACTATTAAAATTGGTGAATCTAGAAATACTGTTGGAAGTAAAGTCACTATATTATTAAATTATATTCTTATGTAATAGTAATAAGCAATTATAAAATATTGTTTAAAAGGTGGAGGTGTGGTTGAGAAGGTGTCTAAAGATATGGCAGACAGAGCAGGAGTCATGGAGATACCCTACAGGTGGCCAGTGGGTCACAAGATTCCTTACTTACAGGGAAAGTGAGAAAAGCAAATACAGTGAAAATAATAGGAACCTGGCCTCTTACTACTGGAGAAGGAAGTTACAGGTATGGCAATGGGGAAGAGTCAGAATGAATCTTGTGATTGAATTGAAATTGTAGGTATCAGTGTGAACTCATGATTTTTAATACATAGAGATAAATAGATAACAGATATAGATGGTATACATACACATTTAAAGAGAATTAAAACCAATTATGCACAATGTCTTCCAGAAAATAAAAGAGATAACATATCCCAACACATTTAATGAAATCAATACTACTGTGATACCAAAACCTGACAAAGAGAGTATATTGAAAAAAACTTACAAGTCAATACCCTTCATGAATATAGGATCAAAAGTCTTTAACACTGTATTAGCATGTTGAATCTAGCAATTTTTATACAAAAAAAGAGTTATAGTACTCTCTTCAGCAGCACATATATTAAAATTGGAATGATATGGAGAAGATTAGCATGGCCCCTGCACAAAGATGACACGCAAATTCGTGAAGCATTCTATATTTTAAAGTAAATAAATAAAAATAAAAGAGTTATATATCATGACCAAATGAGGTCTGTTCTAGGAATAAAATTCTGATTCAACACTTGAAAATTAGTCAGTGCAGTCTGCTATATTAACAGGCTAATTGGAAAAAAATCAACTTAAATAATTTAACATCCAAATATTATCTGACTTATTTCCATAAAATATAGAAACTTTACTCTCACTGAGTTCATTCAGCTCTACCCTTTGTTGTGCTATCTTTGCTATGCATATTGCATCTTTTTTATGTTATAAGCCCACCAATATATTGTTTTAATTAGCCCACATGACCTCATTGTGTCATTTAAGGAAGCCAACAGAAAAAAACTGAGACCAAGTGTTACTTTGTAAGGTTGTTTTATATGAATTTTCTTATTGCAGTTGCTTTCTAAGTTTAAAGAATTAAAAAATGTAATATATGATTTACTATACCTTGATTACCTACAAAATTACTTGTTTTGTATGAGCTCACATTGCTGTCTTAGATCACCTACTTTCAACCAAAAGAACCTCCTTTACTGTTTCTTGAAAGGTAGGTTGCCCTATTTACTTTTCTTGTTGCTGAGACAAAATACCTGACACCCAAAGTTAAAAGAGGAAAGGTTTATTTGGGTCATAGTTTGTAGAGGTCTCAGTCCATAACTGGCTGGCTCCAGGGCAGGCTGGCTTGGCAGAGGGCCATCACAGAGGCAAACAGTTCATGGCGGGCAGACTGTAGCAAAGCAACAAGGGAGACGGAGAGGGGAGAGCAAACCTCTTTCTGTCCCTTATATCGTTTGCAAACTCCATGCCCTAGGGTGGAGGCAGCACTCACACCCTTAATCCCAGCATTAGATCATGAATCAGTCACAAACTCTAGATTCAGCCGCCTCTGACAAGCCTGCCCCCATGACTGCTTGAGGCTTTAAGGGGACATCTAGGCACAAACCATAACACAAGTCTACTAGCAGTTTATCAGTTCTTTTTCTTTTTACTTTGGGATATCTTTATTTGTCCTTTGTGTCTAAAATATAGAAATATAGTTTTGCTAGATATAAGATTTCTTTCTTTTACTTTCAATACTTTGAATATGCCACCCACTGCCTGCTGGCCTCTTTGTTTCTGATGAGAAGTCAGTTGTTAATCTTATTGGGGTTCACCTGTGTGTGATGAATTGTTTTCCTCTTGCAACTGCTAAGGTTTCATCTTTGGCTTTCAATATTTTCACAGTGATGTGTCTGGATGTCGATTTCTTTGCATTTTGTCCTCGTTTGAGTTTACCATACTCCTTGGATGTGTAGGTTAACATTTTTCAACAGATTTTGGTGTTTTCAGCTTTAAACGTGCATTTATATATTTTTCTGTCTCCTCTCTTCTCCCTGGTACTCCCATTACGTATATGTTGGTGGACTTTATGGTTCCCCACATTAGTCTAAAGCTATTCATTTTTCTTAATTCTTTTGTTCTTCGGACTATATAATCTCTGTTAATCTGTCTTCAATTCATCAGCTCAAATCTACTGTCGAGCCCCCACTGGTGTATTTTATCTTGGTTATTGTACTTTTCAACTCCAGAATTTCCATTTGATTTTTGAGTAAATGCTATCTCCTACTGATGTCCTTTATCTGATAAGATTTGTCATTGTACCTTCCTTTGATTGTTTGAACATGGTTTCCATTAGTTCACTGAACACATTTATATTAGCTGCTTTGAAGTCTGTACTAACTCCACCATCGGGGCCCCTCCAAGCAGTTTCTTTTGCCTCTCTTC
Organism: Chinchilla lanigera; assembly: GCF_000276665.1. Taxonomy (NCBI): domain Eukaryota; kingdom Metazoa; phylum Chordata; class Mammalia; order Rodentia; family Chinchillidae; genus Chinchilla; species Chinchilla lanigera. The sequence goes on from NW_004955537.1 coordinate 2,824,080, forward strand.
CTTTTCCCCTTTGCTTTCCTTTTTGGTCATGCAATCTGTTGGGGTTGTGTTATCTAGTTAATAACCTTTAGTTATTGCAGGCTGATCAGGCCCAAACGAGTGGACAGCAAAAGCTTAAATAAAATGAGACAATTGGAATGATTTCAGGGCTCCAGGAGGGTCTAACTCTCTTACAGCATTTGATATTCTCTGGGTTTAGACCAAGCCTTCTCTGGGAAGCCTGTATTTCTTAGGTTTTCAAACAAAGGATTAGGATACTCAAGAAAACACAAGAGTCTAGCAGGACCTTGGGAGAGACTTTCCCAAGTAGTACATTATGTCAATCAGGAGAACTACCTTATCTTTAGGTTGGTATTTATTGTAGGAGTGTGGAGCCTGCAGTCTCCTTGTAGTTAAATGGGGGTTGGAGCCAGATGTCCTCAGCTGTGGCCTTATCTTGTTCTTTGAGGCATCACAGCCTCACAGGCCAATACAGGCCTCAGCAGTGACCAGTGAGGCACAGAGGTGTGCTACTATGAGTCCCCTGCCCATCCCCAGACAAGGTGCCTAAGCTTTGGACAACTCACAAGTAAACACAGAAAGCCAATTGGTTAGTATTAAATCCTGCTCAGAGCCACTTTGTAGTGGTCTCCAACAAGTTTGTTGCAAATTTCATAAGTTTTTAATTGGTGAAATCTTTTAGACAATGTATTGTAGCAATACTAAACACTTATCCTCTCAGGGAATCATTGTTATTATTGATAGTGGTAATTGGATGATTGGTTAGTTGGTTGGTTGATTGGTTGGTTGTTCGTTTAATAACTTGGCAGAACCAATCCTGTGACACCTTTTCCCCTATTATATAGTAATGTGAAGCCTCTAATATATATGCCTAGATCGTTTTTCTTGGCTTCTTTCTTGGCTTTCTATTTCCCCTGGATACCTAGGATTTGCCTCTGTGTGGCATAAACTGCCTATTAATCACAGATTGTGCCTAAGCCTTTTAACCAATTAGATTTTTACCTTTTACTACTGGATTCGTGTGTGGTTTGGAAGCTGCTATCACAGTTCAGTGAATGTATGGTTGCTGCTTTTTCAGCAGAGATTGGTAGTTTGGACCTTCCCATTCTGTACTTGAAAAGGTGTGGCCTTGGTCAGGTACACAGTCTTCCAGGCTGTCAAGGGTAAGTGACTTTATTTTTAAACCTGGCTTCCTAGGACATGTCCTTGAGCCAAAAGAGCTGATTGTTCAGTACCACTTGGTCCACCCTGTGCTAATGAGAGTTCCACCTGAGTAAACTTGCCTTCAAGTACTTCAGGAGGTGCTTTCGTGTTTTCCTGTCCCCTGCTGTGATTGTCCTGAGGGAGTACAGCTAGACACAGGCACACTTCTGGCCCCTAGAGTTGTCTGTGATCCCCAAAAGAACTCTTCTTGACTCTTCCGTTGGTCTTTCCATTAAAATTCTGTTGCTCTGTCACTTCACTCGTATCATGGTTCCTAGCCTCTTCTTAGGCACTCTCTACTAAGATTTTACATGTGCCCACAAGCACAGACTTCCATGTTCTGTTCTAAATGCAGTCCCCACAAGCACAGTGTTATGGGTGATACACTGTGTCAACTCGAGGAGTCCAGAGGCTTGGCTAAGTGACTCAGCAGTTCTGCATCCTGAGCCTGTGTAAGAACAGGCTTGCTCCCCACCCCCATGAGCTTGCTGCTTTTGCTGTTTTTCGCCGCCATGAACTGTTGCCCTGTACCATCTGCCACTCTGCCTTGGAGCCAGCCAAGTATGGACTGAAACCTCCACAAACTGTGAACTAAATAAACCTTTCCTTCCTTTATTTTGGGCATCAGGTATTTTGTCTCAGCAATGAGAGAAAAGTAACCGAGACACAGAGCTATGGAGCTCTTTGTCTCAGGGCCCGAATTTCCCCTGGGTAGAACCCGTGCTCCACTGTACCACAGCTGGGAACAAGGACCTGCCTTCCAGGAGTGACCCCACACACACTCTGTGAGTGGAATTGTGGGGTGAGAGTAGGATAAATGGAAGTCATTGGTCTTTTCAGCTTGTTTCTCATAGCAAAGAACCTCCACCCTTTGGCAAACTGGGGCAGGAGCAGTTGGGCACCATGATTCTTCACCTACTGCACTTATAGAACTTCTGTTCACATTGAAGACTAGTTGGTGGGAGGGAGCCCAGGTCTTCTTGGCTGTGCCTAACTGGACTACAGCCCCTGCGACATGGAGCTAGGGATAAGAAGCATTAGTGGCCAATGTGCCCGACCCCAGGTGGAACCATAGCCGAAGACCAGGAGCTACAAGGAGCAGGAGTCCCATGGTCTTGACCACTCTTGCCAGCAGTGCCATTTCTGGAGCTGGAGTGGGTAATGGAGCAAGTCATGGCTCAATTACCACAGACTATTCTTACTGAATTATACAGAGCAGATTTTCTTGAATGAATGTTTCTTCATTTGCCATATATCCTAAGACAACTTCCAGAGACTTTAAATAGTTGTTTTGGTCATTTTTCCCAGTTAATTTATTTCACTGGGGAGATCGGCTGATATCCTTACTCTGACACTATGGAAGTCCACTCTGCTATTTTTGCAACTGCCTGTGAGTAATATAATTGTTTAAAAATTAAAGTTTTTAAAACATAGCAATATATGATTGGTAATAACATTAAGAAGCCATTATGACTCAGTCTTTGCATTCATGAAGTGCAAAAGAAATAGGAATGTTTGTCCTCAGTGTGTTGCAAGCCTCTTAAAAACAAAACTTTGACATTTCCAAGAAACTATGTTTTGTAATTATAGAAGGGAAGCCCTCTAGCAGGACAAAACGTTCTGACCTCATCTAGTAGAGCACCTGAGGAGTTCATCCCCATCCTGTATCGGGGTGAGCATGCGCACACGCACGCCACTCACCTGGCTGACGTTACCCTCTGCAGATCCGTTCAGTTGTGTGGAATGCCGATGACAGCAAGCTGATTTCTGGTGGCACAGATGGTGCTGTGTATGAATGGAATCTGTCCTCGGGAAAGAGAGAGACAGAGTGCGTGCTAAAGTCCTGCAGCTACAACTGTGTTACCATCTCCCCTGATGGCAAAATGATCTTTGCTGTTGGATCAGACCAGACCCTCAAGGAGATTGCAGATTCTTCGGTGAGTCTGCCCCAACCGCCCCCCTTTGGCTGCTGCACAGATCTGCAGAAGCCTCCTGTGCCTACAGCAGACAGTGTGCCCCAGAAAGAGGGTTCTTCTTCATGCATGGCACCTAGCTACTCTTTCTGTTGGGTCAGCTAAGTTATTGTTACTTCCTGGATTTCCTGCCTAGCACCTTTCCAAACTGGCTTAAATTGTACAGCCTCTTTCCACTTGCATTTTGCTTGCCGTCTATAATTTCTCTTCTGCCCTCCAGGCATGGGAGTCAGCATTGTCCCTCATGCACTCTTGCCCACAGTCCACACGCAGCTCAGGGGAAAGCACAACTACCATCCGCTGCTGTTGCCTGGGCTTGCCAACTCTATTCTTCTGAAATCCCTGTCTCTGAAATGTTAGAATTAGCACATTTGGCTCCACATAGTTAAGGGCAGAGAGGAGAGCTCAGCAAGGACACTTCATGCAAATGTGGCTTGTACCCTCCAGAAGCCCAGTGACAGCTGATTTGGCTTTTCCTCAGCCCTCATGGGGCCAATGCCTGGAGAAGTGTTTGGCTATCACAGCAGCAAATTGACTGAAGCAGGTTTCCCCGGCTTGGACACAGCTTAACGCATGGTGGCTCTCCTCCAGACCCCCAGGTCACCTGGTCCTAATGTGGTGGCAGCCTTTATGGCACCAGAATAAATCTCCTCTAAGGTAAGAATTTCACTCCTCTTGACATCCCTAGTTTTTGCCTTTTTTGTGCTGCGCAGTGTGTCAAATGCTATAAGGAAAAGAAAAACAAATAGTGCAGACCTCTAAAGGTGCTATTCAAGGAGAGGAAGAGAATGACCTCAGGACGGTGGAAATATAGCTCACCATCCTAGCTGAACAGAGCTGTCTGTGTTCCAGATCCTGCGAGAGATGTCAGCATTTGATGTCACCTACACAGCTATTGTCATCTCCCATTCCGGGCGCATGATGTTTGTGGGCACCTCGGTGGGAACCGTTCGTGCCATGAAGTACCCTGTGCCTTTGCAGAAAGAATTCAATGAGTACCAGGCTCATGCTGGTCCTATCACCAAGGTGAGATGGACCTCCCCTCCACCAGGGGCCCTGTCCCAGATTTAACGGTCCTCATCCCTTAACCTCCTGGTGTCATTTCTCATTCTTTATTTATTCATCTGTCAACCACCAGTAAGCTTCCATTGACTACTTGTTCAAATTACTCTAGGAACTTATCCTAGGAAATAACCAGAGACACAGCTAAAGATTAGTGCAAGGTCGTTCACCATAATATACACAATAGTGGGCCATTTGATAGATGCTGCAGTGCTTCACCCAGGCCAGCACATCTCCCAGTGCGGGAGGGTTGACTTTTAATAACCCTCAGCTGCTCCTTTCTCCAGAAAATTGTCCTGGACTAAAAGGAATCATAGCCCAGGAGATTAGCAGCTAAAACTGCCTGAAGATACAGATTACCTCCAGAGCCAGGAAGATGAGCATACATTTGTAAATTGTCCTTCCATGCCTTCTTCTCATGAAGTAGTATCTATAGTCAGATAAATGTGAAAGCAACCAGTGAATGAATCAGCAAAATTGTGGTGTGTCCAGGCAATGGAATAGTGTTCAGCCTTTAAGCTGACTTTTAAGTTTTGAGGAAAAATGTTTTTCTGCAGTTTGATACACGATGAACCTTAAGGACGCTGTGCTAACTGAAACAAGCCACTCACAAAATGACAAATAGAGCATGATTCCACTTTTATAATGTAGTCAAAGCTGTAGAAAGTAGAATGCTTACTGTGAATGAAAGAAGAAAAAAATGGGTAATTATTTTTTACTGGCCATAGAGTTCTGGTTTTACAAGAGTTACTGAGTTATGTGGTGGTCACGTTTGGACATTAATGTGTTTAGTAATGCTGAACTATATACGTGTAAAATATTAAAATGATAATAAGTATTATGTGTATTTTGCCAAAATAAAAAAAGAATTCTGTAGAATGAAACATGGTTGACAAGAAATCAGAGCCAATGGTAAATTAAAGGTTACTCACAGGCCAAAAAAAAAAAAAAAAAAAATAGTGTCTATGCTTACAAAGAACCCATGTAAAACAGGCACTGGGAAAGTATATGTCTCCTCTCCCCTCTCTGCTGGCTTATTTCAGATGAATGACATGAAGACCTGGGGGTTTTAATATGTCTCGGATTCTCTACTGTCTTACCTGTAGGCACTATCTTTATTTTTAAAGGATTTTTTATTATAAAATAAAATATTTGTGTGCTGTGTCTGGGCCTTGGGTCCAAAGTAAATTGCTACATTATATAGTCTCCTCCTTCCCTTCAGATCTATTAAGTTTTGTGACTAAGATAATTGTTATTATAGAGGAAAGGTCTCACTAGGGGTAAAGATCTGCATAGTAGCATCATCAAATGTTTTGATACATTTCTATCTTCCCTTATGTACATTGTGTGTGTGCGATAAATAACATTAAATCATAGCATATGGCCACTCTTTTGTGACCTTTTTTTAAAAACTTAACATTATTATAAGTTTTTTCCACACAGCTAAATATTCCTCAAAAGCATACTAGTAGCTACATAAATATCCTATTGTAATGTGAATCATAACTTGTTGACTTGTCTCTTTCAAATGGTCATTTCAGTTTTCTTATAGACTATAATGAATATCTTACTCCCACATTTCAATTGTCTTACAGACTATAATGAATATCTTACTCCCACATTTCAATTGTCTTATAGACTATAATGAATATACTACTTGCACATTTATATATGCACCTCATATTATTTCCTCAGGCTAACCTCCTAGGCAGAGATGCTGTTGCTAGACAGAGACTCCCAGAGATTTCTAGGGCTTTAAAAATAAAGTCCTTGACACATATTGCTGATTGGGAGAAGACATTTTTCATAGTTAATTCTTTTGTCCTGACTTTTTATTGTGAAGTAATTATAGTCACAAGACATTTTAAAGACAGCACAGAGATCCTGTTTACTCTTCACTCAGTTTCCCCCAGTAATTCTATTTGACATCATTCTAGTACAATATCAGACCAAACAACTGAGATTGGCATGTGTGTAAACTTGTGTCACATTGTCACGTGCATACTTTGTGGAACAATCACCACCATCAAGATACGAAATTGCTCCGTCACCACCAAGACCTGCTTCCTGCTGTCCTCCTGTACTTAAAGCTGCCCTCCCCAGCAACCTAATCTTTGGCAACCATTTATTTGTTCTCTATTTTAATGATTTTGTCACTTTGATAATTTTGTATAATTATACAGTGACTCATAAACCTTCTGAGGGTAGCTTTTCTTACTCAGCGTAATGCTCCCCAGACCTGTCCAAGTTGAGTCTGCGTGATAATTTAGTCTGAAGATTCCAGCGCAACAGAGAATATAGCAAAAAGCCTTGCTTCTCTTACTCATTCACAGAAAGCCTCCTGTTAGGGCTCCTCTCTCGTTCTTGCCCAGGACCAAGGACCAAGTCTACCCTGCTGTGAGTCTGTGCTGGGGTTTTGTGGACTGAGGCCTTGCAGGCAGCTGGCTCAGCCCCAGGCATCTCTAGCTTCAGAAAACTTCCTCTCCGTGATCTTTTTCTTTGTAGATGTTGCTCACCTTTGATGACCAGTACCTGCTGACTGCTGCTGAGGATGGCTGCCTGTTCACTTGGAAGGTCTTTGATAAGGATGGCCGAGGAATCAAGCGAGAGAGGGAGGTGGGCTTTGCTGAAGAGGTGCTTGTGACTAAAACAGACATGGAAGAGAAGGTAAGAATCAGCTCGAATGAAGAGGGACGTGAAAATCCCTTATTAAAGTGCATTCAGACTCCTCAGAGCGGCATTCACGGTCCTCTGCAAGCCTGACTGCACCCTGTGCCATGGACAGGCCGCAAGCTCCCTGCGCACCTGCGTCCATCCTACCAGGCTGTCCTTGTTTCTGCTTGATTCTCTTTCCACGCTCACAGCGCCTGCCTTTCTGCCACGTGATCGTCCTGACTCACAGCGTGTTCTACTTTGATCCTGTGATCCCGCTTTCCTCGGGCTACTGTTTGAGAGCAGGACACCTTGGCATTCAATTCCTTTGTTTGGCTAGTAGTTTCTGGCACATCTAGGCACATGGAAAGCAATTGATAAGTATTTATAAGATCATACTCACAGACCAATACCCCGTTTGCACCTGTGAACTGTAATAATTGTAGTGCATGGAACCATCTTTAAAAAAGCCAGGCATGCTGGGCTATGCCTGTAGTCCCAGAACTCTGGGAGGATGGGAGATTACGTGTTAGAGCCAAGCCTAGACAACTTAGTGTCTCAGCAAGACCCAGTCTCAAAATAGAAAACTGTGAAAGCACTAAAGGTGTAGCTCAGTGCAAAGACCGTGGGTTCAATCCCTATACCACTACCAAAGAAAAGTAATAATAATATATTTAGAAAACATTTCTGTAAGCCCTTACCCACTCCTCTGAGTAATAAAACTATAAGAGTAGTCATAACCATCATTTGCTATGAAGCCTGCAGGCATCATACTGACTGCCTCATAATAATTTCTCACTGAAATCTCCCAACACCTTTATGAAGACAATATTGTATTTGCTCCATGTTTCAAAAAGCAGGTTTGAAGAGGTTGAGTGCTGTGTCCAAAGTCACTGTTGGTAAGTAGTAGGACCAGTACTCTAATCCAGAGTCCCTCTTTTCTTTACTATACCAAGGGAATTCCCTCCTATTAATGCTATAAACATTCCACGGGATACGTTTTGTAGCCAGGTGTAGCAGCACATGCCTGTAATCCCAGCTACTCAGGAGTCTAGGGCAAGAGGTTTTCAAGTTCAAGGCCAGCCTGGGCAATTTAGCAAGACCTTGTCTCAAAATTTAAAAAGAGTTGGGGATTTAGCTCTGTGGTAGAGTGCTTGCCTAGTGTATACAAGGCCCTGGGTTCAATCCTCTGTACCATAAGGGGAATAAAAGTGTTTTTGCAGATATTTTGAGTGCATAGCTCTGTGATATGCTCCCTACAGGAAAAACTGAATAGATAGTTTCCAGGAAATCCCAAAGCCACTCATGCAGCTGCTCATCAAGAGTCTTACCTGAGTCTACCGACATCTACTCTTTAGTTATGTGATGGGGACGCAGGTGTGAAAGGACAGGCGCAGCCCCTGCGATCAAAAGCTCATAGTCAAGTGGAAGATAGAGACAAGTAAGACAGAACCATGATGCAAAAGCAGTCACAAAGCAGGGTGCAAGGCCCCTAGCTTTTCCTGGAGTTTCTGGAGCCCCTGGAATTTTCTGCAGAAAGGCAAGAGAAGAGGAAAGTAAGAAGGAGAGCCTGACGTTCTTGTGGCAGACAGATACTATGTCTCCTCTCTGTTTCCTCCTCCATTCTTCTTCACAGAGGGTAGAAGAGGCCAAACAGAGACACCAGGCTGAACCAAAGGCCTGAAGGGGTCTGAGCTGAGCTCTGACCACCTGACGATGCTGCTACCAAGCAGGAAATTCTGAGTGTTTACACTGCTCCCTTTCTGACACCCCTTCTTTCTCAGCATCCAAGTACCCACATTCTGGTTATTCCCTATAAATTTCTCTAATTCCTCATCCCCAGCTCCCTGCCTGGCTCCTTCTCCACCTGTCTCTTCAAGGTACATTCCTTAGGATTCTCAGCTCTCTTTTTTTCTTTATACTCTGTGATCCTCTAAGTAACTACCTCTGACTTGAGGATTTACCCATTCATCTATCACTCATGTATTCATCCATTCATCCACCTAGGGAGCTGGGGATTTAGCTCAGTGGCACAGCACCTGCCTGGCAAGCACAAGGTCGTGAGTTTGATTCCCAGTACTGGAAAACAAACAAACAAAAAAAAAAATCAAACAAACATTCATCCACCTAGCATCAACAGAGGGCTTGCTATGTACCGGAGACTATATGAGGTCTGGGATTATAGCAATAAGGGACACAGAAATGCTTTAGCTTATGCCTGGGAGAAGAGCCTGACAAATTGTAGTGAAGAGGTACAGTAATGGTTAGAAAAGAATAATGCTGTGGAAACACAGAAAGGACCTTGACTTAGGCCAGGTGATGCCAGAACAGTCTTCCAGAATAAATAGGGAAGGGCTTTCCATAATGAGGAATGAGTGTTTGCTGAGGGGTGATAGAGGAGTGCTCTGGAGAAGATGCTTCCCGTAGGTATGGCTGGAGAATAACAGGAGTGCCAGAGAGAAATGTTGGAGAGAGAATCAGAGAGAGATCATGCTTTAGACTTCAAAATTGTTCATAAGCACCCACTAATAGGCTTAAGTTAGGGAGTATCTTGACAAGATTTGCATGTTGGAGAGATCATTCTGCAACAATGTGGAGATGGAATGAGAATGATCAATGAGCAAATACTACATTCATCACATGCCAAAAACTGGGTCATTCCCACCTATAAATGCACCATACTCCAAGGCAAACCCTGGGGTTGCTTACTCATCGATGAACATTTATCCGTGCAGATGTTCCCACTCCTGTGCTACACCCAGGGGATGAAGTGATGAAGCAGGACAGCCCAAGACCAACCTTCTGGTCCCAGCTAATCTACCTGGGAAAAAATCTTCAACCACAGTCCTTTCACCTCCACCCCACATCCAGTCACCATCTCTGTTCTTTCCACTCTTCTCTGCTTCCCTCCTCCACAACAGCTCAAGCCTTTCCATCTCTTCCCTGCACTGTGTGGTTGTCCCCCAGCTTGCCACCTTGCCTCAGGCCACCTCTAACACAGTCCCTACTGTGCACTGCCATCAAAGAGGCTCTTAAACACTCAAGTCAGCATCATCAGGTTAGATGGGGGCCTTTGGAAGCCGTCTGGAATAAAATCGAAATTTCCTACATGGCCTACAGGGACCTTGCTGGTCTGGCCCAAGTCTCAGCCCCCTCTCCCTCTGCCTCTTACCAGCACCAGAGGACTTGAGTGCCTTGACCAGACAGCCCCTCTCTTAGCTTGCCAACTTTGCACATGCAGTTTATGTTCATCCCGCATCTCAGTACTTTTCTCGTGCCAGGTCCACACTGCTATGCTGGACCAGACACAGCAGCACACAGAATGTCCTCCTTGTCCTCAAGTCACTCACCAGCAGTAGGGGAGACAGACCAGCGAAGATGAGAGCGGGAAGCATAGGGTATAATTAAGTGAGCAAGAAGGAAATACAGTGTCCTCACCCACTCTGTCATCAACATTAACACTAAGGAAATGAAGAGAGGGGATGGTAGTATTTAAAAAAAAAAAAAAACTGGCACCAGTGAGTACAATGGAGGAAGAAGATACAGGACACAAGTGCAGAGGCAGAGGGTAAGAGTTAGGGTGTACATTAAAGTTATAGCAATGTGGCTGGCATAGGCACAAAACACATAAGGAGGGGCAGTTGACAGTACCGAGAACCATCCTTCTTGGGGACTTACCACAACTTGTGAGTATATGTTTATTTGACTGATCAGTAGACTGTAAATTCTGTGGGAACAGCAATCACAATTCAGTGACACCCTCTGAGTGCCGATTTTATGTTAGACATAATTCTGGGTGCTTGGGGTCCATCAGTAAACAAAACCAGCAAGGATCTCCATGCTCATGGAGCTTAAATGCTAATGGTGAAGACAAAATGATACATAGGTTATACATTAGAAAGTGCCAAAATCTAAGGAAATGATAAAATGTGGTGGAAGGGAGCAGGATGGGCAGTTCTGGGAATGGGAAAAGGGTAGCAGGATTCAATAATGGGATCCAAGTGGGCCTCGCTGAGCAGATGATGTTTAAGCTGGTGTGAAGGTGTGAGGCTGTCAGCGCAGCAGGGCTCACTGAATGCGTATTTGTAAGGACAGAGGAAGAAATTCCTCTGTCTCCTCCTCTTCAGCCTGTGTGTCTTTTGGGGGAGAAGGGAGTGATGAGTTCTAGTTGAGACTCGAGTTTGAAGGTAGGAAGAGCTGCAGGGCTCAGGTCAAGGCTGCAGGTTTCAGAATTCTGATTCATCCCACTGTGAATACACTTGATTCTGTGTCCTCCTCCCACAGGCTCAGATTATGTTGGAGCTGAAGACTCGTGTGGAAGAATTGAAAATGGAGAATGAGTATCAACTTCGACTCAAAGATATGAACTATTCTGAGAAGATTAAGGAGCTAACAGACAAGTTTATCCAGGAAATGGAGTCCTTGAAAACGAAAAACCAGGTCTGTTTGAGAGGCTGAACGAATAGCCACAAGTAATAAGAAATTTTCACTCTGCTCAAGACAGGGCCAGCAATATTGCCCAAGCTAGGCTCAGACAAAAAGATATAAGGTAATGTTCAGTTATAAAGCATAGTTGATCATGTCAGAAATGCTTAAACAGGGTGATAAATAGAAAAAAGTAAAATATAAAATTCTCTACAATGAATGGTATTCATTTGGTAAAATAAATACAGCATAACTATCTCTGGAAATTGGGGTTATGGATAATTTAAATTTATTCTTTATAGTTTTCTATAATTTCCAAATTTCCTACAATGAGAATTTATTACTTTTGTCATGTGGACAAACTCTTTTAAAAAACAAAATGAAAAGATAGCACAAAAACATGCAGAAAGGGAAGAACTAGCAGAATATTGATTCCTAGGCTGTCAGCCAGTTAAATAAGATTATTGTCATGGTCTCTCTAGGTAGTTAGATTTGGTCTAGGACTCCTCAGAGTCTTGTCTACACAAATCTATCTAGCCCCTCACCCAAAACCCCCAACATTTTGTTCAAGAGTTGTTTGTTTTTTATGGTATCTCAATGGATCAGAGCACTTGAGAAAAACTGGCTACAAACTTTGTTAATCTACGTATTTATAATTTCATTAATTTAGTCAGTGAACATTCATTTGGTGCCCTGCATACGCCAAGCACAAAGTTAGGTCTGTGACGGCACCTCCTCAGCCTGCAAGGAGCTGTCCTGCCAGTTAGAGGAGACACTTAGAAGCGCACGTTAACATACCTGAGGGGCAATGTGCAGGCAACAGAGGATTCTGGTGAATTCCTACTATATCCTAAAATCCACTCTCTACACGTCCAAAACACTTATCACTGACAAACCCATTCAGTTTGGGTTTTCACCATGTTGCAAGGAGATAAATAGGGAAGCATAGAACATCCAGAGCAGAATGTAGTGCAAATAAAAAGTAATAGAGTGTTTGTTGCTCTAGAAAACAATGTTTGGTGCAAAATAAGGGCCTGAGAAATGTTTGTGAGCAGAGGAGGGTGTTACTTGTAGAATTAGCTCTTGTCCTGGTGGTGCCTTCAGCAGATGTACAGAAATAAGGAAATGTGACTGTGTTGTAGGTTTTAAAAACAGATAAAGAGAAGCAGGATATCTGTCACCGTGAACGCATAGAAGAACTCATAAATAAACAAAACCAGGAACTGCAAGACCTGGGTAAGTCCACAAACAGAAGCTATGTGGGCTGAAGGTGCCGGTGAGAGTTAGAAAGAGGCGAGTTGGGGTGAACATCGGTGAGTCCCCTGGGCAGGAGCCCCAGGGACTGTGGTTGTCTATGAAATAGCTGTGTGTATCCTCCGGAACTGGCTGTGGTTTTTAGCCCTGTATATTTACTCGCTCATTAAACACCTGCTGCGTGCTAGTAGGAAAACCTGCCTTGGGTCCTGCCTTCCACTCATTTGCTGGGTGGATGGGGGCACCTTATTAAGCCTCAGTTTATCTTCTGTAAAACACGGCTACTGGGGGCTAGGGATTTAGCTCAGCGGCAAAAGCACCTGCCTGGCAAGCGCAAGGTCGTGAGTTCGGTTCCCGGTACCGGAGAAAAACCAAAAAAAAAAAAAAAACACGGCTACTGATGCCTGTTTTACATGTTCAGGACATTTCCTCTTGGCTCTGACCCCTCAGATGCCCCTCTACAGCTGCCCAGAAGGGAAAAGAGGGAGTTTGGCTGCCTGCAAGACATGGGGTAGGGTCGGGCAGGGAAGCTGGGCAGGTCCTCAAGCCCGAGGCTCTGGAGGCAGCTGCTCTGGCTGGGGTAGGATGGCTGAGAAAGCACCTAGGGCTCCTGGGTGTCCCTGGGGCTGGTGCTACTCACTCACCTTAAATACCCACCCTCTTGCTTCTCCCTCCAGAGTGCTGCAATAATCAGAAGCTGCTGCTAGAATATGAGAAGTACCAGGAGCTTCAGCTCAAGTCCCAGAGGATGCAAGAGGAGTATGAAAAGCAGCTTCGGGACAATGATGAGACCAAGAGCCAGGCCCTGGAGGAGCTCACGGAGTTTTATGAAGCCAAGCTGCAGGAGAAAACGACCCTTCTGGAAGAGGTATTCTGGGGAACCCAAGCCGTGCCTCCCGTTCTTGGAGGAAGGTTCGGAGAGATTAGCTGAAGGGACAGGAGGGCAGGGTGAGAGACACCCTCATTTGTCCCATGACTCCTTGATAGCTACTGTGTACCAGCGGGTGCTATTCACTGAGAATTCAACAGCGGGCCTGAGAAATAAGGTAAGTCCTCAAGGAACTTTCATCTAATGGGAGCATAATTTCACAAATAAAAGTAATTTCACAAATAAATGTGAAATTACAGCCATTACAAGTTCCATGAAGAGAAAATATAGGAAGCCTGGATGCCAGTGTCAAGAACAGACACAAAACAGGGTGTAGGAATGTCGTTAAGAGGCTGCTTGAAGTGCTGGAGCCTGAGGCTTCACCCGGTCAGGAAGGAAGGGACACAAGCAGCAAATGGACGGGCCGAAGGACATGAGGCCTTCTTTTCCGTTTCTCTAATAACATTCGTCTCCCATTCCCACGACAGGGCTCTTCTGCCTGGCTTACCCCAGGCCCTCCGAGTACGAGGGCATCGTGCATCTCCCTCCCCATGACCACCTTCTCTCCCTCCCTGTGAGCCAGGCACAGGAAGACGTCCGGCAGCAGCTGCGGGAGTTTGAAGAGACCAAGAAGCAGATTGAAGAAGATGAAGACCGAGAAATCCAAGACATCAAAACCAAGTACGAGAAGAAGCTGCGAGATGAAAAAGAATCCAACCTACGGCTCAAGGGGGAGACGGGCATCATGAGGAAGAAGGTATTGAGCAGTTCCCTGAGAGGCCTGGGAGTGAGGAAGGGCCGTGCTGCAGAGAAAGCTGGGGACACAGGGACAGAAAGCCCCAGGTGGCTGTGGGGAAACGTGGCCAAAGGAGTGGCTGAACCCTAGTGCGATAAGGAAGGGACCCAGGGAAGAGCAGGTCCGGTGCTCCTGGAACGCCCGCTTAGAGTTTAGAGCAGAATCTGCAGGACCGCAGTGAGCAGAAGTAAAAGCAAGTTATCGTCAGAGATGACTGCTTGGGCTGTCGTGTCGCCTCTGCCCCGACAAGATGACCTGAACTAGGTCAACGTGTGTCAGTAACAAACCATCCCGTTCCGGCCCTGACCCTGACAGAAATTCCTATATATGTTTCAAAATGCTTTTCCTCTATTTTTGTCCTTATGTCCTTGAGATACAAATAAACAACCACAAAGGTCTCAGCTGGTTGCTGTTCCCCCAAGGGCCTCTCCTGCCCAAGAAGTAGTCCCTCTGAGTTCTGGTGATGGAATTAATCTTGTCTCCAAGTTGTTGTTCTCATGCTCTGTACAACCTCAGTCACATGCTGCGACAGTGGCCAAGCAAAGGTCCCGCCGAGTATCTCACCTCCGGTGTGCAGGTTAAGAGGGCTGGCAGATGCGGACTGACCCCACCACATCCTCCAAAAGAGCCCCTGCCGGCTTGCCCTACTCTTCCCTTCTCACGGGGATGCTGAGCCTCCCTGCCCACTGAGAAACTCTCTGGCCTCTCACTTCTGGGCAAGTAGGGTCTGACAGAAATGGAAATAAAGTCTGAGGCTGAGACGGATAACGTGTTCCCCTGGAGGTGAGCTCAGCGCCTGGTGGCTCCTGCTCTGACGATCTAGGTGGGAGTGTGAGCGGATGTGTCAGGTTTCTTTACAGATGGGCAGGTATTTTTAGTCCACTGACAGTTCAGTGAGGGAGGATCCAATTCTCAGATCCTTGTGGAATTGCCAGTTTCCCCAAAACATTTAGTCTTAGAGAATCCATGTTCAAAGCAAGCTCACATTCCCTGTTAGAGATCATACTAAGTGAATCATGCCTTCCCTTCTTGGACATGGCAAACAGGCCTCAGCAGGCAGGGTCCACCTCTTTGACGTTGGTAGGCCATTGCTTATGACCTTCCAAGGTCAGTGTGGTCATGGAAGACCCTGAGTGCATTCAGGAAAATGGTGTCAGGAGCTCTGGTGCAGAGACAGGCCTTCCTCACAGAGCGAATGGGCCTGGTTGTCACCAGACAGAATACTCCATCATCCTTTTGACCTGGGAAATTGCTGAACTGTCCCAAATGCTCCAAAAAATCACTCCCAGAAGCCCAGAAAAGGTGAGTGCTTGGTGTTTTCAGTTGACAGAGGAGAGGTGATTCGGTTCAGCTGCTCAGCTGGTCAGTGATGGGAGCTGTTCGCATTCGGACAGTTGGGAGGAGCAGAGATGAGCTCAAAGCCCGCTGTGCTCTTTCTTGTTGGCGTTTGTGTCTTTAGTTCAGCAGCCTGCAGAAGGAGATTGAAGAGCGAACCGGTGACATCGAGACTCTGAAAGGAGAGCAGGTAAAGCTGCAGGGAGTCATTAAGTCCCTGGAAAAGGACATACAAGGCCTCAAGCGAGAGATCCAGGAAAGAGATGAGACAATTCAAGATAAGGTAAAGCTTCATCTTCCTTCCTCCCCCAGCTGCAGCCCAGACGGACATGGCCATGGGGAGGAGACCTGAGAGGGAATGGGCCCCAGCCTCCTGCGTACGTGTCTTTAACCTGATGGAGATGAGCAGCGTCTGCCGTGTGCGTGGCACCGGGTTAATTACCGTCAGCACAGCACACTGGGTTGTGCCAACAGCCAGGGATACGAGCAGCCCAGTGTTAATGGCTCAGGAAGCTGAGTCCCAAGAGGCTGAGTATCCTGTCTAAGGCCGCAGTTTACCGGAGCCAGGCCTGGGTTCAGAACCTGAGTCAGCGGACTCCAAGGCCCCTACCCTTCACTTCTTCAGGCGTCCTAGGGTAACACAGCTCTGCAGGCTGAGGGTAGCTGATCTGCCACACAGCTCACAGGGTCCCCTGGTCAGGGCCGGACTCCCCTGGGGTTGGCCCTGTAACCAGTGGGTACTCCCAGGAAGCAGGTACCACTTTTTAGCTCGCTTTCTCACAAAACATGGAGAAAGACAGACACACCTTCCGGGAGGCAGAACACTTCAGTGTCCAGAACTTTGAATCATTCTCCTGCGCAAGTCTAGACTCCATGCCCTCTTCTCCATCCACTTCGTGTCTATTGCTTTAGCAGACAGAATCCTCCTGTGGTCGAGCATGAGGTTTATCATTATATAAGCAGGTTCCAGCCAGGTCCTTCTGTTTCCTAGGCATTGTACTTTGGCAACTTCTCTAAGCCTTCATTTCTCCCACCTGTGAAATGGGAATGATGACTACCTTAAGAGGTCCTTTTAGCATTTCATGGAATAGTGCCTGCATGCCACTTCTGCCTATGAATTTTGTATATGAATCTAGGGGTTTTTGTGGGGGAAGACCCAAAAGCTGTCTTCACATTCTCAAGGAGCCTGCTGACAAGAAAGAGACCAAGGTCTCCTGACCCAGAAAATTGCAGCAGTCTCCTAGCCAGGCTTTCCTGCTTCACGCCCCTGGTCCCCACCACCATGGCCACCAGAATGCAAGCGTACTTATGTGCCCCTCCCACCTAGCATCCTTTAGCAGCTCCGCATGGCCTACAGTGGGAGTCAGCAAGCTTTTTTTTCATATAAAGGAATAGATGGTAAATATTTTCGGATTTGCAGGCCATATTGTCTCTGTCTGAGCTAATCAGCTGTGGGCACCATGTGTGAAACCACCCACAAACAAAATATAAATAAACAAACTTGCCTATGTTCCAATAAAATTTAACAAAATAGGCGAATTTGGCCCCCGAGCTGAGGGGGTCAACCCTGGTCTACAGGATAAATTCTGGAATCTTTATTCCAACATGCAAGACCCTTGCTTCCCCCCACCACCTCCCCGGCCTCATTTCTCACTTCCCTTGTGAATCACCACTTGACAGTCAAAGAGGTCATTCTGAGCACCTCAATACACACAGTGCCTTCTGTGCCTCCCTCTTGTGGAGCATTTGTCACTTTTTAGGGCTGTATTTGCTTACATGTTTACCTTCACAGCTAGTGTTTTACCCTTAAGCTCAGGGACTATGTCATACTTATATTTTGAATTCCAGTACTTGGCAAAAGATCTTCATTCAGTAAATGTTTGATGGATGGATGGACCCATGTTATAATTAGCGT
Organism: Chinchilla lanigera; assembly: GCF_000276665.1. Classification (NCBI taxonomy): domain Eukaryota; kingdom Metazoa; phylum Chordata; class Mammalia; order Rodentia; family Chinchillidae; genus Chinchilla; species Chinchilla lanigera. The sequence goes on from NW_004955537.1 coordinate 2,841,563, forward strand.
TACTGTGCACTGAATGACCTGAAACCTTAGTAATGAAAAGCAACGACCATCTGTATTAATCACTGTTTCATTGCGGGAACAAAGTGCCTGATCATACACAGTTTGAAGGAGAAAAGATTCATTGTGGCTCACAGTTTCAGAGGGTTCAGTCCATAGTCAGCTGGCTCCAAGGCAGAAATGGCGTGGCAGAGGGCCTGGTAGAAGAAATCTATTCAATTTACAGCAGCCAGGAACCAGAGAGGGCAAAGAACCGGAGAAGAGATATACTCTCCAAAGGCCTGCTGCCAGTGAGCCACCTCTCCAACCAGACTGCCCCCACAACAGCACATTCAGCTCTAAAGTCATCAATGGATTAACCCACTGATGAGCACAGAGCCCCCTGATCCAACCACTTTCCAAAATCTCCGCCTCTGAACATCTGGCTGTGGGTATAGAATTTGGACTGGGCACGACAGGATGGCTTGTCCTGCCCCTGATGTCTGGGGCCTCAGTTGGGAAAGATCAAGGGTGACTCAAATAGCTGGAACCTGAAGGCTCAACATCCAAGGTGACCACTTCTCTCATATGCCCAGCACCTTGGCAGGGAGGCTGTGTCTTTCAACCAGAGTCCCTGCTCTCTGGCAGTACAGTGGAACTTCTTACATAGCAGATAGCTTCCCCCAGACCAGCTCTCCCAGGAGAGCCAAGTGGAAGCTGCTTGGCTTTCTTACTTAGCAGCCCTTTGGTTACATTCTTTGGCTTATAAACAAGTCACAAGTCCAACCAGAAGAGAGCGAAGGGAAGTAGATTCCATCTCCTAAGAGAAGGGGCGGGGCCATGCTATAGACAAGCTGCAGTGCAGGATGGGAGCTGCAGTCGTCCACAACCTGCAGGTGAGTGAGTGAGTTGCTGGCGCAGAGGTGAAGGAGTCAGAACTGCAGCCAGGTGGGGAGAGTTGGCCTTGGCACCTCCAGTGAGAAGTCCGTAGAAGCCTCTCTCTCAGTCAGGAGAGTCACAGGATTTGGTTTGTCCTAAAGGGATTCCATGCCCCGGGGCCTTGTGATATCTCACACTTCTCTTTCATCCCATCCCCAGGAGAAGCGGATTTATGATCTGAAAAAGAAAAATCAAGAACTAGAGAAATTCAAGTTTGTGCTCGACTACAAAATAAAGGAGCTGAAGAAGCAAATAGAGCCCCGAGAGAATGAGATCAAGGTGATGAAGGAACAGATTCAGGAGGTGAGAGCCATCTGCAGCGCCTTGGCCTCTCAGACCCTTTCTCCCCCTCCACTGTCCCTGCTGGCCTGGAGGAAGGAAATGAAGAAAATTCTTCCACAGCTCCTCTCTGTTTCCAGGGTGTGTGCAGCTGCCAGTAGGATGCCCTGGCAGACCCTGGCCCAACTGAGCGTTCAGTGTCCACAAGCATAGTGCTTCAGGCTTTAGCTTGCCACTGGGCCTTGGGGTGGGCTTTGGCCCCGCCCACAGTTCAGTGTGTGGGCCCAGGTGTTCAAAAGAAAGACACAGCTATTAGGCATTCTGCCACCAGAGGGCAGTGTGTACTCAGCCAACAGGCTCGCTCCCCCTCAAACACACCCCTAGGGTTCCACATGCTTCTCCCACTGCAGGGCCCTCAGGTAGGCCATCCTGTTTGGACTTCATCTGATAAGGAATGAGACATCAGCTAAGGCTCTTGAGCTGGAGAGGCACAATTTAGAATGTGTTCTGGGAAACAAACAGACTGAAGGTAGAGAGGAGAGAGATTAGAAGCAAGATCAGTTAGACAGGTGTTTCTAAGATTCCAGTGAGGCCTAAGTGCTCCCTTGTGTCCGCTGGGCTCCCTGCACAGTGTATTTCCTTATCACGGGCGTTCACCTGTCAGCCTCCCCTCCCTGGGCCTGGTTCCTTCCTGGAGCCTCTGCCCTTGGGGCTTTGCTCTGAGGGTCCAACCTGCCTTACACGTACACTTCCTACAAGAAGGAAGCCTTAAGCTCTTGGCTCATGGGTAGAGCTGGGATCTCTGTAAATCAATACATAGCCTTCCTTGATTCAGTTACCTCCCTTCATGCCTCTTTGTCTACTCCACGCTCCCTCTCCCTCCATAGGACAGGGGTTTCCAGAACCTTGTTGATTTAGTTTTTGCTCATTTATTCATCTAGTGCAGGGCTTCTCAACATCAACACTAATAATATCTGGGAGGCGGGCGTGGTAGCACACGCCTGTAATCCCAGCATTTGGGAGGCTGAGGCAGGAGGATTGCCATAAATTCAAGGCCAGCCTGGGCTACATAGTGAGTTCAAGGTCACCCTGAATTACATAGTGAGACAGTGTCTCAAAGCAACACACACAAAAACTGGGGGACTGAAAATTCTCTGCTGTGGAGGGGCCAACCTGTGCACTGCAGGTTATTTAGCAGCATCCCTGGTTTTTACTCACCAAATGCCATGGGCACCCCCTGCCCGGGGTATTGCAAATAAAGCTCCAGGCATTACCAGATCTCCGGGGGAATGGTGGGGGGCAGAAGCCCCGCCCTGCTGAGCATCATTGAGTATGATGAATAACGTATGGAAAAATAGATGGCGTTTCCCTGCTGGGAAAGGGATGCATCTTCCACTCGCTAAGTTGGTCTTCTGGTGGTACCAATACTCAAGTTTCACGTATTTCATGACTTTTGTATAAAACAAATTATTTTTATTCTCAGCATAATTTGAGCCTTGGCAGGGGGTGGGGGAGCAGAAGTAAACAATAGAGAAAGAGGCACAGTCAGCTCTAAGCACCCAGACGTGACCTTCACAGCCTGCAGACTGGAGAAGTCCCTTGCTCTCCCCAGCTGCTGGATCCCTGGTCTCGGACCCTATCATCTCTCCACCCCCATCCGGTCTGCCTGGCTCCAGTCTGGTTCTTTCCAGTAAAACCTGTATATCAGGCGCTCTAAGGTTCCAGCCCACTGCCGCCACTTCTGGTAAAAACCCTCCAGCGGCTCCGTGAGCATTCAAGATGGAGGCCACGCTTCCCACCACTCGCCTCCCTGCCCTGTGTTACCCAGCCCAGGTGACCTCTCAGCCCTTGCCCCTCTCCGAGCCTGTAGTGCCCCTCCTGCAGCCACCGGAACCCTGGCAGCCTGCAGAGATGACCAGGCTGCCTACACCTCTGCTCCTCTGTGTGGGGCTGTTTGCTACCTGCAGCTCTCTTCCCCTCTCATCCTGCAGTTCGCGCCCTTCCTACAAAACCCCGCAGACGTGTCCAGCTGCTCGCTGCCCCTGTGCCTGCACAGGACACTCTCCACCTTGAATATACAGTGTTTATCCCCTTCTTCCTTAACGTCTGACTTACTTCTTTTATCCCTCTAGACTTGCAGCTTCTTGAAGACAGAAACCACTGCTTAATCAGTTCTGTATCTCTAAGCCTATGACAGCTGGACAGCCCTTTCTAATGAGCACATTCTTTAGCTGTACAGCGCTCAACCTTGCTGCGTATTCTCTACAGGGTGGCTCTACATAGCTGTGCCGGCACTACCTGTTTGTCGTATCACTGCTCTTCCAGAGGCAGGTGTTTCCAGCCCCTCCCGCGTCCCTAACTATTGCTCCCTCTGTCCACCGTACTTGCCGTTCATTCACTCATTTATTCATTCACTCGTCACATATTTATTGAGTCCCATGTTTATGCCAGTGTGCCGAAGAGCTACTACAGTGCTTCTGGTAATGAAGAGAACAGTCTTCTAAAAACTCCTTTCTCCTGTTTAGAATGCGAATGTGGCTCAGTAGGGTCTCTGCTAGCCCACAAGGGGCATCAGTCGAAATCTGACCAAAGGGCATGGGGGCTACGCCACCCAGCCAGAAAAAAATAAACTGCTCCAGCACCAGCTCCCTGCTAACAGGAATACTAGTGTCCACCCGAGTCTGTGTACAAACGAAATATTACCCTTCGCTTTGGGCAGGAATGAGGTCCACTGAAAACTTACAGCCTGATCAGAAGTTCCAGTTAATAGTCGCGTGTCTTTAGGTAACAGAAATGCAGCGATAAATTGAAAATATTTCAGAAGCTCATTGGTAGCATCTCTTAATTCAACAGAATGATGAAGCCGAGGTTCCTTCTTAGCCTCCTCTTTCCTGTTTTATGCCTTAGATTGGGGAAGGCGCCATGCCATGCTAGTGCCTTAAAGCCCTGCTTTAGGATCTACCCTAATTTGTGCTTTAGAATGACTGTGCTCCCAAGGCCCTCACTCCACTCATACAACCTCACAAAGCCACACAGATGCTTCTCCGGAGAACCCTGCCTCGTGCTGGTTGAGATTTTAGTACTTGAGAGTTACTGAGCTCAAAGGAATACAAGAAGAAAAAAGAATCAGCGTGGTTTCGGCAAAGGAAGCTGACTAAGAGGGAAGCTCCCCACGTGGCCATGGAAACGTGTAGCCCCACTGACATCAGTCACAGGTGGGGGCAGGGGGGTTATCGGGCTGGCAGGAAGTAATAAGAAAGGTTTTATTCCAGCGGAGACTACAAAAGAAGCCCCTGGTGTTGGGGACCACTCCCACCAAAAGATTCCAGTTCTTGAATACAACTCCCATTACTTTGCTTCCTTGCTCCTGACTCTCTTCCCCTGTCTCCGTAGATGGAAGCTGAGCTGGAGCGTTTCCATAAGCAGAACACGCAGCTGGAGCTGAACATCACCGAGCTGTGGCAGAAACTGAGAGCCACGGACCAGGAGATGCGCAAAGAGAGGCAGAAGGTGCGAGGGTTCTCAGCCTGGCGGTTCTTGGCCCGGGATCTGGCAGCCGCCTGCAGCGGACAGCTGGCTGCTTGGAGACAGCCAGCGCCTCGCCAAGATACGCTTTCCATTTTAACTCACACGCTTTTCTTTCCCACAGCCCCGCCTGATTCTGAGCCCATGCAAGGGTACATGGCTGCTTCCAACTGAGAGCACACAGTGACTTGGGTACAGCCGGGGGCGGGAAGCCGGTTTCACAGGAACATTCTTAACCTTTGGCTTCTCTGGCCTAGGAAGGAACCTGCCCAGACAGCTCATCTGTAGTCGGTGGATTGCTGAGGCTAGGAGAACCTCGGGGATTGTCCGCACTGGTCTTCCCATGATATAAATAAGCAAAGGAAGGCCAGAAATAGTAGGAAGTTAAATTAGGAGGTGTAACTTCTTCCAACACCCTTACTAGCTTACAGTCAATTCAGGAAGCCAGTCTTCATGGTACGGTTGTGTCCTCTTCCCCTGTCGCAGGGCACCCCATAAAGTTGGCTGAGTCAAACTGAATTTTTCTATCCTCCACCTCAAGCATTTACTCCTGAATGAGACAGTACTGTAACCTGTAACACTGATATAAGCAGATTTAGGTTCTGCCACTCACAAGCTGGAGAGGCTGATCAGTGCTGTGTAGGGTGTGCATAGGTAATGCAGGGTGGAAAATGATGGAATGTGGATAAAAGGCATGAGAGCAAGGAGACAAGAGAGACCCTCTGCAGATGATGGCAGGGAAGACAGGATACAAAGAAGTCATGACTGAGAGGGAGCTCGCCCCAATGTAGAGATGAAGCAATCTACATGATTGGGTAGGGCTTCTCCCCTGCCATTCATAGCAGCAGTTCTGACCATCCGAATGAGCTAATGAGGGAAACATGCACACCCTGGCTGGGGTTTGCAGAATAAAAATTATATCATCTATCTTGACTCTAAAGCAATATGGGTAGCTGCTTGAGCTTCCTTTTACCTTTTCTTTTTTTAGTCTTTTTAACTTTTTGGTTTTTTTGAGACAGAATCTTACTATGTAGTGCAAGCTGGCCTTGAACTCCCTTGCATAGCCCAGGCTGGCCTCAGTCTCACAGTGATCCTCCTGCCTCAGCCTCCTGAGAGCTGGGATTATAGGCATGTGCCACACATCAGGCCCTTTTATCTTTTAAAGCTGACAGTTCTAAAAGATTCCAGAGCCAATAAAGGAAGTTGAGTGTGTGTGTGTGTGTGTGTGTGTCTATGTGTGCATATGTGTGTGTGCATGTGTGCACAAGCATGTGTGTGTCGTGTGTGCGCGTGTGTGTGTGTTTCCTCTTTAAAATGAAGCACTGGAGCCAAGAATGGTGGCACACACCCGTAACCCCAGCACTCTGGAAACTGAGGCAAGAAGATTGCAAGTTGGAGCCCAACCTGGACAATTTAGTGACTTAAGAGAGACCTTGTCTCAAAATTAAAAAAATAAATAAATAAAGAGCTTGAGTTATAGCTCAGTGCAAAGACTCTGGGTTCAGTCCCCAGTACTGCAAAGAGAAAAAGGAAGGAAGGAAAAAGAAGCACTGAGCCACACAGGCTACTGAGGTTGTGAGGCCAGTTGCCCAGCCCGGCAGGTGCACAAAGGTTTCAGTGCCACCCTCTCGGATCGGTACCCACACCGGTTTCCACACCCAGTGTGGCCGATGGTGGTCAGCTCTGAGTCCCAGATGAGGCTCCTCTTGTCCCTTTCTGTGCTAGAAGCCTCTGCCTACAGCCCCTGCCTCTCAACCTGTAGACAGCCCGCAGTGCCAAAAGTAAATATCCACTTGCAGGAGCGGGACTTGGAAGCGCTGGTCAAACGGTTTAAGACAGACCTTCACAACTGTGTGGCCTACATCCAGGAGCCCCACCTGCTGAAGGAGAAGGTCCGAGGTCTCTTTGAGAACTACGTGCAGCGGGCAGACATGGTGAGCAGCCTCCCCCGCCACACACCCTGCGCCGCCCTGCGCCACTCGTGTGTGCCCAGGCCTCCCTCACTGAGAGCCCCTGCACCTCGCAGGTGGAGATTGCAGGGCTGAACACCGACCTGCAGCTAGAGTATGCCCGTCAGCGGGAATATCTGGAGAGGAACCTGGCTACTCTCAAGAAGAAGGTGGTCAAGGAGGGCGAGCTGCATCGTACCGACTACGTTCGCATCATGCAGGTACTGACGCACGCCTTTCTGGGACACCAAGCTGCCAGAGATGGGAGAGTGGTCGAGAAGCCCTCTGAGACCCCCACCCCCGGGGTTCCCCAGATATCCAGGGCGCCCCAGGGCACCAGCTTTCCCTGTGGCTTTCCTTTGGCTCCTCTTCTCTGACCTCCCAGAACCCATCCTGGTGTAACCATGCCCCGGAGCCCAGCACAGAGCCTTTCTGAGCATCTCCAAGCCCCCCAACGCCCCCCTCACCTCGGGCACCCTTGTTCCTTTTCCTGCTAAAGCATGTCTAAAGCATGCCTGTGTCCTCACTCCTCTCAGGGACCCCAGCCCCTTGGGACCTTCATGCAGGCTATCTCAGCTGTCCTGAGTCTCTCTCCCTCCTGTCTCCTCTGTTTCCAACTCTTGTTTTGCCTTACTTGGTTTTGCTCCTTTTTATTCAGTCCATCCCTGCTGGGACATGCCTATCTGTTCCTGCCTTATCTCACTTTTCTGGTGCCTCAGGTCCCTACCCCTGTTTCTTGGTCCACAAATAACCGCACCTACCTGAGTCACCCCCTACCCCCGACCTCGCCCCACCCCAGCTCTGATTTAATGAGCTTTCCACATGCACCTCCCAGGATCCTACGCAGGGCCGCGTAGAGGGCCTGGCCCCATTACCATCACCCCCACTTAAGCACCTTATCAGGACTGCCAGTGGGTCGCTCCTGCCAGATTTCTGCTTGAGTGTCAGTATCGTCTGAGGTAATTACTGTGAACGAATATCAGAAGAGAACATCAGAATCCCATTTATAAAGCATGTGTCTTTTTACATTTACATTTCTTTAATGCCCTCATTAAAATGTTAGGACAGGTTGCACTTGGGTTGAAGCCAGATCCTACGTTGGCATTCATGGCTCAGCTGGGCAGAGCACGCTGGAATCCATGGCTGCTCCCATGCCACCGTACAGCCAGCCCCAACCCCTGCATCAGCCATCGCCCTACACTGGGCCACAAAAGCAGCCAGAGGTCCAGAAAAAAGAGTGGATCCACTTGGTAGGACCCGTGGCAGCACAGCAGCCCCGCACAGGGCCATGGCTAAGGGCCTCAAGGTCCTGGAGCCTGGAGAAGCCCCTCTGCAGTGTAGCAAGCTGGGAAATGGGGCAGAGGAGCGGTGGTCAGCAGGTGATGCGGCTGAGCTCTTACTGGTGCCCTGCCAACAACACGTGGGCCGGAGGGGTCCTCCCTGTCTCCAAGCCAAGCAGGTATCCAAAGCAAGTGTCTGCCCTCGGAAGGAATGGAAAAGTGAAGACACAGGCTGGCCAGAGGTGCAAGCATCTGCGTGAACTTTTGGGGCCAGGCATTGGTTTCCCCTTTCCCTCCCCCAGTCCTAGAGAGGTTGCTGGGCCAGGACAGGGGTGGGGAACCAAGACCCAAGCAGGACTCCTGCCCCGGCCTGTGCCCCACCCGTGGCCAGCAGAGGGAGCCAGCAACAAGGCCACTGCCCCAGAAAGGGTTCTGGGGCTTCCTAAACCTCTGAGTGGCGCGGTCCCGTAGGGTCGGAGAAGAGGCTCAGACAACCGCAGGGAGCAGGAAGAGCGACCGACCAGGGCAGGGCTTTGCGCCTGAGAGGCCCCGTGCTGATCACAATGGGCCCCATGTAAGATTTAATTTGCAAAATGTTAAGATTTTTTAAAGGAAAAACTTTCTGGATACTAAAAATTATTTAAAATTGAAGGAAAGAGGTGGCAGGGCCTCAAAGCTAGGCTTGGGATGGTGTCTCTACCCAGGCTGTGGAAAGAGAGTGGCACTGCTTCTGGGTAGATCCAGCTTATGCTGCTTCTGATACAGTTTGACCAGGAAGCTGTGATTAATTCTTTGGCCTCTCCAAGAGCCTCCTCCTTACCTATAAAAGGGGGAGGAAAACACCAACTTCAGTGGTTCCTGTGAGAACTGAATGAGATAAAGCACTAGAGCTGGGCATGGTGGCGCACGTCTGTAATCCCACCACTTGGGAGGCTGAGACAGGAGGATCGTTGCAAGTTTGAGGCCAGCCTGGGCTACAAAGTGAGCTCAAGGCCAGCCTGAACTGCATAGCAAGACCTTGTCTCAAAAAGGCAAAAAAAAAAAAAAAAAAAAAAAAAACACTAGATACTGATCTGGTATACAGTCGTCATTCAAAAATGCCATTTCCCTTCCCTTCTCCCCAGCAAAAAACATATTCAAAAACCAAGGTTGAATTCCAGTGGGAGAGCCTCAAAGCCTATGAGGGGGTAGGGCTGAGGGTGGAAAAGAGGACAGAACAGCTGATTCCATCCCCTCTGCTGGTAGCCAGGGGCTCCTGCTGGCTGGGCATGGGTTAGTTGCGGCCTGGCTGGAGCTGTGTCCACAGGTAACAGGGCACTAGCACTTCAATCCCAAAGACTGAGGAAGGCTTAGGCGGCCACAGCATCTGAGAGCTGCTCGTTAGAAACTAACAAAAAATGAGGCCACTATCCCATTTGTATATCCAGATAGGAGAGGCAAGCCTCCCTACCCCATTCATCAGCTCACTGGCAGATAAGGAAATCAGAGTTGCTGTGACACACAAATATCTAGGACACATTCCACTCATTCAGTTCACATTTTTTGAGTGCTTCTTACACAGCAAGCCATGTGTGGGCCGTGGAAGATCGAAGTGAATGGGAGAGTTTCTCCCCTCAGGGAGCTCCTCCTAGGGAACTTGGGCCACATGAAGTAGTCACCACTCCATGGAGTGTATCCAGTGCCGAGGTCACAGTGGAAGTCGGGATCGACTGTGCCTTGAGGACTCCTGGAAGGTTTCTGAGAGGCAGTGGCCACTGAACTGAGCGCCGGGTGGTGCTTACTGACCAGCTGGGAGAAGAGCCTTCCAGGCAGAGGGAGCAGCCGAGAAACAGAGGAGAGGTTTTTTGATTTGGGGAGGGGATGGCCACATTCCCATGAGGCCACAGACCTTAGCTTGCTCCAGAGCATCTGGGACAGAGGGAAACAGCCCATGGAAGGGTTGGTATCCTAGGTCACATCGGAAAGGGCCTTTCACATCATGCCGGGAAGCATGAAGTGCAGCCTGAGCGCAGACACTTCCCAAGGCATCTTAAATAGGCAGGCACGTTTATCTCTGTCTCATAAACTCAGTGAGCAGGGTGGACAGACTGTGGAGAAGGAGACAGGTGGTAGGGGAGCCAGCTAGGAGACGGCTGTCATGTGCAGGGTAAATGAGAGCATCTTGGAAAGAGGAACACTGTGATGTCAAAAGGTCTTTCAAGAGTGGGATGACAAACAGACGCCAGGTCAGACACGGAGGAAAGGTGGAAAGAAGAGTGGAGGAGGATTCCAGGATGGAACTCCTTCGTGCAGTTGGACAGATGGCTGTCCCTCTTCCTGTGGGTTCCAGAAGACACCGCCGAGGCGAAGCTTCCAAGTTCACAGAACGCATCTGTTCCCTGGTTTTTCCGTTCTGCCAGGCGCTCCCCTCTTCTTAAAAGCATCAGCTCAGCGCCAGCCGGTAGGGGGTGCTGCCGCCATTCCCTTCTCTCGCAACGGAACATGCCGTCTGAAAGGTCTGCTAGGGACAGCAGGCATTTCCAAAGGCCTGAGGCAGGGCTGCTCCGCTCCACATAGAAATCGCCGTATAAATGAACCGCAGCACCCCCGCCCCCGTCAAGTCCCTCTTACATTTTCAGTCTCAGCACTTGATGGACCTCAGGTCAGATTTTTCTGCTGCTGACTGGCTGGGTGGGAGTCTGGAGGGTTCTGGGACTTTTGTAGGCCGTGTTGAGCAGGGAGCAGTCACAAACAGAAAGTTCAGCAAGGCTGTTGTGTTCACATTTTTAATTCACAAAGCTACGGAAGGCATGTGTAGTTGGCTTCACTGTGACCTCTATGCTGTTCAGAACACAGGATGCCTTGGAAAACTATTTTTAGGGAGCCCAACTTGCACTTCCGGTTGTATCTTTGGTCACCGCAAGATGAGAGATTGGAACTGAGGTAATGTAAATGCAGTGAGAAAGTAGAGTCTGGGAGGCAGCAGTCACAGAGGAGTAGGGTGTTCTCTCCATCTGCGCGATGCCTCACCTACACATACAAAGTGAGTCAGATAGTAACCCTCTTCGTAAGGTTGTTGTCAGGATGAAATGAGGTAATGTATACAAAATGTTCGATATGTTGCAGGGACCCAGTTAGTCCTTGCAATTGTAGTAGAATCTAGTCTTAGGATTATTACAATGTTTAAATACATTAAAGTCGTCTGAAAAGTGTTCAGGAAAGCATTGTTATTGATTTGAAAGAGCTAGGCTAGGCCAGGCGTGGTGGCACACACCTGTAATCCCAGCACTCGGAGGCTGAGGCAGGAGGATCGTTGCGAGTTTGAGACCAGCCAGGGTTACAAGGTCAGTTCAAGGTCAGCCTGAACTGCATAGTGAGACCCTGTCTCAAAAAAGGAAAAAAAAAAGAGCTGGGCTGGATTGGGAATGGTGCTGAGTCCACCTGAAAGTAAGTGAAGTTCCCTGGTAGCTTGAGAAGCTGAACAGTGAGCAGGATGAAGACGCACGCCCTTCTGGGTGATGTGGCACATGGCTGTAACCCCAGCTCCTTTGGAGGCTAAGGCAGGAAGATGAGGAGTTCAAGGACAGCATGGGCAGCATAGCTAGACCTCATCTTAAAAAAAATCATGCCCCCAGAGAAGATCCAGAGAGTTAAACTGGATCCAAACCCGACCCTGCCCCCACCCCCAGGAGGGCACGCTCTGTGTCCACCACTTGTTCATCCATACTCACTCTCTTTCCTCCTTTTCTGAAGGAAAACGTCTCTCTGATCAAGGAAATTAATGAGCTCCGCAGGGAGCTGAAGTTCACTCGCTCTCAAGTCTATGACCTTGAAGCAGCTCTGAAACTATCCAAGAAAATCCAACCACCAGAAGTTTCAGAAACAGGTAATGTCGCTGCCAAGGAAATGGGCAGTGAGGTCAAGAGACCAATAGCAGCCATAAGCAGCCTCCCTCTGGCCTGTCTTTTATCAGGTCACATCCACCCATGGCCTGCTGGGAGCCTGTCCATGCCACATACCTGCTCTGCAGAAGATCTGTAAGGGCCTTCCCGCATTCATTCTCAGGCCCACAGTCCCTGGCTGAAATCCTCAGGGTCAGCTGCAGTTCAGAATTCAGACTCTTTCTGATTTTAGAAAGAGCATGCTATATGTTATGTAACATCCCCAGGGGGGTCTGGGGCAGCGCTCTTAAATCAACACATTAGTATTCTGTAGTGGCAGATGAATATTCACACTAAGCTTCATACATTTAAAAAAGTGTTCTATTTTTAAATCTTTTTGCATTTTGGAATTGGTGGATAAGGGATTGTGGAGCTGTACGATTAAAGACAAAAAGATAAGAAACTATTTAAAGGGAAAGGGGAAAGAATTACATAATACTCAATGAGCTAAGTTGCTACAGTCCTGTCCTCAGTTATGACCTCTGAATTTCTGATAGCCAAGACAAAAGGGAAATGAAGAAGTGTGGCAGCTTGCATAGTCCTCATGTTTGGAGAGAAGAAGTTATTTCCCGGGGAAACAGACATTTTCCCGGCACTAATTCTGGGCAAAACTAATCACATGGATCTTTATGAAAGGAATATCAAGGAACGGTGGATAGTCTCTAACTATAGTCTTTACGCATTGAAAAAATATTTATGGACAATCAATAAAAATGAAGAACATAAGGCATTTCTATGAAAATTAAGCCAGCGTGGTTCAAGTGTTTTGTTTTCTGAGGATTTACATTCAGGAATAAATCTTAGTGACCTTGATGAGCCGAAACATCCCACAGCTATGGATTGGGTCTTTCAAATGTCAGTTGTCTCGTGGACTGTGAATTTATCACTGGGGGAAGGTGGCTGGGAGGTACACAGGAATTCTCTGTATTATTTTTGCATCTTCTTGGGAGTCTTAAACTATTTCAAAATTGATCGGCCAGGCGTGGTGGCACACGCCTGGCCTGTAATCCCAGTACTCTGGAGGCTGAGGCAGGAGGATCATTGAGAGCTTGAGGCCAGCCTGGGCTACATAGTAAGCTCAAGGCCAGCCTGAACTGCATGCGAGACCCTGTCTCAAAAAGACAGAAAAAAAATCAAAATTGAACATATATATAACGTTATATTAATAAT
>NW_004955537.1:2857906-2939199 GCF_000276665.1 Chinchilla lanigera
AAAAAAAAAAAAAAAAAGCAATTTAAAAAAAAAGCAACTTGAAGGGATTTCTGAAGAATATACATCAGGAAGAAAAAATGATTCCAGAGGAAAGGGCAAACACAAAAAGAAACAATGAGCAAAGTCAAATATGTAAAATTGAAATAATCATGAACTACATAAACTAGTGTCTAAATTGTAGATTAAAATATCAAGATAGAACTAAAGTACTGGGCATTCACATATAAGCCAGGAGGGTTTGGAGCTACAGCGTTATAAATTGTGTACTGTTTTATAAGAGGGTAATGATATTGATTTATGTTGGAATCTTTTATGTTAAATGTGCATGATTAAAAAAAAATTTTGAGACAGAGACTACCTGTGTAGTCCCAGCTGGCTTCAAACTCTGGCAGTCCTCCTGCCTCAGCCTCCTGAGTGCTGGGATTGTAGGCATGCACCACCATACCCGGTTTGCATGTTAAACTTTTTTAGAGTAGCTATGGGGAAGAAAGGAAGGGAATGTTAACTGAAAGGAGGGAAAATCTTCCAAACCAGTAAAGGGAAAGATTAGTACATTTGAAGGGGGAAAAAAAGGTTTTAAAAGGAGGAAGAAAATATCATACAAAGTACAAAAAATTTTTCTAAAAAGGTAAACATAAGTCCAAATGAATCAGTAACCACAGTGTTAGTCATTTAAAATCAAAATTTGGCCAGGCGTGGTGGCACATACCTGTAATCCCAGCACTCAGGAGGTTGAGACAGGAGGATCATTGTGAGTTCGAGACCAGCCTGGGCTACAAAGTGAGCTCAAGCCCAGCCTGAACTGCATAGTGAGACCCTGTCTCAAAAAAGACCAAAAAAAATCAAAATTTGGGCACTGGATGTAGCTTAATGATATACATTGCAAATAATATTTTTATTATTATTAAATTAGAAATCCACTTTCTTTTGAGACAGGGTATGGCTATGTCATTCAGGCTGGCCTTGAACTCGCTTATGTAACCTAGGCTGGCCTCATGGCACTCCTCCTGCCTCAGCCTCCTGAGTGCTAGGATTACCATGCCTGGCCCTAGAAATCTACTTTCATCTATTGGAGGCAGCTGGTGGGCAGAGCACAGAGAGAGACAGGCTGCCTAGGACAGAGCAAGGGGCAGGAAGAGACTGGAGATGTGGGAAGAGAGGCGGCTTGGGGCCACGTGAGAGGACCGACTTCACGAGGCAGTGGGAGCAGAAGGGTTCTCAGCAGCAGCACAGATACGAGGCGCGGGACCATCCGAGGGGGTGCCGTGAGGCTGAACCACAGGGTGCTAAGCCGGCAGATCACTGTCAGTGGAAACAGAGGGAGAATCCTCAGAATAAAGGGAAGAAATGGAGGAAAACCGCAACCCGTGCCCTCAGGATGAGCGACTGACCCGGAACTGCGGCAAAACATTGGGTCCACAAGGCCAGGGTCCACATGAGCTGCTCTCCCAGGAGGCACAAGTGCACCCCCTGGGAACACTGGCAGAAAAAAGAATCCGTTTTGGGACATGTTCGGGTTCACTCTCTGAGTCCCTTTAGGACTGTGGCTCCACACACAGGCTGGAAGCCAGCCAGGAAGCCACACGGTGACTGGGTAAGTAGCTGTGCGTAAAGGTGGGTGAGAGACAGCACAGAGCTTAGTTCAGAGCCTATGCCAAAAACAGAGGAAGTGGCAGAGGAAGCGTGTAGACAGGTAAGCAGAAATAAGGCAGAGGGGAACAGTGCAGGCTCAAGCAAGTAGATGGACTTAGAGACCCATTTCCCGGACCTCCCACAGGGACACTGCTCTCACAGGACCCCAGGGCCAGGGCACAGCTTGACTGGTGGGATGGCCACCAGGAGCACCCAGGCGCAGGAGGGGGATGAAGGGTCAAGGTCTAGGAAAAGAAAAAACACGAAAGATCAAGATTCTAGAGATTGCAGAACAGAAAAGGTAAAAAGCAAAGGCAGAGAAAGAAAGATCCACATGTCTCCGGAAAGAAGGCTGGGATAAGCCAAGGGCTCCTTTAGTGCTGGCTTAATTAGGCCAACCAGAGGTCACAGCAAGCCTGGTCGCTGGCCACTGCTGACCACTCCCTCTTTGAAACTCTCTCCCTTGGCTTCCAACATCTACTCTGTTCTGGTTTTTTCCACCAGATGTACAAGAAGGGCTGGCAGTAGTAAGGAGAGTCCCTTTTGCCACCGAGATTTGACCGTGGTCAGTGAGGTGCAGGCCATCCCAGGGAGCTGGAAAGAGGTGGCAGTGCTATTTGTTAAGAATGAGGAAGAGGAAACGGAGATTGAAATGCACGCTGTGGTGCGGGGCGGGAATGTGTGGGACTGAATGTAAAGGCGATCAACATTTGGAGACTAAGCATTTGTTCAGTAGCATACAGCAGGCCAGAGGTGCACAAGAAGATCCTAGAAGTTGGGTTATCTGAGGTTTGGGCTGGGTGGGGCACAGGAGACAGGACACAGCAGTTCCAGTACTGAGGGTGCCGTCCAGGAAATGGAGGAAGAAAGTCACTGTAGGTCTAACTGGCCAGGAAAGGGAGTGAATGGAAAAGGAGCCCGTTCAGGGGTGGGGAGGGCCGGAGTTGTCCAGGAACAAGAGGTCACGATTCAGCCAAAGAGCATAAAGCATAGAGAGGTGTGGCACGCTGGAGGCGATGGTCACCAGTGCTGGGAATGCTGTGAGCCAGGGGCCTGGTGGACACTGGTACTGCCCAGGACGATGGCAGAAGCTGAGACAGGGAAGATGGCAGAGCCAGGGGTGGAGACACGCTCAGGGAGCGCCAATGGGTGGCCATACAGGAGGGGTGCAGAGCTCTCTGTCTCCATGAGTGGGGGCGTGCCACCCTGCCTGAAGGGTGCAGAGGGGAGACAGCAGCCTTTACTGGGGAAGACCTCAGTGCAGGCGACCCGGGGAGGGCCTGGGCTGATGCTGTGCTCAGCCTTCGCCTTGTCATTCCCAAGTGTCCCTTCGTTCCTCAGTCTCCCTGTGAGACAGTGAGGAAGTCTACTTACCTCTGTACTCCGAGCACCTGAGACTCAACATCTTCCCACAGTAGACACCCACAGAGTGTTTGGGGGGCGGGGAGAGGAGAAGAGGCTGTGGCAGGTCAGTGAACGGGCCACATTTGTCCTGCTCTGTCCATTACAGTGTCCGGCAGAGACCAGCCCAGTGCCACCACCACCATGAGACTGAACGAGCAAGAAGAAACGGGAAGAATCATTGAAATGCAGCGCCTAGAGATCCAGCGCCTCAGAGACCAGATCCAGGAGCAAGAGCAAGTGCCCGGCTTTCACACCATTGCCGGAATTCGCCTTCCTTCCCTTGCCGACTCAGACGTGGATTTTGAGGCGAAGACCAAGTGATCTCTCTGGTGAGCTGTCTCCAGCTACAGCCAGAAGCACAGCATGTCGTCCTCGGGCAGCCTTGCCCTGGAGTTGCTGCAGTCCCTGCAGCACCAAGCTCTTTCTCTTGCCCTGGGGACCCAGCCAGAATAAAGATGTTTGCCTACAACCTTGTCCAACATCTGCTCAGCTGGCGCCAGGGCAGGAGTGGGAGGGCGTCCCTGAGGCTTGGGGAACTGCAGCTCATCCAGAGCCAGTGCTGCTGGTCCTCATCTGCGCTCGGCACTGCAGAAGTCGCGCCGGACATGGGGCTGTGCAGAGCACTGATTGAGGACCCCAAGAGTGGAGACAGGGGGCCAGTTGGAAGAAAATTGGGGGTATCCAGTTGTGACAGGTCAGTGGCTTGGACCAAGGTGATGGCAGAGGGGAGAAGGGAAGTTCTTAGCTTGGAAGGAGTTAACATAGCCAAGGGGAAGGAGCCTCACTAGAGAAAAGGTGAAACACAGAGGAAACTGACCCCTCCTGGTTTGCCGTGGCCAGGATACATCCACATTCAAATGATGGGAATTCAACTGAAAATATCTTAGAGTCAGAACAACACCCTTCACCCACAAGATGGGCTTCAGATTACCAATGAGGAGGTCAGAACCAAGGAGCAGTAAATGAATTGGTACATGGTCGCAGAGGCAAGGCCAGAATTATAGCCCCATCCACCCAAAGGACTCCAAATCCCATGCTCTTATATGCTGCTCTGGAGAGGTATCCAAGCAAAATTCCACAGACCAGGTGGTAGGTTATGAAATGTGATCCCAGATAGTCTAAACTAGAAGGAAAAGGAGCTGGAAACTCCCAGCTAAGCTAGCCTGGGCCTACTTAAACCTGGCTGCGGTCCAGCTGGGGAGGAGGAGGCACAAGTCCAGGCCACAGGAGAACCTCTCCATAGCAAAACCTCGCACCTTGGCCAGCAGGTCAACTGGGCATTTTCTTGACTGCACAGTGGGTGAACACAGATTCACGAGCCAACCAGGGTTTCTTGATAACGGCCATTCTTTCTGGGGTGAAATGGAATCTCAGTGTTGTTTTAATTTGCATTTCTCAAATGGAAAGTGATGTTGAACATTTTTTCATGCATTTATTGGCCATTTGTACTTCTTCATCTGAGAAGTATCTGTTCATTTCAAATGCCCATTTTTGGAGTAGGTCTTTAAATTTGGGGGGGGTCTATTTTTTTTAGTTCTCTGTATATTCTAGATATTAGTCCTCTGTCAAGAAGTAGGTGGCAAATAATTTTTTCCATCCTGTGGTTTGTCTTGTCACTTGATGGTTTTCTTTGTTCTGCAGAAAGAAGCTTTTTAGTTTAATGTGATCCTATGTTTACCCTTTGTAATATTACTCCAGCTTTCTGCCCGAGCATAATACAAGGGAGGAACAAGGCAGAAGCAGGGAAAAGGGCTCTCTGTCCTCCCCCGTCCTCTCCCCACCATCTCTGAATGCATCTGAGGACAAGTCAAATGCACACCTCCAGCGTGCCCATGGCCACCCCTTCCCCTGACCTGTATTGCTGCCCCTCTGAGCGGCCCCTGTGACCTCTGCTTTGGAGACAGTTTAACAGCCCTGTGCAGAACCTGCATTCCACTGAACTGCAAGGCATCTGGTAAGACCCAGAACCAGAACAAAGGCTTGCCCAGGCCGTGTTCAAATGGGGGAAGCTTTTAGACTGTTTTTCCCATTTCAAACTCCCAAGGGAAGGAAAAATGAAAACAAAATCTCATGCATTCCCTGCCCAGATCTGCCTGGGACCGCTGGACAGGGGGTCTGCCTGGGACTGGGCCTTCCTTGGGACCAGGAGGGTAAATAAATGTCAGTGTGTATAAGAGGCATCCACAGCTAGTAGGCCGTGCCAGCCGCCTGCTCCTCTGCACCCCTTTGTTATGGAGGGAGCACCTTTATAATGCTTTGCAAACCTTTCGAACACCTGTTATACCATGCTGTTGACCCCAAAATCTGGCCCGCCCCACAGCCGTCAGCCTGTCCTATCTTCTTCAGGAGAAGGATATTGAGAGCCTTGCCACTCAGTAAGGACCCTGCACAAGCTAAGTGCGGTGGGTATACACTGGAAATGTGACTAGCTAAACAGAAGTGCAGTCTGTGTGAAATGCACATCGAGTTTTCAAGACCTTACACAAAATAAAAGAATTTCAAATAGCTCATTAACAATTTATATGTTAAATATATTTTAAAGCCTGTAATCCCAGCACTTGGAGGCTGAGGCAGAAGAATCACCATGAGTTCGAGGCCAGCCTAGACTACATACTGAGTTCAAGGCCAGCCTTGAACACACAGCTTGATCCTGCCTCAAAAAAACCAAAATAATTAAAAACAATAATAATAATAACATATTTTGAAACTAAATGTTATTTCATGTGCTAATCTCACCTATTCCTTCAAATGAAGCTACTAGAAAAGTGTGAGTTACATACATCCTCCCCACAGGATGAAGCAAAGGGGAACACAACAGGTCAGGCACAGTTGTTTTGGAAACAGATAATAGAAAAATAACTTCAATTTTGCTTTTCTTTCTCTTGTATACACATCCAAAGGAGATCTGTGTCCCCTTCAATCAGCCACCCGCTTTGCCACTCCAAGAATGGCATGTGTGGTGCCACACTGTTATACTTCAGCACCCTCTGTGGTCACCTGCACAATCCAGAGGCCACCCATGGGGTCAGTGA
The DNA here is from genome assembly GCF_000276665.1 of Chinchilla lanigera. NCBI lineage: Eukaryota > Metazoa > Chordata > Mammalia > Rodentia > Chinchillidae > Chinchilla > Chinchilla lanigera. The sequence goes on from NW_004955537.1 coordinate 2,863,975, forward strand.
CCCCCAGCCTGAGCCAAACTTGTCTTTCCCGTTTCATCTACAGGCTCCCTGCCCGAAGCCTCTGCACCTGTCAGTTCACACTTCTATTTATTCAGCCCATCACTGAACAAACATTTATTGATTACTCCCCATGTGCCGTCTCCTGAGTGCTGGTCACTAGAGATGCTCTAGTTAGCAAAACAGGCCCTATTCCTGCACTCATCCAGGGTCACACATCTAGTGAGGGACAGAGAAGTACATAATGCACCCTTACACACATGGCAGGAAAAGCAGTTGTAGGGGAAGCACAGTGCCATGAATGCAGAACTCAAACCAGGCTGTAAATCAGGGAGGGCTTCCTAGACCAGGGGACGTCACAACTGAAGAATGAGAGTTGACCAGATGACCAGACTGAGGCTGAGGGGTGGTGAATATCCTAGGCAAAGGGAACTCTTGAGTACAGGAGCCATAAAGGCAGGGTGGAAGACAGAGCCTGCAGAACTTAACACCACTCATTCTAACTGGAGTGCAGGGGTTGCATGAGCCCTGGGAAGTAGCGTTTTTATTCCAACATGTTTATTCCAGGATCTTCCCTGTGAAAGGCCTTTACTCCCTCCCCACCACGCCACCCCAGCTCCTAACAGGACCCAGCCCCAGTGAGCAGGCCCACCACACCCAGGAGAATTACAAAGGCCTTGTCTGGGCTCCAGCCTGGTACAGAGGACCAAGGATGGAGGCGCTGGGACTGCTGTGGGGATCAGCTGGTGCTGGGCTTTGGGGTTGGTTTGAGGTTGAAGTTGGGGGTCTGGGGCTCTAGACTCAGGAGTAGGAGGCAAGGTTCGGGCGGAAGATCAAGTTGGGGTCCAGGACCTACCTTCAGAATCTGAGTTAGAGTTAGCAGTTGGAGCTGAGGTTTAAACCAGGGTTGGGTTCGGCAATGAAGCGCAGGCAGGGGTGGGGCTGAGAGTTCTAATTAAACCCCGGCTGGAGTCGGGGTAGATTTTGTGGCTGGAATTAAAACTAAAGTGGGGTTGGAGCCGGGAGTTGGGCTAGGGCCCAGGCTCTAAGGCAGATGGACAACATTCCTCCTGCTGCCTAGGTCTGCTAATTGTGTTCAGAGTCCAACAGCAGCTGACAAACGCCCCTCCCTCCCCAGGAATGTCTGGGCCCAGCAGGAGCAGTGCCACGTCAGCCAATCGGCTCAGGCCCTGCCCTGGAAACACCACCTGTTAATCCCCCTCCTTCCAGGCTCACCTGCGTGCAGGTTAGGCAGGTGAAACATCTCCCCGGAAACGAGCAAGAGCACCCCACCTGCTGGGCCCTTCCTGCTCAAATCGGATCCAGCACATTCTCGTGAGTGCCCCACACCCCCCACCCACTCCACCTCGCCTTCTCCCCCTGGCTCTTCCCCTGAGCACCTCCACCCCACCCCCAGCCTGGCCCTACAGTCATAGCAACCTGTGCCAGCACTGTCTGACCAGCAAGTCACAGCCCTGGGGAATGCTGGGAGGACTCCATGCTCCACCCATGGCCCCGCCTCCACCTCCCACCTGACTCGCCCTGCTTGTGTGCCCTGCAGACCCAGCGGAGGGCTGGTGAGGACCCATGCCTCCTGGGGCATAACCCGTGCAGGGTCACATCAGATTCCTGGAATGATAAGCATCCCTGTCCTGTGTACCATCGTGAGTGGAAGGGGTTCACTTATTCAAAAAATACGCTTTAGCCTCTGTGTGGGCTAAATGAAGAAGATGTCAAATGAGTTGCCCCAACCCCACCCCTCAAGATAAATGTCACTGACTTCAGTTTTCAGAAAAGGAGACTGAGGCTCTGACAAGAGAGCTCATGGGGCCTTGCAGAGGGCCATGCACACCCAGCTCACAGCACTCTGCAGACAGGGATCCTGGAGGGCGGGGACTGTGCTTGCCTGATTTTTCCCTGCTGTGAGTCAAGGTCCCTCCCCGCATCTCCGTGTCGGGAAGGTCTGGGCTGGGGTTCAAGTCCAGAGTCCTCCTTTTTCCTCTGCAGCACTTTGGATAAATCATGGTGGCAGCTGGTGTAGGTGGAGTGCAGGGAGTGGAGAGTGGGGAGGAGTGGAGAGGCAGGCACAATGGGGTGAGACCAGGAACTGGATGGAGAAACATCTGGAGGAGCCTCTGCCCTGGGATTGGGTGTGGCAGAGGAAGATGAGCAACCCCCCTGCAACTGAAAGGGAAGTGATGGCGCCTGACGCGGGAACACAGAGGACTAACAGGTTTAGAGTAAGATGACAAGTTTGGGTTGGGACTTGTGACGTCAGAGATGGTGATTGGACATCAAGGTGACAGTTGACTTGGGAGGAAGGTCTGAGTGGCAGAGAGGAATCTGGGAAGCAGCATCTGTTACTGCTGGTCAGGTTGTGAGGTGGAATTAGCGGAAGGGCCATGTTAGGGGTTGGACCCCAACCCACAGAGAAAGAGCAGACGCAGCCCTAAGGAGGAGGTTCAGGGTCAGGCTGCTGGTTCCAGAAGGGTTAAGTCATCAGCCCCCTCCCTCTCTACAGCTCCCTCCCAGGAACCATCCGTGACAGCTGAGGCCATGTGAGTTGGTCCTGAATGAGGCTTTATCTCTGGCGGTTGGTCCCATCATCCTCTGTGGCACCAGTTCCCTCGGCCAGCCAGGATGGGACAGGCAACTGAGAGAGCCAGAGCCAGAGAGGTCAGGGTCTGGGCAAAGGGGTTCCCTGGAAGAGGGGGAAGCACTGGAGAGGGAAGGAGCTCTCCTGGGGTCGTGGAGAGGCTTTCCCCAAGGAAGAGTGCTGGACAGAGGAGACTCCAGAGGACACTGGGGAGGACTCTCAGGGATCTGCCTCAGGTGAGTCCCTGAGGGTCGGGTGGGTGGGAGGTAACACTGTGATCTTGCCCTTGCAGGTAATGGTGACCTCCACCTGGGCTAAGAGGAATGAGACTCTGGGCCTGCAGCTGACAAGCAGGAGGTGGAGGCACCAGGTCATGGTTTGCACCCTCTGACCTCCGACACTGACCTTCTGCCCGGATCCTGCCTGACCAAGCCATGTCTGAACCAGCCCGAGCCCCAGCAGGCCAGGAGCTGCCTCCGGACATGCTGGCAGAACAGGTGGAGCTTTGGTGGTCCCAGCAGCCTCGGCGCTCCTTGCTCTGCTTCAGCATGGCAGTGGGCCTCGTGGCAGGCTGTGGCGCCGGTGGCGTGGCCCTGCTGTCCTCCACCAGCAGCCGCTCTGGTGAGTGGCGCCTAGCAACAGGCACCGTGCTCTGCCTGCTGGCCCTGCTGGTTCTGGTGAAGCAGCTGATGAGCTCAGCCGTGCAGGACATGAACTGCATACGCCAAGCCCACCATGTGGCCCTGCTGCGCAGCGGTGGAGGGGCCGATGCCCTGGTGGTGCTGCTCAGTGGCTTGGTGCTGCTGGTCACTGGCCTGACCTTGGCTGGGCTGGCTGCTGCCCCCGCCCCTGCGCGGCCCCTGGCTGCCATGCTATCTGTGGGCATTGCCCTGGCTGCCTTGGGCTCACTCTTGCTGCTGGGCTTGCTGCTGTATCAAGTATTTGTGAGCGGACACTGCCCTCCCATCCATGGGGCACCTCCTGCCCCCCACAGTGGCACTAGCAACATCTTCAGCATCTCAGGACAGTTGTCTGCTGGCCAGCGTCATGAGACCACATCCAGCATCGCCAGCCTCATCTGACCAGCTAGAGTCCTCCTTTGCACAACCTGCCTCAGTGTCCCCAGATGCACTCCAGGGCATGCATCTGTATGTGTACATGTGTGTGAGCGTGTGTGTATCCCAGGGCCTTCTGTGTACGTCAGCCCTTCTGTGGGATTGTGTTATCCAGAGCTCATGTGTACCCACCTATCCATAGCACAGGGAGTGTGCCTTCTTAGAACTGCTGCATGTTTGTGTCCATGGACTAACCCTCTGCCTGTCTGGGATCACAAGGCAGAGAAAGGTTTGTGATCCCTGAAGATTCTTGACTCTTATTTCCAACACCCCTCATCACTAGTCTGCCTTGTGACACCGGTCAGGAGTTTCCACAGGGATGTCTTTTGCCCACCCCAGGACTGCACCAGTGACTGCTCATCAAGCAGAGTTCTGCAGGCAAATCAGAGGGAACATGGGCTCCAGACTAAGATTCACCCGGACTGGAGCCCGGCTTTGATCTCCCACTTTGCACCTGGGCAACTTGAACAGTGACTTAGCCTTGCTAGGCTCAGGTTCTTGAAGTTCACGTTGCCATTAACTGTGAGGAGTAAATGTCACCATGAATGGAAGGACTGGCTCATAGCAGATGTGCAATAAAATGGAGGCTGCTGTTGTCATTGTCATTGTCTTCACCCCAGAGACCCTCCTTCCCCTTCACCCATACCCCTCCCAGACTAGCTCTTCCCACTTCTCTTCTTTTTTTTAGTCTTTTGAGACAGGGTCTTGCTATGCAGTTCAGGCTGGCTTGAGCTCACTTTGTAGCCTAGGCTGGTCTCAAACTTGCAACAGTCCTCCTGCCTCAGCCTCCCAAGTGCTGGGATTACAGGAGTACATCACCATGCCTGGCTTCCCACCATTTATAAACAATGCCTTGAAAGGTGTCCTAAGCCAGGCCCTTCATTTCTCCTCCTAGGTAACAAGGGGCAGGAGAGGGAAGGGAGGAGGGTTGAGTAGATATGCAGGTTTGGGAAGACAGTGGCTTCTTCTGGTCCCAGAGAAAGGGTGGTGAAACTGAGTCCTTCACATCTATTCACACGCTGGTTTAGGAGGCCCTCGGCATGGAGCTGCTGTCCTCTGGTTTCTCCTTCGAGACTGTGCCATCCTTTCATGGTCTCCTGTCACGACCTCCCTGAGGGCAGCTGGGAGGCTGCAGCTCCTTGCCCACTTGGAAGCCGGGGCATCCTGCTTCTGAATGGTTGGTCAGTGCACCGGCCGGTCTGCTTCTGGGCTCCTGGGCATGGGAAGTGTGTTTGAAACTCCTGGTGTGGTAAGGGGCACTTCCTGCTTGAAGGCAGGCCTTGAAGGGAGCTCCTTTTCTGTAGTGACAGTGACATTTCCTGAGTGGCAGTGATCAAGCTCCACTGGAAGCAGGCGCAAGAGCATTTGTTACTGCAGCGCCACTTCCTGCTGTGCAAGGGGCAGGTGACCTGAAGGACGTGAGGACACCAGAAAGGCGGGAGAAGGAGACCTGTCTCCTAAGACCCATCTTGGTAGAGCCACGGACACTCAGCAGGCCAGGGCAAGCATGTCGCCTGAGCGGACACCAGGCTGATAGATGAGGGGCCGCAAACTGAGAGAGGGAAAGACAAGGCCTGTCCAAGAATACCGGCACAACAGAAGCCTGTCCCCTGCCTCCTGTCAGCCTTCCAGGAGATCTTCTGCCTCATCCCCAGATGCCACCAGTCACCCAGCAGCTGGGTTAGAGACCTCAGAGTGGCCTCAGGTGGTAGTGGCTCCTTCACTGCCTCCTGCCCCAAGTACAACAACCAATCTCCAGCTCCTGATTCCCCTGGTTAATTTTGCCTAGTACTGCAACCACATCTTCCACAACCTAGAAGGAAATCACTTTGTCTGCCTAAATTGTACCCCTGCCTCCTTCCTAATCCCAATTTTGCTCTTTTCTTCTCCTAAAAACCACCTTCCTCACCGGCACAGGCATGTGCTTGAGCCACAGTGAGCGCCCTAAAACTAAAAATGAAATTCCACATGGAAATCTTTCCCTGGCTGCCCACCTCTTCCCGGCTTCCTGACATCATTCGGTCTCACTCTCCCTCAGAGGACTCTATGAAACACCACACCACACCATTTCCACAGACTCACGTGTTCGCTCATTTGTCCTTGCCTTTATATGTTCTGTTCTCTTTGCCTTCTTGTCTTTCAAGACTCAGCCCTCTGGGGACTCACATTCTCCGGGGCGTCTTCCCTGACCTTCTTCTCTTAAACTAGCAACTTGTTCCTTTTCTCTGCCCATAGCTCCCTCAGTTGCAGACATTAGCCTGGGGTACTTTCTGTGTCATCACCTCAACAGGGGCTCGGTTTCATGCCAGGAAGGTTTGGTCTTGCTTGCTCGTCTTTGCATCTCTAGTTCCTAACATAGGCCCAACACACAGATGCTCTGTTGGGTGGATGAACAACACGACTTGGGCAGACAGCAGTGTGATGAGGGTGGGGGCAGAAGACCCAGCTTCAGCTGGGAAGAAAGGAGGGGAAAATAGGTCACTGTGCACTTGGTCCAAGTCTGTCCCTCCTGAAGCCCTATGCTGTCTACCCGAGAAATCTCCACTCTCCCTGGGTTCTCAAGAGACATCCAGGACTATACCAACTCTTTGTTTTGTTTTGTTTTGTTTTTCAGTACCAGGAATTGAACTCAGGACCTTGCACTTGCCAGGCAGGCGCTGTGCCACTGAGCTAAATCCGCAGCCCCTATACCAACTCTTAGGTAATAAAAGAATCACAGACTGCCCTCCCATCCTGTAATACGGGGAGAAGCCTATTTTCCTTTAGCTGAGACAGGGTCAGATACCAACAATATCTCTTTTAAGAAAATAAAAGAAAAAACAAAAGAGGCTTTGACAACGAAGGGTTTAGGCAGCATAAAAGTCTAACTACAGGCAAGACCAGCATCGGGGGGCCCGAGTAGGGATGAAGAGTGGAGACTGTGGCCTGTGCCCCCCCCACCCAGGGGCTACTTCAGAGGGTAACACGAGATGGGTGACAGGCAAGAGCTGCGCGGAGACACAGGCAGGCAGAAATGCAGCCTCCTCCCCCATCTGTAAGCAGACCTGCCGTCACTTCCTGCCTTTCTCTAGCTTGCTCAAAGCATTTATCTAATGCCCTGCTTGGTCCATTCGCCTCTCTGCTCTCTGTCTCTCCTCTAAAACTGTGCCTTCCTTAGCTGGGCATGGTGGTGCACACCTGTAATCCCAGCACTCAAGAGACTGAGGCAGGAAAATCGCTAAAAGTCTGAGGCCAGCCTGGGCTACATAGTGAGTTCAAGTTTAGCCTCGACAATAGCAAGATGCTGTCGCAAAACAAAACAAAACAAAACAAAACAAAAAACCCCTGGTGTTCCCTCTCCCACTGCCTTTACTTCTCTTGTCACTTAGTTAAGACTCTGTAGCCCACCATTTCATCCACTCTGACAGAGCCCTCCACTCCTCAGCCACCTGCCCTTTGGTCCCCATTCCCACCAAAATCCCCTCCCTGGATAAATCCACCCATCTGTCTTCACTGCCCTGTCCCCACAGATGTTCTTAGAGAGATCTGCATGGGGCTCACCTCAGCCTCCCACTTCACAAAAAAATGGGAGTATAGACCGGGAGACCTGCTCTTTCACACCTGTTCTTGAATGGCTTTGATAGCCCAGTGGAGGAATCTGGACTTTGTCCTCTGGACACTGAAAACCATGGAACGATGTTAATCAAAGGAGAATTCAAGCTCACTGGTTGCTGTGTGGTTCTGGGGATTGATCTCAGAAGGAAAACAAGAAGAAATGGCTACACGGCCCAGAAGTACTGTCTCAGCAGGCCCCTGAAGGAAGAGGAGTAGCTGGAGGCATCACAGAGGGTTTGTGGGCTGGAAAGAGGTGAGGGCAAGGTGGAGAGTGTCCCGGGCCAGTCCCAGGGCTTTAGAGACCACTGGGCAGGAGGGTTACTTTCTTGCAACTAAAAGGAGGCCAGTGGAGAATGTTTAGCTGAGGCATAATCTGGTCAGAATTGTGTGTTCAGGTGCTCACTCTGCCAGCAAAATAGAAAATTACTTGGAAGGGGTAAAAATGGAGGCAAGGAAACCAGTTGGGAAATTAATGCATAATCCAGCTGTGAAACACGGAAGTGAGACAGGGTGGCTGCTGAGAGGTAGGGTTCAAAGAGAACAGATTCAGTGGACATCCACAAGGTGGGACCAATAGATCTTTGCGACTGACTGAAGGAGCCTTTTAAGATAGGGGTGATGTGATTGGTTAAACACTGGAAAAAAGAAGGGTTGAAGATACAATGGGGAGAATAAATTGGTCTCAGAGGGAGGCAGGTGGACCCAGAGCAGCACATGGAGGGACTGGGCTTGCGTCTCTATATCACTAGAGAGAAGGAAGAATGTGGGGGCAAGTGTGTGGGTTTTGAAGCAGGAAATTGAGTGAAACCCTGACCAAGAGCTGTTCTCTCTGAAGAGTGGAGGCAGTTTTTAAAGAGCTGTTACGGAGAAAGGCGAGGGATCAAAGAAACAGCAAGGTTTCTGAAAGCCCACATGAAGCTGGTGACTAGGCAAGCACCAGAGGCTGGGCTACCGGCGTGGAAGTGGTGATCTCCCAGACCAGCTTCACAGAGGTCCACTGAGGTGTGAGATGAGGTGGGCAGGGCGGTAAGCTGATGATATCACCAGGGGAGAGGCTGCTGTCATGGACCTGAAAATCTAAACTGGTACTTAGTGAAGAGAAAGACAAGAAGGGGCTGATGGAGAGGCAGAGTAGGATGGCCTGGACTGAAAGGCACTCAGGTGACAGGTGAGGAGGAGAGACGTGGCACATGTCCCTCCTGGGCTTAACAGTCAAACTCAAGATTCTCAGCTATGTTGCCTGGATACACTGGCAGGGTGGGTTCAAAGTGGTCTTTACACTATATCCAGTCACATCCCACAGGACACCTCAGGCCTGGTGGGGACACGCTGACCTCCCATCATGCTCAGCAGCCTGTACCCAGAGAGGATGCCTTCTTGACTGGTCTCCAGGACCCAGAATGCTCCCCTGGGCATAGACTTAGAGGTTGCCAGGGCTGCAGGACCCCAGATGCAGAAAGGCAGGGATGGGGCATGACACTTCCACTTTACAACCTGCTCTTCCAAACCTGGAGCTTGGACCCCTAAACTTCTGAATTCCCATTTGCTAGGAGTGGGTCAGAGAGAGCCAACCGAGACAAGGAGAAGATATGTCCAGCCGCATCCAGAAGTTTCCTGCTCTGAATCTACTTTATCCTTACTTCCAGGTCAGACGATGTGATGTCTTTATTGCTGGGAGAGGCAGGCAAGTTGCAGTTAACTTATTGGAGTCCCAGCATCCTAATTTATAAAACAGAGTCACCCACCCAGCAGAGATGTAGTAAGAAAGTACTGGAACCGTATCCATCTCTCATGCTGCTCGTGTTACTTTATAGCATCAGAAGCTTTAGTCCAAATCCTTTGCTGTGCTGACCAGATCTTCCCACCTAAGTCCTGGGAAACAGGCAGAAGGGAATGAGAGGGGAGGAGGCTTGGCAGTCTGCTCCCTCAGGATTAATGCTCGCTACCTGTTACAGAGAGCGATTGCCCAGGACATCCGGGTCAGGGTACAGCTGACACTTACAGAGCACGTGCTCTGAGCTGTTTTACTTGCAGAAGTTGCTTAGTCCTACTACGAACCATGTGAACTGAGTATGGTTATGCTGCCCATTTTTTTAAAAAGAAGTTGAGTACTGAGGGGCCAAGTAACTTGCCCTAGGCCATGCAGTACGTAAATGACAGAGCTGGGATTTAAATCCAGGGAACTTGTGCTCTCAAACCACTTTGCTACTCTACTGTGACACTGCTGGAGTTTCCTTATTCCGTGCCTGTGGCTTTTGTGACTCCTCTGTCTTTGTTCTCCATGCAGGACAAGGGATACGGTCTTGCCTTTGGAGAAAGCGGGAACCTGGACAGTCCTCTACAGTCAGGTCTGACCTGGGGTAGTGGCAGCTGCTGAGAAGGGGAGGACTGGCACAGGGCTGTGGACAGAGGCAGGCTGGGCCAGAAAAGGCCAGACCAGGGAGAACACCAGTGAGTGCGAGGCCTCCCAGAGACTCCGGCACCCCTGGCCCTCTGGGCCTTGGACCCATGTCCTGCTCCTGCTTTCTATCTGGGCCCAGGGACACAGAGCACAGTGAGAACAGATTCTCCTGAGGAGTCAAATGAGGCCTGGAGGGGCAGGGACCAAGGTGTGAATGAGGAGTTCAGCTCCGCATGGGCCCAGGGGCAGGTTTAAGAGGATGCCTCCAGGACCATTGTGAGGTGTGGGCTCAGGAGAAGCAGCTGCTTCTCAGGGACCAGTCCCCTACCTCCTCCTGATCCTCTCAAGAGTTTTGACATAGGTCCTGAAGAGTATAAAAACGGGCAGAATGAGAGGATGCTAAGGATGGGTTGAAGGCCATTCTCACTCCTTCCACGGAGCAGTGCCTTCAGCCCACTAGCCCTGCTGCTCAGGGTGCTCCTTCAGCGTCTCAGGCTGGGGCAGCCTCTGCTCTCCCCAGGCCTTTGAGGTCAGGCCATCTCTGGGCTCAGAAACAGTTACTGAGTTGGGCCGCTCGAGTGGCTGCTTCCTCCCAGTCTCCCCTGCCAAGTCCTCCTCCAAGGTCAGGGTGTTTCCCTACTCCGTCCTCAGCACCTCTCACTCTGCCCCTCCTCCCCACACTGACCGCACCGCCAAGCACTCCCAAGCCCATGACCTCGGACTGGGCTTCTCTGTGAATCTGAGAACCACCTGGCCTTGGGATCTCCCCAAAACCCCACATCCAACACTGAATCACCATTCGCCCAGACTGCTCTTCTTCGTTATACCCAGCTGCCAAGCCAGAAGCCGGGGCAGTGTGCCCATATCCAAAGTCAGCAAGTTCTGTCACCTCTGCCTCCTTCCCATCTCTGCCTTTGCAGAAAGCAAGATCTTTCCACCCCTCTCTCCAGCTCACGCTCCAGTCCATCCCTACACAGCAGCCAGAATGAATTTTCCATCACAATGACAGCTCTTCCTTGCAAAAACTAACCCACAGATGAGCCTCAGTTGCTCTCAGGTTGCTATGTGAGCTCTGCATCTTGGCTTCTGAGACCCTAACCAATCTGGTTCTCTCAGCTTCATCACTGCAGTGGGCACCCTCCAAATACCAACCCAGTCCTCCGGAGCCTCCTGCCTCTTTCTCACGCCCTTCCTTGGGTCATCTGCCCCTCACTTTCCTCCTCTGCTGGCTGTTCCTTCAACCCTGCATCCCAATGGACTCACAGAGGGGTCACTACCTGGCTCATGAGCACAGTCCCTTCTCTGGGAATGATCCGGAGCAAACAAGTGGCTTCCCCAAACCACATATGTGCGGCGGGCCCACGCCCATCACAGCTGATTGGGCCAGTGGCGGGTGCTTGACTCAAACTGGACTAAACAGATTCTCCTCCCTGAGTACTTGACATTTGGAATCCAGGGCTTTGGGAGAGTCTCATCAATGCCCCTCAGTGACAGAGAGCTAGAAGCACAATCCTGACCTCTAGCCAATGGAACTGCTTGGTATCTCCCAAATCAGCTGTCCCTTTGATTGTATGCAACCGTCAGGATTTCCCCCAAATTCCTATTTAAAGAAGCTCAACTCAAACCTCTGTCTTCTTAAAACTGCCCCCTTGGGGCTGGGGATTTAACTCAGCGGTACAGCACCTGCCTAGCAAGCTCAACATCGTGAGTTCGATTCCCAGTACCAGAAAAAAAAAAAAAAAATTAAAACTGCACCCTTGCTCAGTCATGACTCCGTCCTTCTCCTCCTCTTGGTAATATCCCCCACATGCGTCTCCGCGTCCTTGCCTTGCCCTTCATCCATTCACTCTCTGCCCACAGTCATTCAACAAACACAACTACCCTTCAGAATTCTATGTCGCGAGGGATTGGTTCCAGGAGCCCTCAGATACCAAAACTCACAGGTACTCAAGTTCCTTATGTAAAATGTTGTAGTGTTTGCATATAAACTGTTCACATTCTCCTGTATACTTTAAATCAAGTCTACATTACTTATAGTGCCTAGTGCATGCCTACACATCCTTTCATTCACGTGGATTCAGTATAGTACTTGGTGTATGGGAAATTCGAGTTTTACTTTTTGGATCTCCCTGGAATTTTTTCTAAGTATTTTTGACCGCTGGTTGGCCAAATTCAAGGGTGCAGAGCCCATGGATGTGGAGGGCTAACTACATATATACACCTTACATCCACCTTGTGCAAGGACCTGAGAACGCAGAGTAAGATTTGGCCTGCCATCTCAGAGATCTCACAGTCTAGCTGCAGGGACTGGCATGGTAATGGCAGGTGCCAATTGTTGTATGATTAAAATAAAAAGGGTCTGGACAATTTGGAGAAGCTCAGGGTGTGACTGAGGGAGAAGTTTGGAGGTACCTGGGAGAGGGAAGTCTGGGTGGTGTCTTCCGCTATGAGCACTACATTCCAGGTTAGGAAAAATAGAAATGAATGATGACTGTCTATTCAAAATGAAAATAGATTTATTAATTCCTGTGAAAAACAAACTATAAACAGATCATGGACTTGATTGATAAGAAATAATTTTAACAAACATGGCACTGATTTCTACCTGATATCCAGGCTCACATAAAAGACCAGCAGGTGAGCAGGCCGTGGGGGCTGTGGGCAGTTTTCATCCCTGGCAGAGGGGGTTGAGTGAAGGGCAAGGCAGCCCAGGAAGGGGAACAAGGTGAGTACAAACTGCACGGTGAGGGAGGGAAAACAACAAACAGCAAGTTAAGGCCAAAAAAACAAAACGAGAAAGAGTCGTTCTTACTTCCGGTAGCTAGTGCCAGGGATGGAGGATTGTTCTACCTAAAGGTCAGCCTTTAAGCCCTAGCCACCTTTGTCCCTGAGGTTTGAGGCTCAAGCATAACACCCTCTGTCCTTACACTGTCGGGCATGGAGGGAAGGGTGAGTGTCCAAAGATTAGGGCTCAGAGAGGGAAGTGGTCCCTGCTCCCCTCTGTCTCCGGTTCGCCAGCCCCAGGCTGAATGTAATTGTCCTCGATGAAGCCATCATCATCCTCTTCCCCCATCTCTGGGTGGTTCACACTCCCCGTCCGGGACAGCTGGTGGTGCTGGAAGCTGGCACGGTACTGGCGGCAGAGGTGGCATTTGGCAGCAAGTGCAATGATGACAGAGAGGACCACAGCCCCCAGCACAACCCCTACCAGCACAGGCCATGCCCGGCCTGCAGTGCTAGGGCCAGGGGCCATGGCTGATGCTGTGGGGAGCTCCGAGGGCCCCATATGGGCTGCAGAGAAAGGGACAGCATCACACTTTCCTGGGGGAACTGAAAAGACTGTGGGCATGGCAATCCCCCCAATCCTAGCAGCTGAGGGGCGCCCACCCCCTCCTCAGCCATCCACCCCCTTCACTCACTCTGGCTTGCCGCAGTCATAAAGGAGCCTGAGGACATCAGTGAGCCTCCACCTCAACGTCTGCCAGAAAAAGGTCCTGGCTCCAGGAAGACCCCCCAGAGGCCAGGTAGAGCCAGGGCACAAGTCCTGGAAAATAGAAGTATGGGTGTCAGGGACAGGAAGAGGGTAAATGTTCCAGTTCACACATACATCCGTGTTAGGGCGCTGCACCAAAGCTGGGGCACTTGTCCATGGAAGGGCAACAAGCTGAGGTGTGCATTTATTTGAAAGGGACAGTTGCAGGATTCCACTCCAGAAGGTGCTAAAACATAAATCAATTTTAGAACTTCATGACCACTCCTTATGACTCAGTCACCAGGCTCACAAAACCCCACCATGTGGGCAGAAACGTTTTCCCTACCTCACAGATGAGGGTGCCGAGGCTCAGAAAGGTGAACGGACACCAGCAAGGCCTCAGGATTTGAAGCCGGGACTCCGTCTGACACTAGAATCCAGTCAGCTACATTGCTGGGCAGTGGGGTATGCGGACAGGGAATAAGGCCACAGGAAGATCCTAGTTCCCAAAGGTTGGACCACAGCAGTTGTTTGGAGCTACCCAGCCACAGGGCAGAACACACAGGAGGAGGATGCAAATTTCCCGCCTCTCCCACCTCCAGAGGAGGGGCCCCAAACAGCCAAGGCAGCTCCGCCCCTCTGCTCTGGAGCTGGGAGCCACTGCCACACCTCAACCACCAGCCCTTTCAGCAAACTCCTCTCCACTCACCTCTCCCCACAAGAGGGCCACACTCTGCCCGCCTCTTCCCTGGAAGCAGACACCTGAGACTACCCCAACCAGGCCCACCTGAATGAGGAAATGGCCCAGATGAGAATCACCTAGGGCTGGGCACCTGGAAGAGAAGCCCCTGAGTCAGAGGCCGTGGAAAGGCACACCCGAACCTGGGCATGACCACAGGAAGAGCGCCAAAGTCTGGGATAACTGGAGGAGGGACAGCTAGGGCTGGGCACGATCCACAGGGGAAGCCGCTGGCCCAGAGGAGTGCCAGGGCAAACCGCCAGGCTAGGAGCTACCTAGAGAAGCAGCCAGCGTAGGAAGTGCTCTGTCATTTCTGACAGGTTCTGAGTGATCCCTCATTCCTCGCATCCAGCCTGCCACCAGGCCCCACCGGTTCTTCCCTTCAGCACCTCAAATGATGCACCCTCCTCTGCAACGACTGTGTCTACCACCTTCATCTGGCACCCCACGCTGATCTCTCCTGACCTTAGTCAACTCCCAGCGCCAATGGGGAGCCTATCACCTATTTTAAAATCCTTCCAGAAGTTGGGATTGATGGTGCCTGCCTATAATTCCAACACTCTAAGAGGCTGAGACAGGAAGCCTGGGCAATCAAGTGACTTCACAAGACCTCGTCTGTAAATGAAAAGGGCTGGGATGTAGCTCAGTGCAAAGGGCCTGGGTTCAATTCCCAGTACAGTACTCCAAGAAAAAAGCTCCCCATGCCACCCTTGGGTGTCTGTGAATTCCTAGCTCCTCCATCCAGGCCTGGAAATCCCACAGGAGGCCCTCAGGCCCAACTTCCTCCTGTGCAGAGCCCCCTCCCGCAACACACACCCTCCGGACTCACCTGCGCTCTGGCTCCAACCAAACTCTCAGCTCTGAGTCTCCATCCCTTGGGACCAAATGAGACCATCCTAGGGTCTCCTTGGGTGACCCCTGCCCTGTCCTGCACAGCCACCGGTTAGAACAAGCCATTACCAGAAAGGCAGCTCCCTGAGGTCGAGGGCTGGGCTGACTGGCGGTCTAGGGGGAGGGGGAGGCAGAGCAGCTGAACACAGGGAAGGAAAGCGAGGGCGGATCTGCGGGGGAAGGGTGCAGACAGGAGAGGCAACGGTCTTTTCATTCATTCGCAGGCATTCCTGAATGGCCTGCCGTGGACTTCTGCCTGGGCACTAAGTCCTTGAAAAATGGGACTTTGTCACCTTGAATTGAACTGAATTCACTTCGACTTTGCTAAGATTTTACTCCTAGCCTTCCTCCCTGCCCAGTCTCTGATTCTTCCCAAGGACGGACACACACACACACACACACACACACACACACACACACACAGCCTCCGAAGGGCACATACACACGTCTCGGAAAAGCCTCTGAACTCACAGCCCACACTGGCCTGCCCCCCAACACACATGCAGCCCTTGGGGTCACACAAACACAGCCCCACGCAGATCTGGAGTTTCTTTGTGGCTCCCAGAAGCTCCTGGGGACCCGGGGCAGCCGGGGTGCCCTCTACCACGCCCCAAATGTCTTCCCCCTTTGCTCCCACCTTCAGGAACTGTGCACAGTCGGTGGAGGTGGCTTCCGGCTGGGTCTGCAGAACCTGAACAGGTGGGCGGGCCAGGCCCGCGCAGGACTCACCTGGCGAGGCCGAGGGCGGGGCGGAAGCGGCGGGGAGGGCAGGGCCGGGCAGCAGTTGTCTCGCCAGGGCAGCTACTCCGGCCCCCTCCACACCACCCCCCAAAAGGGCGGCCGGCACAGCTGGTCCAGAGGGCCCTAGAAGGGGCAGACCTCAGCGGGCAGCTGCTCAGGCTGGAGGCCCTGATAAACAAGTGAATTTCCGGTGACGGTGCAAAGTCCAGAGTTAAACCTTGGAGACCTGCGTGCCCGTGAAGCAGTGAAGCAGGTCCTGGGGGAAGGGGGGAAGGGCATTCTTCTCAGGAAAAGCCAGAGGGACCGAGGGCGCGCCAAAATCCCCTGCAAACATGTGCGTGAGCCTGATTGTCCAGATAGAATCCTTCCTCTGGATCTCAAAGCACCTAGGACCCCACCAGCCAGGCTCCGAACCCCCCACACCACCCGCCCTGCTCTCTGATTCCCTTTGGCCTTCCTCCTCTTCCTTGGCCTGCTGCTGCCATGTCCTTCAGGAACCAGTTCAGAAGGCATCTTGCCTTCTATTTTCTTTTTTGGTACCAGGAATTGAACTCAGGGCCTCGCTCTTGTCAGGCAGGCACTGCGCCTCTGAGCTACATCCCCCGCCTGCTGCAGAACCTTTTGTAAGGCAGCGTTTCTCCATATCTTGTACTGATTTCTCCCTGGACTGCCTCCCCCATTCACCTGGGAGCTCTTACTGCAGCCTCTGGGCTTCCAGGAACCAGCCCAGTGTCTGAGGCGGGGCAGCCTCTTAGTAAATTTAATCTGGGGGAGGAAAGACCGCCTGGGTTAAGCCACGGTCACCAGGACCCAGCCACAGGGCACAGCTGGAGCAAAGCTGCAGAGACAGGTTGCAAAGGGGTGGTAAGGGAAAAACTCTGAGACGTCCTCAATTTACTTACAAAGGCAATGGAAGGGAAGAGAGTTCGGGAAGGTTTATCAGTAACAAGCTACAGGCCCAGCAGAGCAGAAGTCTTTCTTTACCTTCTTAAATGTGTTATTAAAACTGTGAGCACCACAGCATCTCGCTTGTAGCCCCAAGTAGTCCAGAGGCAATGCTTGCTTGGCAGTGCAGACTTCCTCCCTTCTTATCTCTAGCCAATGCAGGTGCAGTGCACGTAATCTGGGCCTGCCTTCCCTAAACTGTCGTTGTAAAGTAAGTACTCTGGTGTTCTACATTTATCCAGCTGCTACCCGTCCTAGCCGGGGCCCGGAGGCGGGGGTGTAAGTTGCTACAGCAGCTTGTCCCAAGACAAATCCTTTTTGGATAGCACGGTGTCTGTAAAGGCTCGATTAAACCTTCTCTTTTGGAGATCTCTCAACCCCCTGAACTCTGTTTAACAGGGCCAAATCCTGGAGTGAAGGCTTGTTCCTGCAGAGCTTGGAAAGTCGCAGGGTGGAGTCCTAACTCACCACCAACAGCCCCTTCCTACCTCTCCCCCTCATCCAGCCCCCTGCCTTCCACACCTCTCCACTACACTCCAGCCTCACGATAGCTCCAGCTGTTTCCTAGTCCTAGAGTGTCCTGTGCTTCCAGGCTTTGCTTGCTCTGTTCCCCTTTGCCTAGGACCCCTACTTCCCCCAACCTGCACCCCCAGTGCCTTCCCACACATCTCCAGGCCCCAGCTCAGGGGCCTCTCCCCGCCGCCCCGAGTGTGAGTGATGCGCCCGTCTCTCCTCCATGTCCTTGCAGGCTGACCTCAGCCCTTATCCTCCCTGGCCCTGGCCACACAGTACTGTGATTTCCTTTGTAGTTTCTCTCACAAACCTGGGAACTCTGAGTGTAGGCTCTTTGTCTGTCTTGTTTTCATATCTTGTCATAAATAGCAGCAATATATACTACTTCTAAGTAATGAATGTGAGGAAAGTGAGATCATTCAATTTTTTTTTTTTTTTTTTTTTTTTTTTTTAATACTGGGAATTGAACTCAGGCCCTTGCACTTGCCAGGCAGGCCCTTATGCCACTGAGTATATCCCTGGCAGTGAGATCATTCTAGATAGGGTAAGGAGGCTCCAAGGAAGGCATAGGTACTTTAGAAACATAGGCATACTGTACTTTAGAAACAAGGAAATCATAAGATTCAACTGGAAACGTCGAATGCCGTGGGTTTTATTAATGAAGGTATTCACATAACATGACCTAACTCACAACATAAAATTCACCCTCTTAGCCATTCTCAAGCATGTAATTTAGAAGCATTTAGCATACCACTAAATGGCTGTAACAGTGTGAGACCATTACTCTAG
This sequence comes from Chinchilla lanigera, assembly GCF_000276665.1. Classification (NCBI taxonomy): domain Eukaryota; kingdom Metazoa; phylum Chordata; class Mammalia; order Rodentia; family Chinchillidae; genus Chinchilla; species Chinchilla lanigera. The sequence continues at coordinate 2,881,768 of NW_004955537.1, forward strand.
CTCTAAAGCACTTTCCTCACTCTCAAAGAGAACCCCTTAGCCAGTGAGCAGCCCCTCTCACCCACTCCAGCCTCCAGCAGCCCTGAGCAGCTTTCAGTCTCCATGGATTTGGCTGCTCTGGGTATTTCATATAAATGTAATTATATTTGTGCCAGCTTTTTAATGAACTATTTCATTTGAGCCTCATAACCACCGTGAGGTAGATGTTAATTTTATCCTTAACAGATGAAGAAAACAAGGCTGTGAGAAGGTAATTAGCATGATGTCCCAGAGAAGAAAATAAACAAGGTCCACATGCCCATTAGTCAGTCCTTTATTCAAAGAATATGCACTGAATGCCCACAACAGAGCCATAGCCAACCCATACAGCGCACACAGCCCAAGGCACCCTGCTGGATGCCCTCAATGGTATGGAGAGCAGAAAATAGGCTGGGTATCGACACCCTCTGGCTCTTCACCCTGGAGCTCTGATGCAGTGAACAACCTATCCAACCTTCCATGGCAGCTCTGGCAACCATCTGATGGGCTCTGTGCAAGTTAATTTTGGGAGGTGATTGGGTCATGGGGTGTGATGCTCACCAATGGATTAGCACACTGAGGGCTTTATAGTTAAATGAGATGCTGGGAGGTGAAGCCTGGTTGGAGGAGGTGGGTCATTGGGGGTGTGGCCTGGAAGGGTCTATCTCATTCTCCCCCCAGTCTCTCTCTGCTTCCTGCTGTCACACCATGAGCTGGTTCTCCTCTGCCATGTTCCGCTGCCATGCCACCGTGCCTTAGACCCAGCTGACTATGGACTGAAACCCCTACAAACTGTGAGCCTATAAACCTTTTCTTCTTACAGTTGTGGGTGTAGGTCTCGAGTCTCAGAAAGGGAAAGTAACCAAGACAGTCAGGGATGTGTCAGTTCCCTGCTCCTGTGAGACCTCATCCATTGCTGGTTTGACCAGAAGACATAGGCAAGCCAGTTAGGAGACTGCTGCAGTATCCAGAGAAGAGGAGATGAAGCCTCAGGGAAGTCAAGTGAAGGTGGAGAGAAATGCTCAGTTTACAAACACATGTTGAGGGACTTGGGATATAGCTCAGTGGCACAGAGCCTGCCTGGCTAGCGAGAGGTCATGAGTTCAGTTCCCATTACAAAAAAAAAAAAGAAGAAATACATGTTGAAGGTGAAGCCAACAAGATGTGCCAAGTGGGTGTAGGTTTCCAGAAAAAGAAAGAAAGAAATTTGGCATGAGCAACTGGAAGATTGAGCCTGGCATTTACTACCATGAGAAGACTTCAGAGAGACAGGATGGGAAGGGAAATAAGGACGTCAGTTTTGGACACACTGGATGCCTGGGAGACATGCGAGTAGCACACTAAGCAGAGAAATGCGATGCCTGGATGCGACAGGTTCTCAAACACACATTGAGAACGAACAAAATGTAGACAGGCATGTGGATAAGATCCCCAAGGATAAAAGAGATAAAAGAGAGAGGAGCTCTGGAATATGCCGGGAGTAGAGGTCAGGGTGAGGAGAAGCAGGAAAGGAGGAAGGGGAGTGGCCAGTGTGGTAAAAGGCAAAGGTATGAGAGTGGTGCCTGGACAGAGAAGAAAGCATGTGAAGGGCAAGGACTGGGCTAGCTATCGGGAGTGCCGTAGGCAAGTCAAATAAGATATGGACTAACAGCCAATCTTGGAGAATGCCGAAACGAAAGTCAGTGGTAATCCTGACGAGAGCAGTTTCTCTGGTGTTCGGGGGACAAATACCTGACTGAAAGAGTGCATGAGTATGCAGGCAGAGGAAGTGGAGACCTGCCTCCAGGTAAGTGCTATCGAAGGAGCAGAGCAGTGGATAGCACTGGAAAAGGGTGGAAGGTTGAGGTAGGACCTTTTTTTTTGAAGGCTAAGAGCTGTTAGACCAGCTGGTCAGAATAATCCAGGAGAGACAGGAACTTAAGGATGCAGAAGGAAGAAAGGATGCAAAGGTGAAGTCCGTGAGGAAGCATGGGGGGTGGGGGTCAGGTGCGCAGGGCTGGCCTTGGACAGGAGCAGCAGAGTCCCTCTGAGTCACAGGAGAAAGATGGTCTACACAAGCCAAATATATTATGTCTGTGGGGGGAGCCTGAGGACGTTTCCTTCTGATGGTTTCTGTTTTTCCAGACCAATAGGAAGCACTATCATCAGAGGAGAGTGAAAAATGAAAAGGGGGTGCAGAGCTTGGAGGCAAAAGAAGGTGTGACTGTATCACCCAGACCCAGGCAGAAAGGAGAGCCCCGTGGTGTCACAGGCTTGCAGGACAGAATCCAGCCCTCCCTTGGGGAGGAAAAGACACGGCCATCCAGAGTGACTGAGTGCTTTTGTTTTCCAGCCACTGTGGTGCAGTTGGGGAGGAAATGGAGAGAGGGTTTAACCAGGATTGAGGATTTGCCAGGCAAATATGATAAATGAAGGAGGGCCAAGGGAGCCAAGCTTTAGGCAAAGGAGCAGTCATGATGATACACCATGGGATCCACTCAGAGTAAGGAGGAAAGTGGGCATGGAGTGGGTGGGGAACACAGAAAAGATCCGGGGATTTTAGGCTGCTGGTGTGCTGGAGTGCTGGTGTGCTGGAGAAATTGCTGGTGTGCTGGAGAAAGTAAGTGGAAAGATAGGAAGTGGTGGACAGATGGTGACATGTGGAATCGAGGTTACTCAGTGGATGCAGTAGTTCTCGATAAGGAAAAGTCCTAGGAGTGGCGTGGTCCTAGAGGTGCTCCTCTTGTCTGCAGGATGTGGTTAGACTTCTGAATTAGAGGTCTAAGGAAAACATTCTAAAAGCTCTATTAATAAATAACAAAGCTACAGTTCAACCCTGGCTTCCAAGTCTAAGTCCAGCGCCTTTTCAATTACCTACAGTTACCTACCTACAGCTGTGTTTTTCCACACCACTGAGTACAATATCTCTTCAAGGTGTTCGGTTCCTCGTGTCACTTGGAGTGACAGATAGCAATCACTTCTTTTCAAAAATGTGATTATATTTCCTAAAGGAAGCTGGGGCCCTGCTACCCAGGCAGGGAATGGATGCTGAACAAGCAAAAGCATGAGAAGACCTACACCCCACCCCACCACTCCTTGTTCATCGGAGGCAGCCCCTCCCTGCAGCAAGCAGGGCTTCTAAGTGAAGGTCTTCCTCTCGGGGTAGTTACAGAGCCTTTCTGAGAAGCTGGTGAGAGCAGGGTAGTGCATGTGGATGCTCAATCAGGAATATGTTCCAAGGGCTGGCACTAAAAAACTTGTTGAATGAATGCATAGTTAGAATTCCAGGGGGGTTGCTCCCAGGTTAAGTTCTGAACTGGTGCTAGGGATCCACTCTGTGTGTGGGAACATCTGTTCTATTATAAATAGATGCCACTTCCTTGCAAGCCTCTAGAGGGAGGTACCCATTTCCCATGCTTCCAGTCACTTGCAGACTCCCAGAATGGAGTCAGCGCCTCTTTGGGACTTAGAAGCATCCTTTGGAGCTCATAGAGCTCTTTCTCCTTCTTTCAACCTTCACTTTCCCCATCACTAACCTCCTGGACATTTGTTTTGTTTTGTTTTGTTTTCCTGTGTTCAGAGCATCCTTTAAGTCCCACTGGGGACTGGGCTTGAAGTCTGGTGAAAGTGAGTCCTCCAATTTAGTCATCTAAGAATCCCTGAGGGAAATTCAAAGGAGTTTTCCTCAGGGGAGCCTCCCAGGAGACCTGAAGTCAGGGGCAGTGTTCACTACCACAGTGCCATGCAAGATGGTGAAGGGCCTGGTGACAGAGAGCCAATAACATAAGCAGTAGAAATCATTTTACCAGTAGACAAAGAATGTAGAAAGACAAGAGTTGATTTAGATCAGGATATGGGGGAGGAGGGAGCATGCGGCCATGGGCAAGTTTCCAAGAGAGGAATCTGGAAGTCAGAGTAGAGATTGGGACTTTTATAAGGGTTTGAGCATCTGGAAAGAGTCTCAATAACAAGTGAGATTAAAATAATGTCTTTTCCTACATCATTTAGCACCTTGCAGTACCTATATTGTGCTTGAAATTGTGTTGTTTACAATTGTGGTTTTGACAAGACCATTTCTGTCTTATCTAAAGCTAAAGGAAAAGCTAAAGGCTCACAGAAGGCCTTTAGCTTTAGATAAGAAGGTGCTGATGAGGTATATACATGTCTTTTTAGAGAAGATGGGTCAGGACTCATTAAGAGAAATGAATGGGCCTTCTGTCGAAAGGTTTGTTGCTATCTTATGACCTCCCCAGCGCAGGATGTCTCTAATGGAATTCTTTTGTTGAGAGTTTTAACCCTTTTGTTGCCAGTGGAGATGGTCATCGCATGGCTTGTAGGGTTCTCTTGATTTCTCAAGGCCCACAGGCCACTACAGGGCTCTGATATTTCACGGAATCCTGAGCATAAGCTTACCAGGCCTCTTATCTCTTCGGCCACACCACCCTGAAACTCCAGTAAAGTCACCTCCTAGTGTTGCCACATCAGATCCAACATTCAGGACCATGAGGCAAGGTCCCTCCGTGCCTTTGGTGAAAAGGGCTTAACAAAATGGAAGCGGTAGCTTCACGCTTTTCTTTATCATCCCCTTGCCGCAGTGGCAAGAAGTGCTAATGTAGCGGTCAGAAGCACTAATGGATTTTTTGTTACTTTCACCGGTCCTCTAACACCTAAAGTAAGTTAAAGCACCAGAAAGCAATGCTCATGTGCAGATCCTTCAAGGAAGGTGTGGCTGGAGCGATGGAGACAGTGTTCCCCCATAAAATGTGCTTTGTATGCTAAATAGGCTTGCTGTTGTTTGCGAGAAAGGACAATGAGTCATTTGTGCCATGTGTGCTACTGCACCTGCTGTTGGTTCCAGAATTCCCGAGTGGCCTAGTGCAACTTAAAGGCAAGATGCCTCTACAGCTCGGGCCTGCCAGTCTGTCTTGGTCTGCCCTTTGCCCTTCAAAGGGCTCCGTCCCATCATAACAACACAGAGCCAGACTCATTGTTTCTTCCAGGATCAAATCTCTAGTGCTTCCTGAGTACCTAAGGACTGCTTCTCTTAACTTGTTTTGGGGGGTTACTTGCATGGGAGGTAGCAGCCTTCTTGTGTGTGCCAGCACAAACTTTTCATCTGCTTCCTATCTAGATAATACGGTCTAACAGGCAGTGCATAATTAAGCTCTCTAGCTAGGGATCAAACTGTCTGGGGTCAAAGCTGAGCACCATCACCTAACCTAAGGCAGCATCCATCAGCTTCCTCATCTGCAAAATGGGCATAATAATAACGAAGCCCATCTCAAAAAGCTGAGAGTCTGTGAAATTCAGCTATCATCTTTTTGAGGCACCTGTAAGTGTTCAGTAACTGTTAACCATTGTAACTGAGATTTGTGCTGTAGTAGCATAATACTCTGGTATGTTTTTGTTTGTTATTTTTTTATTCTATTTTGGGGGGTTATTGTTCTGCTTGGGTTTTTTTGTTTTGTTTTGTTTGAGACAGAAGACCAGGATCTTGCTATGTAGTTCAGGCTGGCCTTGAACTCACAATGCAGCCCAGGCTGGCCTCAAACTTGTAGCAATCCTCCTGCCTCAGCCTTCTGAGCATTGGAATTACAGTCGTGTGCCACCACACCTGGCAAGACTCTGTTTGGATTACTGGGTAAATTTCATTCCGACCAAAGTCAATAGAAGTTGGTCAGGCTTTAAGTAAGTCTGAGCTTCAAACTATTCAAAACTGAGTGGGGTGCTGATGTCAGCTTGTGGCCTCACAAGACTCCTGGGAGCCAAATGGCCTTTGTCAAGCAGTTTGTACAAAAGAGACTTCATTCAAAGCCTTGTTGAATTAACTGGGGCTTCCTTTAAATAAAGGCTTGTTTTTAGAAGCTTTCTTTTTCCAACAAGGAAAAGAGCACAATGGGTTCCAAGTAATCTACTGTCCTCATCACAGCTTGTCACAAACACCTGGCTCATCTTCTCAGCCCAAGGGAAAACACATACACACACTCACTTGCTAATTTCAGGACACAGCCTCAGCTTGCTGTTCCAAAAGCATTCGCTGACAAACTTCCTCTCACTGTGGAGTCATTTCCTGGAAAAACAGCAAAAACTGTTTTCATATTGACAATATGTCTTCGGTTGCTGCCGAAGTTAATTGAAAGTACCATTGTTACTACCAATTTAAGAAAATGCTTTTAAAAATTACTCTTTCAAAAAAAAAGGTTTTTTTTTCCTTTCTTTGCTGATAAACATGAAAAGTGAACTATTGCTAATGTTGATTTCAGGCAAAGACAGAACTGAGGAATTGGGTTAATGTGTTGTTTATTTTAACTGAAAGTAAATTTCATGTTTGGGCAACATATACTTGGTTCTTCAAAAAGCAGTTGCTACAAACATAGAGTTAAGGCACTGATGGAACGTATAAAAGTCACAAACATTTGGGGTTTCACATAACAAAGAAATATCTCAAATGCTTTTCAAAATATTTTAGGATCCAAGACACAAGGACGTACTTTCAGAGAATATAGGAATGTAATCTGGGAGGGAAAAAAGGCATATTGGAGCTACTTGTTTCCTTTAAAAACACTGAGCAGAACAAAGCAGCATTCAGCTTTACATACTGACATTAAATAGTTTATGCATAATCACTTCACCTAAATCCAAAGATTTAGGGCTCTCATTGTGTTTATTTTGAAAAATAATTGCATGGGTACATGTAATCCACCCCAGGCTGGCAGGTTTTCTGTGGGGGAATCTCCCTTATTTAGAAGAGGACCAATTTGACACTAATTCAAATGACCATGATGTCAACTTTGTTTTGTTTTGGCGATGCTAGGGGTCAAGCTCAGGGCCTCACTACATGTTAAGTAGACACTCTACCGCTGAGCTACTCCCCCAAACCTCTCAAGACCCATGTGGGAGGGCAACTTTGAGAGAGCCATTTTCTTCTCCCATAGCCTCTTAATCCAGACCAAAATTTCATCAGCATTTTTTTGTGCATAATTTCCATAACAATCTCATCCAAATAGATCCCAGTTGCACTGTTTCCACAAGAAGAGAGAGAAAGGCAAAAAGAATGTATACACACTTCAGCAGTTTGCTGGGCTAATAGATGCTTGGAAGCCAATGGCCTCCACTTTGAGCACCTCTTGTCATTGTAGAGGCCAAAGGTAACTTGTATTAATCTCATGATGTCTTAATAAATTTACTACTAAAATATTTATACCAGTTTTTCTTTTCCTGATGTATATAATTTTTGGTGCTATCTATCATCTATCATCCATCTATCTAAAGGGGCCCAAGAGATGCCAGGAGAGGGAGGGAAGGGAAGGCAAGAAAAGAGGAATTAAATGACGTGCACATGCACCAGCTCCCACAATGAATATAATCTTTATATACTACAAATGTGTACCCACAAAAACATCAAAGCTACATAAAATCCAATAAATGAATGTACAAAGATTATGAAAAAGATGAAAAATTAAGAGTATGAAAAGTTTATAGAAACGTAAATACAGTTAGGTATGGTGGAGGACACCTGTAATCCATGCACTCAGGAGGCTGAGGCAGGAGGGCCAGTGCAAGTCTGAGGCCAGCCTGGGCTACACAGCAAGACTACTGGGCTACAGAGCAAGACCCTGTCTCAAAAAAAAAAAAAAAGTGCTGTTAAGGTACCGTTGGGTTTTTGTGTTTTGTTTTGTTTTGTTTTGTTTTTGAGATAGAATCTCACTATGTAGTTCAGATTGACCTTGAACTCACTATGTAGCCCAGACTGGCCTCAACTCAAAGTGATCCTCCTGCCCCAGCCTCACGAGTGCTGGGACTACAGGCATGTGCCACCATGCCTGGTTTAGTACTGTTGGATTACAATCCAAAGTGTAAAATGAATGTCCACGAGTCCATAGTGGTAATAAATACAGAAGTGGGCGAAAACAGATAAATCTGATTTTCAGAAGAATTCTGAGCAATTTACATAGATATTCCACCTTCAAGGAAAAGGGGTATAAATTCCCATTCCTTAGGTATGAGCTGTGTATAGAGACTCCTACCAAAAGTACAGTTTGGAAAGAGGGGGGAAAATAATAACTTTACAGTGGAGAACCCTGACAAATACCACCTCAGCCAGGGGATGAAGGTCAAAGTCAGTGATAGGTTGTGTTGATATGACATGCCTTTGATACGATGTGATGAAAATGTAACATTACTTCTGTGATCTTCCTCCCAAAAACTTATAGCCCAGGTACAATCATCACAAAAATATCAGGAAACTTCCTGCAGAAAAACATCCTACAAAATATTTCACAAAGCCAAGGATGGTGGCACATGCCTATAATCTCAGCACTCTGGGAGACTGAAGCAGGAGAATCGCAAGTACTAGCTCTGCCTGGGCAACTGAGCAACTTGGCGAGACCTCATCTTGAAAGTAAAATAAAAATCAAATCAAATCAAATATTCTGGGACTGTAGCTCAGAGCAAAGGACCTGAGTTCAATTCCTAATATCAGGGAAAAAATTGACAAAGACTCCTTAAAATTGTTAAGGTCATCAAAGCAAGAAAATCCTGAGAAATTCACAGCCGAGAGGAGCTGAGACGTGACAACTATATATAATGTAGTACCACAGATGGAATCCTGGAACAGAAAACAGATATGGAGAGAAACTGAGGAAATCTAAGCAAAGTTGATAATGATGTCTAAATATTGTTTCATTAATTATAGTAAATATACCACATTAATGTAACATGTTAACTATCGGGGAACCTAGGTGCTAGGTGTATGGGAATTCCCTGTGTTATCTTTTTAATTATTCAGGAAATCTGAAAATAAAGTCATTTAATTTTTTAGAAAAGCATTGTCCCTTCTAGCTCAGGAGAGCAAGATGAATAGGAGACTGTGGGTGGCGGCCCGGGGCAGTAGCAGCCATTGCTTAACTCTCATTGTCCCATTGTCCAAAAGCTAATCAAGCTGGGTTAGGCACCATCAGCCTCGTCCTGACTTCTACACAAGCATCAGAGTGAAACATCGTTTGATTTGAACCTGGGATAAGGGAAACGGATATTTTCCCCAGGACTACCGCCATCTCTCATCCCTCCCCCACTCCGCCTCCTGCTCACTCCCAGCCCAACTGGCTGGTCCCTGTTTGCTCCACCCTCTCCCCAGCCTCCAGTCACTGAGGAAGGACAGTGGTAGAAGTCACATGGAAGGTGGCAAGGCTGGGAGTGTATGAGGGAGAGGGTGATCAACACATAGAAAAACAGTGCCAGCCCCAAATAAGCAAGCACACAGCTCTCCCACAGTCTGGGACCTTCCGAGTGGTCAGAAGTCCAGCAGCACGTACACTGGTCATGCCTGACAAAAAAGGCATGACCATCACCCTAACACACCCATCATTTTAGAGGAGATCTGTCTTTTCCCTTGCAGTCCCAAGATAGTTGGAAATTGCTCTGTAGGGAAGACAGCATTCCATCTCGAGACGGTCAATGAATGTCGATGTGCTGTTGTCACAGTGTGCACCAGTCAGAAAGGCTCGTGTTGGAAATGCCTAGTAGAGTCCCCTCACAACATTCCTTCTGTGCCTGAGTTTAGGTGAAGATATGCTGTGAATGGCAGAGGGGAGAAAAGTACCACGTCCTTACAGAGGACCTTTCCAAACACTAGACTTCTTTGTCTCCTGAGAGCTTTGCTTTCTAGCCACTCATTCTGCCACGCTATAGACTGTGTCGTAACCCAGAAATGCTAGATCTCTCCAAAAACAAATCGAAACTCAACTGTGTCTTCAGCTGTGTGTCATCCCAACCGTCTGTCTGCCATCCCACTTGGCTAGTGCCACTCAGAATCTGACCCATGGTCTTGTACTCATCTAAAAATTGTCACAAAGAGACAAGCACAAGGGTTGAGAATAAGCATCCAGGGGCTTTTACAATTTGACCCGGTTGCAGCATTCAAGCGCGTGGTCAGCAGGATTATACAGACCAGGTTAGGTGTTAGAGAATCCCTACCAGAACTGGTAGGTGGAAGAAGCTAGCTATTAGGTGCACGGTAGGATCACAGCTGGGTCAGTGGAAGCTGAGATCTTCCATTAAAGTGTTTTCCCCACCTCTTCTAGCGTCTGCCTTAAAGCAGGTGTTTCTTGCTCTTCCCATAACTGAATCCTAGAGAAAAAATCCTTCTCCCAGGGAAGTACTTTGAAGTCCAGATCTACACCTCTCCCTTCTAGTTTCATGTCCTTCCTAGCCTGGATCACCAGACAAACCTCTGTGAACACTCAAATGCCTCAAATCTTCACTCTTCACATTTCTGCTATGAAACAATCTCTTCTTATTATTAGGCCATGCACTCAGTGTGTGACATCTGCCCTTCTCACGACTGTATCACAGGATCTGGCATGCACACCCGAATGGAATCCCGTGCAGCTGTAGGCCTGTCCCCCTGTTTCCGTTAGTCTGGTCCTAACGTAGCAGCCCCAGATTCTGCAAAGTGGCTATGAAAAGCACGCAACAATTCTCACCACCGCTCAGAACAGTCAGCGCCATCCAGCAAACATCCTTCTACTCAGCTCCATAGTCCACTGCAGAGCATGAGGATGGCTGGATGAGTCTTGGACAGCTCCAAACACACAAGTGCTTTTCTCTGCTGGACTGGGTAAATGATATGCAATTTCATTAACTTTTCTTTTTCGGTCCAACTATGTGCCACTTAATTATTGTACAACTTGTAAATGAAGGTCACTAAAAATTTAGCATTTGGAAACTAAAATTGAATATGGACTTTACTAAAAGCTCAGCTACCATGTTCCACCTAGAAGCCTGGCTGCCCCAGACCCCTGGCATCTGGGCACAATCCCTGCTTGTGCCTACATACCCTCATCTGGAATTCCTACTGTTTTGGGGAAAGTGACTTTGGTAGCAGTGAATTATTAGCCTTATGTTGAGTTGGTCAAGCAGCTATTTTTGCTTTTTTTTTTTTTATATAAATTACCTTTAGTTTAGCTCTATCATTATCAGCTTTACTTGTTTGGGTCATGGGGCCAGCATTACGAGATATATAGAACTATATATTTGAATTAAGATTTTTTTGGCCTAGGGCTGGGGATCTAGCTCAGAGGCACAGTGTCTGCCTGGAAAGCACAATGTCATGAGTTCGATTCCCAGTACCAAAAAAAGAAAAAAAAAAAAATTTTGGCCTATAATTTTCCAGTGACTAAGACTTCAAGACATATTGCGGTTTAAGTGTTCCTATTGTAACAGCAGATGTATACACAACCTACTCAACATTTGTCTGGGCAATGACATTTCATTTAGCATATGCTGTTTGTAAACTGATGCTATTAAAATTACTTGTAACATAAACTCAACACAAAAAAGTACTTCTGCGTCTATAGAACATTGTTGTATAATAAGGATTCTTGTATACAAACAGCAACATTTGCTTTTTCCTTATCTGTAGGTCATTACTGCTAGGTTTTGTTTCTCAGGGGAAAGTAGGTTGGACAGATGGGCCTAGAGTCTTGCATGTGCCAGTGTCACGGTGTCCCAAACTTCTCCATTCAGCGGAAACACTTGTGTCAATAACTGCATCGTCTTCAAGAAGAGCAACTTCTGCCCACATGTTCTCCATGCATTTGCAAAATGACATTGAGCCACATTTTCCAGAACCAAGGGCAAGTTCCACACAGGTATACTTTGCCTACCATCCTACCATATAAATGGTCCCTGCATTTTCCGGCTTCTTTCTCAACCCAGATTCAGAGATCCTGAACCAAGATGAGCTAAGTCTAAGGCATTAATCACTCACCCACTCCCACTCTTACCCAGAGCCTGTCTAGAGAAAGCTCTACCCAGCTTCACACGTAGGAAGGGGAATGCGTAGGGTGGGGAGGTCTTCCCTAGTCTTTTTCATGCTACTCCAGGAGTCAACGCCCCTCCTCAGATTTTTTAGGGACCTTTAGAAGGGGGACCTAATCAGATAGACCAACCTGCAGAGACCCAGCTTCCTCAGGAAAATGAAGTTGGGCCTGGTAAATCTAGAGGAGAATCTAGCTTTTACCCAGAACTGACCCTGGGAAGATGTCCCAGCTCCAGGGGGAAGACTTAGACTTCCAAGTCACCTAAATGGGTACCAGATGTCAGCCCCACGCCTTCCCAACCACTCCATTCAAGACAGAATTGTGTGAGGCCAGGTGTGCAACTTTGACCAACCATCCCTCTGCTGCCTGGAGGACTTCTCGGTGGCAGTCCACAGCTGCAGGGCATATTCTAGCTTGGGAACTGCCAGTGGTGACTAGAGGTGAGCATGGGCGCCCACATGCTGAGAGGTGGGTGTGGGGAACAACACAGGCAAGTTGCAGGGGGTTTGCAGACTTGACTGGGCCTGCTTCCAGGTGTGGTCAGCTCTCCCTGGGCAGACTTATGCTGCCCTGGTGCCCGCTGATAGACGCGGGTTTGCTGCAGAATCACTTGTTCAAAGGTCTCCCCTGCTCCCAGCATGAAACACACAATGTGGCCTATGTGACAGCAGGTGGACAATGAGCTGAAGCTGCTCAAGGCCATCGATGCCGCAACTCGCTGCTTATGTGTTCCCCTGGGTCTGCTTAATGTGTGCCCTTGGAGCAGGAACTAGCACCAAGAAACCAAGAACCGAATCAAAGTTCAAGTCTCCACCTTGCCACAACCTTGGGTTACCGGTCAGGACCAGACAGCTCAATTTTCCCATGCATAAAATGAGAGAGGTACAAAAGATAAACTCAAAAGCCATTTATTTATTTAATTTATTAGTTGAGACAGGGTCTTGTTATATAGTTTAGGCTGGTCTTGAACTCACTATGTAGCCCAGGCTGGCCTCAAATTCTCAGGGATCCTCCCGCCTCAGCCTCCCAAGTGTTAAGATTACAGGCATGTGCCACCACACCCAGCGCGAAGGCTCCCTGTGATCCTGAGCCTATGTTCTCTTGAGTGCATACCTTCCCAGATCCAAGATCTTTGCATTATATGTGAACTGCACTCTAGAATCCAATGGAGCTATGTCCTGTCCCACACGCCCACATGTATGTATGCGCTGGAGGAGGGGAGACCCTAGAACAATGTCCTCTCTCCAAACCTCCTCAATAGGCGGAAGCCAGTGGCTTCCTCCCTTTCCTGCCTCCTGTATGCCAGCAAGACTGAGGACTGCAGGGAGGGAGGGGATGGGAAAACCAGCCCAAGTGTCCCCTGGTTTGTCCTTGCCATAACTCCCCCGTCAAGTGGCCCCTGACCAGACCTTCTAGCTATACCGTCCCCGGCCTTGGGGGGCTGGCTGGGGGACCCAGGGGCTGGAAAGCAGATCCTTTCTCCCCACCCCTCTCCCTACTACCCCTCCCACCCAAGCCACCTCATTTCCTCTTCCTCCCCAGCACTGAGCGCACTGACCAGCACTGGCAGAGCACTCAGACCCACAGCAAACCCCAGGCCCAGCTGGTCCTGGCGGGCCTGCACCAGCCTCCGGAGTATGGTCAGTCTGGGGCTCACTTTCCTGCTCCCCTTTCTCCTTCTGGCTTCGGATGTGGGTAAGTCTTCCCTGAGCCGCATATCCCATTTCTAGGCCCCAAGGCCCTGCTTCCACGCCCCCCGGAGGAGTCCTATCAAATCACAAAGAGACAGGGGCTGGGGAACTCTGGTTTAACAGGCCCAGAGTTTCAGTTTCAGGAGATGAGAAGAGCTCTAGGGATGGGTGCTGGGGTTGCTTGCACGCTATTGTGGGTGATTCTACAGCACTGAACTGTGTGTTTACAACTGGTTAAGAGAGTAAATTCTAGGTCACGTATATATTTACCACAATAAAAAAATTTGGGGAAGAAGGAAATGCTGTCACCACTGCCATGACTCTGGTCTACCAAAAAGTGAGGTTAAAGCCAAGAAAACTCAGTCAAGTGCTAGAAATCACCGCAGCCCAAGGCTAGTGGAAGGGAGGGAAGCAGCCGTTAAAGAATCCCTGGGATGTCTTCAGTGGGTGCTCACAGGCCCGGTGTGTGGGGTTCAATTATCCATTGGAAAGATGTCTATTGAGCATCGACAGTGGTTCATTAGTTGATAGACTGGCAACCTTGAGGCCTATACAGTGGGTTTTAATGATCCTGACGGCCCACAATGGATGTGGGGTTTAAATGAGATGATGTGTGCAGAGCGCTTGGCACAGGACGTGGCACTTGGAAGGAGTTTCTGTATAAGCAGAGGCTGGTTCCTTCAGTCGCTGGTTGGAGGACAGAACACAGAAGCTGCTTTTGAGTGGTTCACGGTCTAATGGGGGAGCACAGGACAGAGGATGAAGGCTGAACAGAGATAGATGCAAGGAGCACCAGACGACCAGCTTACTTTCACTTGGGTAATGGACAAAAATACAGTCGGGAAAGATTTCACAAAGAGGCTGGTAGCTACAACAATAAGTGCGAGTCTCAGAGAGGTGGAGGAACAGCCCCTGTAGGGAGAGCAGCTGGAGGGGCAGTGCGGGCAAGAAGGGGCTCAGGAGATCACATGTTATCCTGAGGGCGATGGGAGCCCTCAGGAGCCATGGGAGGTTGTAAGCCAGACAATCGTAGGGTGGTTTGGAGCCTTAGATGGATCTCTTTAGAGGATGGGCAGGGGAAGGGGCTTGTGGCTGCTGGGTTGCTCATGGTGACCGGGGCCGAGGGCTGAACAAATGCAGGCTTGGGAAATGGCAACAAGGTCAGGAACTTTTAGGAAATGACCTGCAAAATTTCATGACTGGTTGGGGTAACCAACACAAAGTTTAGTAGTACGGATGTTAGAATTAAACAACCCACCTTTGCTGGTTACTAATTGTATGACCTTGGGCAAGTTGCTTAACTTCTCTGAACCTTTATTCCCTGGCCATAAAATAGGGATAATAAACACCCACATCCGAGGCTAGCCAGGATAACAGAATGAGAATGTGTGGTGAGTGAGTGCTCAGTGCCTGACTGACATCCAATGAACACGGATTATGGCAGTGGGAGTCTGAGATAACTCCTAGGTGTCTCAGGTGGCAGGTGCTGCGTGCTGCGTCAGGGAGTACAGGAGAGAAACAGGTTTGGGAAAAGCCGGTGGAAATTCAGTTCCAAGCCGAAGGCCTTCCTGGGGTTTCTGACTCAGACGTGATTGTTAAAGCCAAGGAGGTGGATGCGCTCACTCAAGGAAGGCTGTAGAGTAATTATTTTCTCCTCTATAAAATAAAAGAATATCAGCTTCACAGGAGGTTATGGGGATGCAGCCAAAAAAAAAGGTGCTGGTACCTGGTATGCAGCCTAGAAATGCCGGCTTCATGCATGGTAGACTTTTGAACAATATTAACTGACACGCTAAGCGGCCTTTGAATTAATTAGTTACTTGACAGTAGTTAACAGGCCAGGGCCTAGAGGGAGGGGCTCTACAGAGCTCGGAATCACAGAGCTGGGCGAGCTAGTTGCGCTGTTCCAGTCTGGCCTGGAATTGGCTCTACCTCATCTCTGCCCACCCCAGGGCGCACATTTTGTGCTCTGGTCACGTCAGGTTCACAGCCCAGCCCGACACCATCAGTTTTCTTTCCAACCCTTTACCCTGCCTAAACTGCCCTTCCCTGCCCCAGATCTCGGTCTCTCCCTCTTTGGCTCACCCCATGTGTCCTGCCTGAGCTTTAGCGACCTTCAGGCTAACTCTGCGAGGAAGCAGCTCCCCACCGCGCCTTTCCCAGACTGGCTTGGATGCCCCTCTCTGCTCGCATGTACAGCAGCCTTCATCCGGCAGCTCTGGCCATGACTCCCTCCCACTAGGCAGTGCACGCTTGGAAGGCAAAGGCCAAGCCTCACCTGTATCTGCCCATCTGGACCCCGGCCTGCCCTCCTTTCTCAGCCACACAGGGCCAGCTTCATTTTTGCTCCAGGCCCACCTTAAATAACACACAACAAACAGATGTCTGCAGGGAGAAGGAGAGGCCCTAGAGAAGCTTCGGGTCTGGATGGTGGTCCTAGCCTGCAGCCTCGTGATGGGGGCAGGGAGAAGCGGCTCGAGGCTACCTCGGCAGAGCACTTTTAGAGAGGAGTCAGGAAAGGGGCCTGCCAGGGAATAAAGTAAGGAAACATAGATCATTCCCTCTGAAGGCTGGGCTGCGAAGGGAAGCCATCTGGCAGGAGAAGGGAGGGGATGGGCAGCCAGACAAGGATTTGTGCTCCTGTTTTTATTCTTTCAGGATCAAGAGACTTGAGGGCAAAAGGCTGGTGTACGTGGAAAGGGGCGGGAGGGAATGAAAATATCTGATAAAATGAAGTGCCTGTGGGGTCTGTGGGATGTGACAGGGAAAGGAAGAGGGCTGAAGGCTGGGAGGCCTCTGCAACGGCCCCTGCAATAAGCTCAGAGGCCTGGAACCAGGAGCTCTAGAATCAGAGGGTCAGTTGGCTCTACGGTGAAATAAGTCACTGATGTCCCGGCCCCAGGTGCTGCTGTGGACCTGACACTGCTGGCCAACCTGCGCCTCACCGACCCCCAGCGTTTCTTTCTGACCTGCGTGTCTGGAGAGGCCGGGGTGGGCAGGGGCTCCGACGCCTGGAGTCCACCGCTGCTGCTGGAAAAGGACAACAGCATAGTGCGCACCCTCTCGTCGGGGCAGCCCCTGCGTCTGGCACACAACGGCTCACACCAGGTCACGCTGCGAGGCTTCTCAAAGCCCTCGGACCTGGTGGGCGTGTTCTCCTGCGTGGGCGGCACGGGCCTGCGGCGGGCTCGAGTGGTCTACGTTCACAACAGCCCCGGGGGTGAGTCAGGCTGCACGAAGGGGGCAGCAGGAGGATGATGCCCCTGGCCGCTGACCCCCCCTTCCAACCCACAGCCCACCTGCTCCCAGACAAGGTCACGCATACAGTGAATAAAGGCGACACTGCTGTACTTTCTGCGCGTGTGCATAAGGAGAAGCAGACAGATGTGATCTGGAAGAACAACGGTGAGAGGGGCATTTGGTTGGACAAGTGGACCCAGGATCTTTTGCTTTGACCTCATTACCTTGATTCACACTTGTAACCTTCCTGACCAACCTTCAGGACCCTCCTCTCTGTCCTGAGCCAGATCCAGGTGCAGGTGATGCACCTGGATCCATTTCATCTCTAGATCTGTACTCAGAGGACCAGGAGCCCGTGGTTAGATACCTCCTTTAGTACTACTTTAAGAGTCATCTTTGACTCTTCCCTCAGAGCTAGCAGGGACTATGACATAACCCACTTGGGCAGAGAACCTCAGTCCCCAAGGGAAAGAAGAGAACTGGTAACCACATGCCCACCATAGGCCCAGGAGGCTCTTCCCAAAGTCCTTTCCACCCAGATCCTCACTGCCAGAGACAGACATGCTGAAGTCAAGGGCAGACCCCTGGATCTCCACCCCATGCCTCCCTTCACACCGACCCTGCCTGTGCAGCTCCAAAGATTCCTGCCTCAGCCTCAGACCCGCAATTTCCACTCACTTGCTTCCGTGGGCTCCTGAGAGAGGACCCTTTCCTGACAGCCAGAAGTTTTCCCTCAAGCTCCAGGCCACCTGAACTGACAGGAGGCGTGGAAGGAGGCAGGGAGGGCTGTGTCGCTAGAGTTTCAGTGCAGCCTGAACAGCAGAAAGCGAGACCTCAGATGCCACCCAAGTTGTGCCCAGAGGGGAATTGGGAAGTCGTAGGAGCCAGACAAAAAAGAAGGGCATTCCAGGAGAGGAAACTGACAAGAAAAGGCAGGAGGGTCTGAAATACCAGATGTTTACAGAAGAGAAACAAGCAATTCGGGGGAATTCAGGAATGTTAGGAGCCAAAGAGGGGGTGGAGAGCTGTGGGGCTTGGGAGCTCAGCAGGGGTCAAACTGGTAGAAACAGCATGCTAAGGAGCGGAGTTTTGTCCTGAGCGCAGTGGAGAGCTGTAAGAGGTGAAGCAGGGAAGATACCAAGGTATCTGTGTATAAGAATCTCTCTTGTTGCCAAATATGGGGCCAAGCTGGAGGCAGAGTGCCCAGGAAAGGGGCCCATTAGGACCTGGCGCCAGGGTGGGGGCACTGGATGTGGGGGAAAGTGGGCTGTTTTGAGATGAGGATGCGGGGGGGGGGGGACCAATGGGACTTAGTGACTTTCTGCATGATTTGTGGAGCAGAAAGAGGGTACTTCTCAGCTTTCTGGTTGGATACTAACACCTCATGCGTGTCTCTCCCTGGTCTGATCACTGTGCATGGGGTACATTAATGTGACTTGGGCCGAGGGAGGTGATACCAGTTCTCACGTGGTGCTAAGGCCCCTGACCTCACCTCACCCCACCCTCAGGATCCTACTTCCATAACCAGGACTGGCAGGAGGCCACGGATGGGCGATTCCGGCTTCGGCTCTTCGATGCACAGCCATCATCCAGCGGCATCTACAGTGCCACCTACCTGGAAGCCAGCCCGCTGGGCAGCGCCTTCTTTCGGCTTATTGTGCGGGGTCAGAGGCGAGGTTGGGGTGGTGTAAGAAGCTGAGAGTTCTATGGGTATTTCCTGTGGGTCCCAGGATTTCCAAGGTCCCCAGAGCTACCCTTCATGCCTTCATGCCTTCATGTCTTCAGCAGCCATAAGCAGGTGGGGGAAGCTCAGCTGCTGAGGACACTTTTCTCTAGGTTGTGGGGCTGGGCGCTGGGGGCCAGGCTGCAGCAAGGAATGCCCAGGCTGCCTGCACGGCGGTGTCTGCCATGACTATGATGGCGAATGTGTGTGCCCCCCTGGATTCACTGGTACCCGCTGTGAACAGGGTAAGGGGAATGGAAATGGACCCAGACACAAAAGGATGCCTGTCTCTAGGAAAGATCCTGGAACCATGGGGATGGAGCTTGGAGGGTGAGGATGTGGGCTGTGTCCTGGACCTTGGCACCTGACAGACTCATCCACACACATTTCCTCCAGCTTGCAGAGAGGGCCGTTTTGGACAGAGGTGCCAGGAGCAGTGTCCAGGTACATCAGGATGTCGGGGCCTCACCTTCTGCCTCCCAGACCCGTATGGCTGTTCTTGTGGGTCTGGCTGGAGAGGAAGCCAGTGCCAGGAAGGTATGAACTAATCTACCCTCTGTGCCACAAGCTTGGCCCAGAACCTTCACTCTGACCGATATACATGACAAGCTCTCCACAGTCACCTGACCAGTGCCCCCTACACTCAACCTGTTGTGCAAGCCATGCCCCGCCTGTGCCCTCATGGCCCCCTGATCCATCCCTTCTAACCACACCTCCTCTCTTCCCAGCCTGTGCCCCTGGCCATTTTGGAGCTGATTGCCACCTCCAGTGCCAGTGTCAGAATGGTGGCACCTGTGATCGATTTAGTGGCTGTGTCTGCCCCTCTGGGTGGCATGGTGTACACTGCGAGAAGTCAGGTATGAGCACCTGGGTGTCTGCGACCTCTCAAGACAAGTCAGCCTCCACCGAATGAATCTCCCTGGCTTGGAGGACACTTGCCCTCCTTTCACTGTTACGGCCCACATCCTGCCCTCAAGGAATACAGAGCAGGAGTTCTTACCGTAGCTTAGCGGGTGACAGCCCAGGGTGCAAGAGAGCCCAGAGGAGGCCCCTGACTGTGTGAGAGAGAGTCAGGGAAGGTTTCTGGGAGGAGGTGAAAGCTGAGATTGGATATGAAGGACAAGAGAGAAAACACACCAAAGACTGTAGGGGAAGCACAGGAGTTGAGACTCTGGCTTGGGTAGCGGGGCAGTGAAGTGGGGGGCTAGAGGAGTGGTCAGAAGAGATTAAATCATAACAGACCAGGGGGTTTAACTTAGCCGGATAGGAATAAGAGGGAACTGTTGAAGGAGCACAAGGTGGTCAGACCTCTCACTGCCGGGCAGAGTGCAGAAGCAGGCATCTGTGGCTGAGCACCAGAAACAAATGAAGCCTCAACAGTGTTCGGGCTGTGAGAATTGCAAGGAGCGTGCTTGCTGGCATTAGAGGATATTAGGAAGTGTGTTGTGGGGAGATGTGGCAGGTCAAGTGAGGATGCTGGAGGAGTCATGCAGGACTTTGTGTGACTCGCAGGCTTGAGTGACTGGAAATGTACCTCCACTAAGATGAGGAGCATGGGGGGCTGGGGGTTTAGCTCAGCGGCAAAGCGTCTGCCTGGCAGGTGCAAGGTCGTGAGTTCGGTTCCCGGTACCGGAGAAAAACCAAAAAAAAAAGATGAGGAGCATGGGATAAAGGGCACCTTGGTGGTCATGGTCACATGTGTGCCCCATGGAAGCACCCGTGTGAGTGTCCCCTCACTCTCTCCCTAGACCGGATCCCCCAGATCCTTAATGTGGCCTCAGAACTGGAGTTCAACTTAGAGACGATGCCCCGGATCAACTGCGCTGCTGCAGGGAACCCCTTCCCAGTACGGGGCAGCATGGAGCTGCGCAAGCCAGACGGTACCGTGCTTCAGGTCAGCCATGAGGACTGGGAAGCCCCTGCTCCTGTTCCACCATTTTATGATTGCTTCCTCAGACCTTTATCCCCTCCAAACTTTACTCAGGCTCTGCCCACTAGCCTGGCCATGGCTCAAGAGGGTCAGGCGGATTGGTGATAGCTGCCATTGGGCTTCTGTCCCACCAGCCTTCCATATGGATGATTGTTTCTGCCTCAGGGGTACACATTTTCTGTTTTCTGTACCCTCTCCTTGTCTCTCTTAGTCCACCAAGGCCATTGTGGAAGCAGACAAAACCACAGCTGAGTTTGAGGTACCCCGCTTGGTTCTTGGGGACAGCGGGTTCTGGGAGTGCCGAGTGTCCACATCTGGAGGCCAAGACAGCCAGCGCTTCAAGGTCAATGTGAAAGGTCAGTTATGACCTAGAGCCATGGAGGGCGGATAATGAGCAGAGAAGGCACTATCTGATGCTGCTCAGGCTCCGGTTCATGGAAGCATGGCAAGGGCATCTCAGGTCACAGCCCAGCTCCAGGTAAAGAAGAGGACTTATGGTCAACCAGAGGTTAGAGCTGGGCAGCATGAAGGCTAGAACACAGCTCAGTCCCATCTGAAAAGTACATTCCAAGACCCAGAAACTGGGGTCACCCTCTAACTTCATCTGCTCTCCTGCCTGCCAAGTATCCCCACCACACACACAGGATGCCCCTAACTCTGCCTCTAGCATGCTGCTTCCTGCTTCTGAGTTAACCAGAGCAAGAACAGGTGTCCACAGGGGGCTGTGAAGCTCAAGGGTGACCTGCTCACTGCGCAGAGGTAACACATGCATAGGAGCCTGCCAGGTGAATAAGGAGGGAAGTGCTCAGAGCAAACACTTCCTCCCTGGACTAGGTATCCCTTTACCCTCTGAGCACCTCAAACCTGAGCAGTTCACCCCCTGCCACCCTGGGGTCACATTTCCCTCACTTCTGATCTCCTCCATGCAAAGGTTACCTGTCACTGTCCTTTCTTTCACTGTTACACTGTTTCCAGGTTCTTCACCATCCCACCCTAGTAGCCCCTCTACCGTTGGAGTCTACCTTCAGCCTTTCCTCACTGTCCCAACCCAAGGCTTTGAATCCAGACAAAGTGTTTCAGATCTTATCTCTAAAATTCCCAGCTCCATCATCTTCAGCAGGTTATTGAAGCTCTTGTAGTTCTTTTCTCTATGCAAGGAGGATATTAGCACTTCCTGGGTAGGGCTGGTGTGAAGACTAAACTAGGTGATGCATTAAGCTGTCACACAGTGTCTGGCATCTGGCACAGTGTATTGCTCAGTGTATACTGCTGAGTATTCTTATTATTTACCATGGCATCTCATCCCAAGATGTCAGCCCTTCTCCTGCACGTGATGTACAGCCAGATCCCTCTCCTGACCCCAGTCCCATCCTGAACTAAGACCTCCATGAAGTGAGGCATTTTCTGTGGAGGTCTGTATGGAATTCGGTATGGAAGTTAACTGTATATGATTCAGAGGTGTGTTTTATATAAAGCCACTTCCAGAAAGTCAGATCCTCTATGCGAAGCAAAGACACAAGGGGCTCTTTGGGATCCAAACTGTACCTTCATCTCCTTTGAGATCTGTACCTCCTTCTGACATGCTCTTTGCTGCAGGATGCTCCTTTGGTTCACAGCTCCCCATCCACCTTAGGCAGCCAGCTGGCCTCCCTTCTTTCCTTCATCCCTTCCTTCTTTCCTTCCTAGAAAGTCAGTCTGGTAAGTATTTGGAAGAGGCAAGGAAACCTGTGAAGGCTGCATGAATGTGCACTAATCTGGACAGAAAATCTGAGGACAGAATAGAGGCTGTGACCGTGGAATTAAGAAGCCAGCCAGGAACACAGAAACTGGGGTAGAATCAATTAATTTGAGGTGACCTGACCAGCGAGACCAAGTTCAAATCCTCCTAGTTGTGGGTCCCTAGGCAAGTTATTCAAAGCCTCTGAGCTTCAGTTTCTTCATTCGTGACCCGAGGATGAGCCCCATCTGAACGGCGGTTCTGAGAATTAGAGATCATTCTTATGAAGCACCAGCGGCAGAGCAGGGACAGAAAGTGGTGAATGGTGGGGGAAGGGCAGCAAGCAGGTGACATCCAGGTTGTCTCCCTGCCTTGGATCCCAGCCCTTCTACCTGTCCCGCACTTCATGGGTGGAGTGCTCTCCCAACCCCTGCTGCCATGTCATTTCCTCCCTCATTTAACATTGCTGAACCCCACGCCCAAAGCTGCTCTGGGGCCAAAATTCTCCGCCCTGAACCCTGCCCGCTCCATTCATCACACCCTTGTCCAGAACATCCCCAGACCCAAAGATGCCCAAAGCACAAAGTGTTCCTCTTTTTCTGAGGACAGGATAGGCCTATGGGCAATGCCTTACCCTGAGCCTTCTGGCAGTGCCCCCAGTGCCCCTGACTGCACCTCGGCTCCTGGCCAAGCAGAGCCGCCAGCTTGTGGTCTCTCCGCTGGTGTCGTTCTCTGGGGATGGACCCATCTCCTCTGTTCGCCTGCATTATCGGCCCCAAGACAGCACCATGGGCTGGTCTGCGATTGTGGGTAAGTGAGAAGAGAACTAGAGATGGCCGGGGTATAGGCATAGCAGGGGATAAAGTAAGAACGCAGGCAAGAGCTGGAGGAGGACAGGGGTGAGCGTAACGGTGAAGGGATAAGGTGAGAACCAGAACGGAGGGAGGGGCTGAGGGAGGAGGGTGGCATCTGACACAGCTGAGACTGAGTGATGTGTGCGCTACACCCGACCCCAGTGGACCCCAGTGAGAATGTGACGTTAATGAATCTGAGGCCGAAGACGGGATACAGCGTCCGTGTGCAGCTGAGCCGGCCAGGCGAAGGAGGAGAAGGGGCCTGGGGGCCTCCTACTCTCATGACCACAGATTGTCCTGGTGAGAGGCCAAGAGTCAGCCCTTCCTGTCCCCCCAGGATTACTGTCCTGTCCACTCAGGGTTTTCATGTCTTGTTCACCCCATGGGCCCCTGCCTCTCCCATTGGAGGTTGTCCCACCTGGCCACTAGGGATCACCATTCTGTCCAGCCCCCGAGGACCCACTGGATGGCTCTGACCCCTGATCTCTGCCCCAGAGCCCTTGTTGCAGCCATGGCTGGAGGGCTGGCACGTGGAGGGCCCTGATCGGCTGCGAGTGAGCTGGTCTTTACCTTCGGTGCCCGGGCCACTGGTGGGTGATGGTTTCCTGCTGCGCCTATGGGACGGGGCACGGGGACAGGAGCGGCGGGAGAATGTCTCGTCCCCCCAGGCTCGCTCCACTCTCCTGACCGGGCTCACACCTGGCACCCACTACCAGCTGGATGTGCGGCTCTATCACTGCACTCTCTTGGGCCCTGCCTCACCCCCTGCACGTGTGCTTCTGCCCCCCAGCGGTACGTGCAGGGCAGGGTGACAGGCTGAGGAGGAAGAGAGACAGGGGACACAGGGACACATGAGACCCAGGAGACGAGGGAGGTTATAGGAGACTGGGTGGACATGGACAAGACACACCGTGGGCACTGGGGAGGACATGGGATACAGGAAACATGGGGAACACCATAAAGACAGAGGTCACTAGCAGCGTGTGGGTTGGGGGCTGCATCACTAGGTCATGGTTCATGTGGAGAACAAGGATCACGGTGGGAACCTAGGGCTTGGGGAACACAGAATACGGAGGACCTGGGGAAGCCTTACAAGGGGAATGAAGGGATCCAGAAGCTTGGGGTGAAGGTGGTCAGGGACTGGAGAAGAAGCCAGTGGCGAGGTGTGTGGAAAGAGGAAGGTGGCATGCTGGCTGCTCTTCTGGGGCCCACCGAGCAGAAGTTTGTGACCCCACAGCTGCATGGCCTGGTCTAATCTCAGTTCTACCTTCCCATTCCCCTCCTCCACAGGGCCTCCAGCCCCCCGACACCTCCAGGCCCACGCCCTCTCAGACTCTGAGATCCAGCTGACATGGCAGCGTCCAGAGGCTCCATCTGGGCCTATATCCAAGTACATTGTGGAGGTGCAGGTGGCCGGGGGCTCAGGAGACCCACTGTGGATGGACGTGGACAGGCCTGAAGAGACCCACATCATTGTCAGTGGCCTCAATGCCAGCACACGCTACCTCTTCCGTGTGCGGGCCAGCGTTCAGGGCCTGGGCGACTGGAGCAACACAGCAGAAGAGGCCACTCTGGGCAATGGTGAGAGGCGTGGACCCTGGGCTCCCGGGCTTAGGGGCTGATCTCAGCGTGCGCTTCCTGCTCTTCATCCCGTACCTGGGGCTAAGGCATCTCAGGCCCCTACCAACAAATGGCCTAGCCCTCACCTTTCCCGTCTCAGGATCCTAGTCCTGGGACAGTCACATTGCTTCCTGTGACTCTCCTGGCTCCTTCCTTTACGCAGCTAAAGTGATCTTCCTATATCTGGGTCCTTGGGTCATCATCTTTTCTCTCCATGGGGCCCCACAGTAGCCTCTGGGTTCCCTGACCCAGGCGTCCCCACCTCTTTATGTCTAGGGCTGCAGAGCGAGGGCCCAGTCCAAGAGAGCCGGGCAGCTGAAGAGGGCCTGGATCAGCAGCTGGTCCTCGCTGTCGTGGGCTCCGTCTCTGCCACCTGCCTCACCATCCTGGCTGCCCTCTTGGTCCTGGTGTGTATCCGCAGGAGCTGCCTGCATCGAAGTCGCACCTTTACCTACCAGTCGGGATCGGTCAGTAACGCAGACCCCCAGGGTGCATGCACATGACCCGTGTGTGTGTGTGTGTGTGTGTGTGTGTGTGTGTGTGTGTGTGTGTGTGTTCCTGCCTAGATACACACAAGTACTCGCACATTATGTGCATGCACACATGTTTATGCCATAAGTATAAGACTACACTCAACACTCAATGGTGCAAAATACGGTTTTATTTCTCTCTAACCAAACTCAGCTTGTGAGCCTGTTTATATTACTGGTGAAATAGTTAATATCTCTAGTTGAACAGAACTCAGTTTTGTCCATATTTCAGCAGGGCCAACTTCAGGCTTGGATGCGGTCAGTTTGGGATTCCCTTGCCCCTCTTCCCTTCTCAGCCTAGGACTGGTGGTGCTACTGTCAAGGGGCTGAGCGCCTCATCCCAGCCCCCACGCTTGCAAGTCCGAGGGCTTCCTCTGGGAGGCTCTGCACCCTGTGCTCACCTGTACCCTATGGAGGACAGCATATTTCGTGGCCACAGCCCCAGGCACAGCTGGCTCTACCCCTCTAGAATTGTGCCGGGCCAGTACCTCCACAGCAGCACCTGTCTCCACTGCCAACCTGTCTGGGTTTTCTGCTCCCCTGTAGTCCATACCCTCTGAGGTGGGGGTGGGGACCCACCATTACCTCATCTTGTCACATCTGCCTGTCCCGTCAGTCCTGCTTCCTCTAAAATCTTCCCCACTGTTGTCACTTAAGATCCAAACTCTGCCCTTTGGCCTCCACACCTGGGCTCTTGATATTTAGAGCCATACTTTGGCATTTCAAAAAAAGAAAACCCTCTTTTCTCTCAAGGACTGACCCTTGCGATAGAAAGCCCAGTGTCCAAAGCTATTGTCTCTGCTGTGCCTTTAAAAAAGTCTACCCAGAGATTCAATTGGCTTCTTTGTTAGGCTGTGTTGTCCTTCCATGTGAGGTCAGCGCACACAGAAGGCTCCTACTGCCATGGTGGGGGAGGTGATAAGGCCAAACGCTGAGGGAAGGCTGCAAGAAAGCAGCCTTGAATGTGCAATTATCCTAGCACATATCATGTCCCCAGGGTCTGGCGATATAACTTAGTGGTAGGGTGCTTGCCTAGCATGCATGAAGCCCTGGGTGCCATCCTTCCCAGTATAAAAGAAGAAAGAAAAAAGATGTATCCCTGCCACATGTGCCTGCATACAGATATCTGTCCACACACGTGTGTGGGCATGAGTGCATGTGTGCAGCTCATGTGCACATCAGGATACATATATATATGTGGTCCTGATAAATGTGTGTTCTTGTGCCTGGGCACCTCCAGGCTGCTATGTGCGTATATGGATGCTTGTACCTAGGGTGCAGCCACAGAACACACATGTGCATTCTGAGGTACACCTTCAGCTACCCATGCTTCATGTGATTCCACGTGACCTGTGTCTTCAGCCCTTGCCCAGGACCTGGGCATCAGTTCTCCTAGGAAGACTCAGCACAGAGTCCATCTCCAGTTCTCATGTCAGCAGCCCCCTTGGTCCTGTTCAGCTCTTCCTTTTTCCTGCCATCAAGCCTTCCTAGGTGGCCCACCTCTGACTCAGTACAGGGAACCAGGCCTTCCTCTTTGTTAGGATCTGGCTGTCTTTGAACTTGGCCTGCTTCAAGCGTGATGGCCAGACCCCAAGTGGGTGGACAGGGATGATTCCTGCTCCTTCCACTGTGAGGAAGAAAACTCCGCCGACTCAGCAGCTCAGGGCTTAGCATGTGGTACAATACAAGAACCTAAAGCAGGAATCCTTAGCACAATAATGGGAAGCTCATTGCTTCCTATCATTGGTCACTCCAATCCCTTTCTGTTTTTATTGTTAGAAATCACCCTTCCATTATACTATATCATGCCATTTAGCAACTTCCCCACAAGGCCTGTTCTGTCTTCCAGAACCCCACATATTAGACTCACATGCCATAGTCTCTGCATTTCTCTTTTTGGACATCTGTCCACCCATTGACCCACTGGTGGCTCTGTTGCCTGTGATTCTGTCTCAGTATAAGCCCTTGTCCATTGGTATGTCCCCAGCTCACCACCAGGGTGCCTTAGATCCATTTGTCTACCTGGTGAACCTTTACTTTCTTTGTTTGCCTGTCTGTGTCCCCTTCTGTCCCCATGTCTTCTGTGGACTGTCTGCCCATTTGTCCCATCCTGTGCAGGGGGAGGAGACCATCCTCCAGTTCAGCTCAGGGACCTTGACGCTGACCCGGCGGCCAAAACCACAGCCCGAGCCCCTGAACTATCCGGTGCTGGAGTGGGAAGACATCACCTTTGAAGATCTCATCGGAGAGGGGAACTTCGGCCAAGTCATCCGGGCCATGATCAAGAAGGACGGGCTCAAGATGAATGCAGCTATTAAGATGCTGAAAGGTCTCTGGAAGGCACTGCCAACCCGAGGCTGACACTCTCCCTTGTCCCACAGACCCCAGACCCCACCCGGCTCCTACCAGCATCTCGGCCCAGCCCTTGCCAGCCCACACTTTCTCTCCAGAGTTATTTCTGGCAAGAGTGACGTGAGCTTCTTTACAGAGTATGCCTCTGAAAATGATCATCGTGACTTTGCTGGAGAACTGGAAGTTTTGTGCAAACTGGGGCATCACCCCAACATCATCAACCTCTTGGGGGCCTGTGAGAACCGCGGTGAGCACCCACCTCATCACTTACTTCTTCTTCTGGATCCCTATCATCAACCATCACCACTACCACATTAGTGGCTTTGGAGGAACCACGGTTCTCCTCCAGGCTTCAGGCTCCCCAACTCTTACCATTAGGTATCTGTTCCCACGCCTGGTAGTGAGGGTCTAAATCATGACCCTGTATCACCCTCACCTCCCAGGTTACTTGTATATTGCTATTGAATACGCCCCCTATGGGAACCTGCTTGACTTTCTGCGGAAGAGCCGGGTATTGGAGACCGACCCAGCCTTTGCCCGAGAGCACGGAACGGCCTCCACCCTCAGCTCCCGGCAGCTGCTGCGCTTTGCCAGTGACGCAGCCAACGGCATGCAGTACCTGAGTGAGAAGCAGGTGTGTGTGAGCGCAGCAGTGACTGGGCCGCTCTCACAAGACATATCAGCAGGCTCTGCCTGGGTGTAGGGATTGAGGAATGGGGAGAAGAAAGGACGTGACCCCAGGGTGCCAGCCGAGGTGGGGATGTGACGTGCGGCAGGACAGGAGCAGAGGAGGAGAGGCAGGTCCAGAGATGCTATATTTGAAGTAGCTCAGGGAGGTCCTGCTGGAGGTGCTGAGTGGACAGCTGCCCTCCAGAGAGAGGCCTGGGCCCGGGAGCTGTCACCCCGGGATGGTGGCTGTAATGGCAAGGGAGTGGGTGAGACCCGTGGGAGGGGGTGCAGGTGTCTGGGAACCCCCTGACTCCAGGAGGAAAGGGGCAGCTCTCAGAGGGGAACACAAGACTGAGGGAAGACATTTGACAGGTAGTCCGGTTTTAAAACCTTTTGAAAGCAACAGGGCAGAGGCCAGTGCAGAGGGAGGAATTGATGATTTGGTCTCCGAGGAAGGCGCAGGGTGGAGGGGAAGACTCAGACTCAGGGGAGAGGGTCACTTTGGTCTTCAGCAATCAAGGGAGGAGAACAGGGAGGGAGAAACGGGTAAAGAGCATGGAAATAGTGGGAGGAGCAGTGTGGCTCTTGTGGTCCCAGGAAGAGGGACACAGCTGGACGTGGCCATAGCCCCGTCCACAGGAAGGAGGGCATGACTAATTTTTCTCACACAGACCTCAGCAGACCCAACACTCCAGCATAGGTGGGTGAGAAAAAGAGGAAAGGGCTCCTGACGGCATCCAGGGTGCCCGTGCAGACTGGCACTGTGGCCAGACCCTTTGCCAGGCACCCTTATCCTCCTCTTGCCTGACTTCCGGCCCTGCCTGCAGTTCATCCACAGGGACCTGGCTGCCCGAAACGTGCTGGTCGGAGAGAACCTGGCCTCCAAGATCGCAGACTTTGGCCTTTCAAGGGGAGAAGAGGTGTATGTGAAGAAGACAATGGCAAGTCTCACTGAAGCCCACACTTGACCCTGCCCCCCAGAACCCACATAGGCCCTTCCTTCACACCCATCTTCCAAACCCACTTTCTCCCAGGGGCGTCTCCCTGTGCGCTGGATGGCCATCGAGTCTCTGAACTACAGCGTCTACACCACCAAGAGTGACGTGTGAGTGCGGGGTGGGAAGGGGTATGGACCCAACCCGCAAAGATCACACAAGACATAAGCTAGACACAGCTCAGAAACGTCTTGGGTTGTCACAGGCATGACTTGAGCATCACTGGGTGTGACCCAGTGTGACTTGGGTGGGTCCTGAGGGTACCTGGCAGCATCCAGCACTTTAGAAGGAAGATGGGGTGGTGCTGGAAGGAAGTTTTGTCTTAGCGGGAGTTTCTGGGGTAGGGTTAGGTAGGGACAGTTTAAGATTTTGTGTGTGCAAGAGACAGAGAGATGCCTTGGGGAGTTTGGGAATGCCTTGGATAATCCCTGGGGTAGTTGGACAGAACATCCAAAGAGTACTGTCACCTTCCTCTCTGAAGGGTAGGGTCATGGCCACCTGATTTCCCAGACTCCTCTGTGCTCCCCAACTCAAGATGGCCATCTTTTTATTTGCTTTGTTTTTTTGAGACAGGGTCTCACTATGTAGTTCAGACTGGCCTTGAGCTCACTGTATAGCCCAGGCTGGCCTTGAACTTGTGGTGATCCTGCTGGCTCAGCCTCCCAAATACTGGGGTTACAGGATTGCACCACTATGCCCAGCCCTACCAAGGTGGCCACCTTGTCACACCTGTTCCTCTCTCCTCAGCACTGTCCATCTCAGTCTGAACTTGACTTACCCAGCCAGTTAGCCTTGTCTCCTGTGCTGTTCTGCCCTGGCCCTGAGACCTTTGGCCCAGCCTTCCCCGCTCACTGTCCACCACACTGATTGCCCTGCTGATGACCACGCACCTACCTCCCGCTTCTGCCCTAAGACCCCCTAAATGCTCTCCCCCACTCAAATGCTCTGCCCTGGTTTTAGGCCTGATGTGTACCTATACAGAGGTTGTTACAGTGTGCAATACAGCTGAGAACAAGGGCTCTGAAAGGATACCTGGGTTTGAACCCCAGCTCTGTCACTTATTTCTATGTGACTTCAGGAAATCTAGCTAGCCATTCGGAGCCTCAGTATCTTCATCTGTAAAATGGGATAATGGTAAAATCTGTTTCATAGGGTTGGTGTGATAGTTAAACGAACTAACATATATATTAAGTAATCAGTGCCTAGACCACAGTAAGTGCTCAATAAAAATGTTAGCTTGGGACCTACAATAGAACTTCAATGGAACCGAGACAGCAGC
The DNA here is from genome assembly GCF_000276665.1 of Chinchilla lanigera. NCBI lineage: Eukaryota > Metazoa > Chordata > Mammalia > Rodentia > Chinchillidae > Chinchilla > Chinchilla lanigera. The sequence continues at coordinate 2,912,187 of NW_004955537.1, forward strand.
TGGCCAGACCTCTGCAGAGTAATACATGCAGGGCCCAGGAGGGGCTGCACATCCTGGATCAGTGGCATCTAAACCACTGGGCTCTGGGGACTAGAAAGTAACTAAGTGCACCCTTCTTGTTTCAGCTGGTCTTTTGGGGTCCTCCTCTGGGAGATAGTGAGCCTTGGTAAGTTCCCTTCCTCCTCCCCAGAGCACCCCCACCTACCTGTGGGGCCCTGGACTGAGGCAGCCTTGTCCACTCCTGCAGGAGGCACGCCCTATTGTGGCATGACCTGCGCCGAGCTCTATGAGAAGCTGCCTCAGGGCTACCGCATGGAGCAGCCTCGAAACTGTGATGATGAAGTGTAAGTCACCTCACCTGTAGCTTGGAACCTCATCTCTGCGATGAGCGACCTCAGCTGCAAGCCCTGTGACCCCAGCACCCCAGCTGGCCCTGGCTCTCCGTCTTGCAGGTATGAGCTGATGCGTCAGTGCTGGCGGGACCGTCCCTACGAGCGGCCCCCCTTTGCCCAGATCGCACTGCAGCTGGGCCGCATGCTGGAAGCCAGGAAGGTGAGGCGGCTGCGGGACAGAGACTGTAAGAGGCCACAGGCCACAGCTTCTGTGTCCACTGGCCCCAACCGCTTGCCCACCCATACTCCCTCAACTGGGATGGTCACCACAGCTCATTCCGGGGCCAGCCCCACTCTGCAGCCCTTGCTGGGTTAAGCCCCAGGCCCACTGCACTCTTGCAGGATGGCTGTTGCTTTGTCCCAGCAGCGGATCCCTGCCCCAGCCCAGCCTCCAGTCCCAGGCTACTTGCCCACCCTCCTCAGTGGAGACCATCAGCCCATGCTCACATGGATGCTTTGCCTCAGCAGGCACAGAACAAGGGCAGAATGCATGAATAGTCAGTCACTAACCAAGGCTGGATGGCAAATGATGATACAGGAAAAGTCTTGAGCCAATGAATAGAATCGTTGAGTGGGTAATATAATAATCGTATGGGTAAACACACAGTTCAGTAAGTGAGTCAATAGCCATGTGAACAAATGAATTATCAAATTATGAAAAACATCAAAATCAGTAAATATGAAAACAACTTTTCATATGAATTAATGATTGACTATTTTAAGGAATGAGCTGGGTGTGGTGGCACACACCTGTAATCCCAGCACTTGGGAGGCTGAGGCAGGAGGATCGTTGCAAGTTCAAGACCAGCCTGGGCTACAAAGTGAGCTCAAGGCCAGCCTGAACTGCATAGCAAGACCCTGTCTCAAAAAGACCAAAAACATACAAACAAAATATCTTAAGGAATGATCAAATAAACATATAAATGAGTGAATCATCAAAAAAGCCTTATGGCTAGGCATGGTGATGCATGCCTGTAAGCTCTCTGGAGGCTGAGGCAGGAGGATCATTGTGAGTTTGAGGGCAGCCTGGGCTACAAAGTGAGTTCAAGGCCAGCCTGAAGTACATAGTGAGACCCCATCTCAAAAAGACCAAAAAAAAACCAAAAAAACCCAGCATTATAAATAGATGAATAAGTGAACAAATGAAAGAATGAGAGAATGAATGAATGAATGAGTGAGTGAATGAATCAATGAATGAGTGACCAAACAGTTTATTGGATGAGTGCATGAAAAAGCCCCCACCTAAGAACTGTGTGTAGGGCCTCAGACTATGGTCTGCTGCCCACACTGCTCTGAGCCGGTAAGAACCACCCTACCTCCCACTAAAGACTACTCTGTCCCCAGGCCTATGTAAACATGTCGCTGTTTGAGAACTTCACCTATGCAGGCATTGATGCCACAGCTGAAGAAGCCTGAGCTGTCATCTCACAAGAACCTGGCTCTGCTGGCCAGAGCACACTGGTTTCCAATCATGGCTGCAGACCCTTCTAGCCCCTGACCCACACTATCTCAAGGATGTTTTTAATTTAAGGTGAAAAATAGGGATCCAGGAAAGAGGGGGGCTGAGGGGGACCAGGACCCACATGCAAGCCCCTACTTCAGACCCTCCACATGCGCACCACTAACATGTCCTGTTCAGTTGCTCCTCATTCCCTGCCTTGTGAGTGAATGAATGAATAAATAAATAAATGCTCTGAGAAGCTCCATCCAATGTCTGTCTTTTAACGTTGGTGCATCTGGGAAAAAAGTTAAACACAAGAGGGAGAAACTGGACTTCCCAGGTAAAGACACACTGCCCAAGGCCCAAGCCCTCTGTGGAAGTTGCCTCTCCCGTGACAGGGGTGTTCAGAGAACCCATCTGACATGTACGCTACCTCTGTGCCAATCACACGTCCAGTTTTCCCCTGATCCTCCTGCTGCTGTCTAGCATCCTCCCCAACTCTTCATGTGTCTCTGGATAGCTCTTGGTCAAGTCACTTACCCTCTCTGAGTTTTCATTTTTTCCTCTGAAAAATGAGATTAAACAAATGAGATATCACAGGCACATTTTCCACAGCACTGGATCCGGTAGCTAGTAAGTGCTCAGTAAGTGTCAGCTGACAGCATTTACAAATGCGGGACATTTGGCAAGTGTTAGATCTCTTTTGGACAGAATTGAATGACTGGAGCATGGGGATGAAGTCAAGAGGAAGAAATTCACTGGAATAAATGAAATAATGATGAATAAAATAAATAAATGAAATTCACTTCAGAGGCACATTCACTGCAGGGATGTGCTTCCAGATGTGAGGATTTGAAAACCGCGCTGTAGAATGGAAGACAACAAAATAGGATGGTGTGTGCTATGAGAAAGGGAGGGGACCCAGAGAACACTTCAACAGCAGTTAGAGTCAGGAAAGCTTTCCAGGGAAACCGATGTTTTAACCTGGGCCATAGCAAGGGAGCAGAAATTCACCAGTGAGGGAGATTCTGGCACAGGAAATGTCACTATAACGTGGTTGTTCGGGAGCTACAAGTGGTTGCACGTGGCTGCAGCAAAAGGAGACGATAGCTCTGTGAGGCTCATAAACCCACTTGTGCCAGGCTGTGCTGGGCTGTAGAGGTGCCATTAAGGGGACAGACTATAGATAGAGCTAGAGAGAGAGAGAGAGAGAGAGAAGGCCAAGCATGGTGTCACACACCTGTGCACACCTGTAATCCCAGCACTCAGGAGGCTGAGATAGGAGGATCACTGTGAGTTGGAGGCCAACCTGGGCTACAAAGTGTGTTGAAGGCCAGCCTGAACTGCATGGTGAAACCCTGTCTCAAACACACACACACACACACAGATTTTCCAGTGCTGAGGCTTGAACCCAGGGCCTTTACACTGAGCTATATCCCGTCTCAGCCCTTTTTATTTTTTTTAACTTGAGGCATGGCCTTGCTAAATTGTCCAGGCTGGCCTCACACTTGTGATCCTCCTGTCTCAGCTTCCCCAAGTGCTGGGATTGCAAGCATGAGCACTGCACCTGCCTTACGGGTTTTCATCCAGAAGCAGAGAACAGCCGCAGAAGAACTGTAAGCAGGATGTACCATGACCAGATTTGCATTTTTAAAAAAAACACTCTGGCTACCCTGTGGAGAATGGATTATATAGGAAAAAGAATAAAGGTAAGGCACATATCTATAAATTAGATACCTTCAATGAAATGGATGAATTCTTACAAAGACTACCGAAACTTATTCAAGAAAGATAGACAAGCTAAATAGATTCACAACAAGTAAAGAGATTAAATTAGCAACAGCAATCAAGGAATTACCTACAGGGTGTAGCTCAGTGGTAGACCACCGACCTAGTATGCATTAGGCCCTATAGTTAATCCTGAGTACTATCAAAGGGGGAGATATAAATACATGGAAAATTATCCTCATGTTCATGAATTGGAAGACTTAAATACAGAAAATACTCCCCAAGTTGATCTATAGATTCAATACTGTCTCTGTCAGAATCCCAGTTGGCTTCTTTGTAGCTACTGAAAAACTGATTCAAAAATCTATATGAGGCCAGGCATGGTGAACGCATCTATAATCCCAGCGCTTGAGAGGCTGAGGCAGGAAGATAGCTGTAAGTTTAAGGCCAGTCTGGAGTGTGTAGCAGGGCCCTATCCCAGAAAAACAAAAAACAAAAATAAATAAACTAATTTAATTAAATCCATATGAAGTTACAAGGAACTCAAGATAATCAAAACAATCCTGGAAAAGAGGAACAAAGAAGGCTCACAGTTGTAGATTTCAAAACTTTTTTTTTAAAGCAATGAAAATCAAGACAGTGTGGTGCTGGCATAAGGATAGACAGTGAAAAGAACTGAAAGTCTGGAACTAAACCTACATGTCATTGGTCAGCTGGATTTCAACAAAGTTACTCAATAAAGAAAGTCTCTTCAATAGTCTCTTGTTATCAACAAATGATACCAAGTTGGTAGCCACATGCAAAAGAATCAAATGATTACCAGTATAAAAATTAACTCAAAAAGGAACAAAGATCAAAATACAATAGCCAAAACTATAAACCTCTTAGAAGAAAACAAGGCTGTCAGGCGTGGTAGTACACACCAATAATCCCAGCACTTGGGAGGCTGAAGCAGGAGAACCACTGAGAGTTTAAGTCCAACTGGTCTATGTAGTGAGCTCAAGGCCAGACTGAACTATGTAGCAAGTCTCTGTCTCACAAAGAGAGAGAGAAAGAGTATCACTGACTGTAAATGTAAAAGTAACAAAATTAAAAATAGATAAACTCAATCATCAAAATTGAAAACTTTTGTGCATCAAAGGACACTATCAAGAAGGTAAAAAGACAACAACTAAATGGGAGAATATATGAATCATATATTACAAAAGAGATTTGTATCTAGAGTATATAAGGAAGTCTTTTCACTCAATAATAAAATGGCGGCTAACCTAATTATTAAAAATGGGGAAAAGTCTAAATAGACATTTCTCCAAAGAAGATATACATCAGGAAATGCAAATCAAAACTACAGAGAGATACTACTTGACACCCACCATGAAAGATAGCTATAATTTTAAAAAAGATTAAATGTGAGGAAGGAGAGTTCAGAACTCTCCTACGTTACTGGTATGAGAACATGCAGTTCCTATAAGACCCAGCAATTCCACTACTAGGTGTGTGCCCAAGAGAAGTGAAAACATATGTCCACGCAAAAACTTGCACACAGATATTTATAGCAACATCATTCACAATAACCAAAAAGAAGAAATAATCCAAATGTCCATCAGAGATAAATAGATAAATACTGTATCTCCATACAATGGAATATTATTCACCATTACTTCATATATTTATTCAGCCACTTTTTCATACCATTACATTATACCATGGGTGAACATTGAAAATGTCATATCAAGTGAGAGAAAACCAGTCATAAAAAACAATATATAATATTTGTGTTTCATTTGTATGAAAGTTCAGTGATAGGAATACATATAGGGACAGTAGATTAGTGGTTGTTTAATTAAGGCTGGGAAGAAATTGAGGGGACAACAGGCTGAACACTAACAGGTGCAGGATTTCTTTTTCAGGTGATTTTTTTTAAAAAAGGTCTAAAATTGACTGTGGTCCCACATATTTGTGAATAGATTAAAAATCACTGCATCATGTACCAACCGGGAGAACTGTATGGTATATGACATATATGGCAGTGAAGCTGTTTTAAAAAAACAAAACAAAAAAACAAGTAGAGGTAAAAGAAATCAATGCAAGACTGCTCAGAGAGTGTGAGTCTATGCTAGGAGTGCAAGAAACGTAATGGCGAGGTGCAGTGATCTGGAAGAAAACCTCAGGAGACAGAGTGGGCAGGGTTTGGACATGGAGCCCAGGGTTACTGCCGAGCGTGTTTACATTTATGCTACTCACTAAAGAATAAAAACAACTACTACGTACATGGTGCTTAAATGCCAGGCATTTTCCCAAGTCCTTTGCGTTATTAATTTGATCTTCAACAACTGTTAAGTAGGTATTATTTTTGTTTTACAAAACAGAAAGGCACACAGGGGCTAGGTAACTTAGCTAAAGTCTGACAGCTGCTAAGTGGCGCGGCTGGTATTCAACCTGCACATTCTGGCTCCAGAGTCTCTCTCTCAGGCGCAGTAGTATGCTGCTTCTCCACCACAATGGCAAAGGGCGCAATTTGCACAGTGCACTTCCAAATTCATTTCCAATAACGTTGACTACATACTCTATGTGTGCTAAGGTGGTGCCACAAAGGCAGCCTGCCCTGATATACTCCCATTGTGGCACTCTAAAGACCCAGGACTGCACCCATAGGCCCTGGGCAGTCATAAATTGTCAGCTCCGCCTGCCCCACCCCATTCTAGCTTCAGTTCTCACTGCTTCACTCTTTTGTCACAGGAGAAGACCTGGGTTGGGCAGGGCTGGAGCAAGAGACCAGCCCAGCAGCACAAACTTGTTTCCAGAGAAATGATGGGAAAAGCCACAGGAAACCCTCATGAGGCAGGCAGCTGGGAAAGGCAAACCTGGTTGGGCTCTTCGTCCAAGGAGCCTCACCTCAGCTCATATTGGCTTCAGACAAGGAACTCCCAGCAGGCATCCCTGAGTCATCCGTTGCCCTCCCATCCTCAAGGAAGGGGTGATTTCCTGCAAGGCACTCTGGGCAGCTCAGGCTCCTCCCAGGGGCCATCTATTCTCTTATCTCACCTCAGGCCCTCCCTGGGACAAAGCAGAAGCTGGCTATGGTGGAAGCTGGCCCTCCTCGTTCAGCAGCAGGCCTTGGATTTGGGGCCGTGAGAAATGCCAGCAGCCTGTTTAGGCAGCTCAGGGCCAGGACGTCTCAGAGAGGGTATAGGATGGCTAACCAGATTGGGCCCTTGCAGTTGCCTCCCTTGGGACTGCTGCTGGAACTATTGGTCCTTTTCCCACTGACTTGCATCACACCCCTCCTGATCCCATTCTGGACTCAGTCTCACATTTGGGAAAGACTCATACCGGGCCCTGTGCTAGATACATAATGTTAAATGGATGAACAAGACGGAGGAAATAGCTACAAGGTGGGCCTAGTCAGAGGTGTCCATGCAGACAGTATAAAAAGAGGCTTTATCAGGGCATTGCGATGCACACTAATAGTCCTAGCTATAGTGAGACGGAGTCAGGAGGATCCCTTGAGTCCAGGAGTTTGACACCGGGTTGGGGAACATAGAAAGACCCCATTTCAAAAACAAACAAAACAAGACAAGACAGGCTTTGGCATCAAACAGATCAGAATTCAGATCTCAGCTCCATCCCTCAGCAATGGCTTTGGCAACTTACTTGCTCCTTTTTAGCCTCAATTTTCTCTTCCAGAGAGTGAGGACAAGGGTACCAGAGTCATCGGGAGACGAAACGAGACACCAGTGAGGGAAGCTATTGCAGTAATCCGTTGTGGACTAAGACGGGGTGGGGGTGTGGTGAAGCGGTAAAAAGTGCTCAGGTTCTGGGTACATTTTTGAGGGAAGATCTGACAAGGCTTGCTAGTTAATTGGATATAGGCTGAGAAATAGGAAGCAAGGAGTACTGAGGTCTGGGGTTTGAGCAGCTGAGTAGGTGGAAGTGCCTCTTACAGAGGCAGGCAAGAGTAAGAAAACAAAACAGATTTAAGTGTGGAAGGCAGAATCAGTTTTCTTTTGGCAGGGCCCAGTGGTGCACAGCAGTAATCCCAGCTACTCGGGAGGCTGAGGTAGATGAATGAAAAGTTTGAGACCAGCCTGGGCAACATAGTAAAACCACCTCTCAAAGAAAAAGGTTTCTTTTCCTTCCTTCCTTCCTTCCTTCCTTCCTTCCTTCCTTCCTTCCTTCCTTCATTCCTTCCTCCCTTCCTCCCTTTCTTCCTTCCTTCCTCTTTTATTTTTCTGGAGTCAGGGTCTCACTATTATTTATTGCTCAGGCTCTGATCTTGACCTCCCGGGCTCAAATGATCCTCCCTCCTCATTCTCCCAAGTAGCCAGGACTACAGTTTATGTGCCATCTCACCCAGCCTGGGCCAGCTGTGGTGGCACACACCTGTAATCCCAGCACTTGGGAGCCTGAGGCAGGAGGACTGCTGTGAGTTCAAGGCCAGCGATAGCGAGACCCTGTCTCAATAAAAAAGAAAATCACCCTAAATATAAATGGAGACGCCAAGTAGCCAGTTAGCTATTCAAATCTGGAGACCAGGGGAGGAGTCACAGCTGGAGATATTAATTTTGATGTCATCAGCATTCATACAGCATCCAAAGCTATAGGCTACATGAATATTAAAGTGTGGTTCCCTTTCAAGCCAGGTGTGGTGGCACATGTCTGTAATCCCACCACCTGGGAGGCTGAGGCAGAAGGATCATTGTGAGTTCAAGGCCAGTCTGGGATACAAAGTGAACTCAAGGACAGCCTGCACCGCATAGCAAGACCCTATCTCAAAAAGACAAAAAAAGGTGTGCTTCCCTTTCACATATCTGCCAGAGAGTCAGTAGCCCTAGATGGGATTGGAGGGAGGGCATCCAAAATTGTACCATTGGTCTTTCTAAACCTGACAGCTAGTAGGGCAGAGGACAAACCTGGCCCAGAGACAACTTGCACAGAAATGGTGGCAGAGAAACTAAGACTTCACGGGAGGCAGAAGGGACTTCCCTCTACCCACCCCTCACCTTCTAAAATTGTTAGTAAAACTAACTAATTCAGAAAGAGGAAGAGAAAAAGAACCTTATTGAGGACACTTACTCTACAGAGCCAGCAACCGCAGCCCCCCACTAATGCCTAGGGTTAACTGTGGAGTAAATATGGCTGCTCATGCTCCTCCCTCGAATCCGCTCTTCCCTGCACCGCAGAAGTCAAAGCTCCCAGAATTGATACAGAAGCCACCTGTGGTTCAGCACACCTGGAAAGAGACCAGGGTCTCCATGAAAAGATCATACGCTCCGCTGTGCTACTGACATGAGAGGGCCGGGGATATGGCTCAGTGGCAAAGCGCCTGCCTGGTAAGCACACGGTCCTGAGTTCGATTCCCTGTACCAAAAAAAAAAAAAAAAGTTACTAACATGAGAAGACAGGAACATGCAGAAGAGCTGCAGCCAGGGATTCCTGCTTCTGAGCAAGCCAGGTGGAAACACTGAAGAAAAGTGCATTCCAAAATTGAATGTGCCTTGGAATTATCTGAGCATTTTAGTAAATGTAAGTTCTGTTTTAGTAGGTCTGGGGTGAAGCCTAGGATTCTGCCTGCCTGCCAGATTGCTTATTTTCTTGCTTTCTTTCTTTGTATTTGTTTGTTGGTTTGGGGGGTTTTAAGACAGAGTCTCACTATGTAGCCCAGGTTGAACTCCTGAGCTTCCTGCCTCAGCCTCTCAAGTGCAGGCACTACGGGCACGTGGCACTGCAGCCAGCTGGAATTCTGCATTTCTAGCAAGCTCCTATTCTCTGTTGCTGCTGTCTACAGATACTTTTAGAAGATCAACCAGGGGTCACCGTGGAGGTCACACACAATGGTGGGACATGTGTTTATGCGCAAAGTTCAAGAACTCCTGACAGTGGCAAAACCTACCATCTGCTATGGTTGTGAGGCAGTCGTTGCTCGGCGGATAATGCCTTCTAGGAGCATAGTGTTGCTGTTCAGTGCTTGGGTTTGAAGGCTGATCTCCAGAGCTTTACCTTTAGGAGATATGTGATCTTGGGCAAATCTTTAACGTTTCTGCACCTCAGTTTTCTCATCTTTATAATGAAAATAATAAGACTATTTTGAGGACTGAATTAGTCGGTACAAATTGCTTAACATATGGCAGCTCAGTGAATGCTGCCTGCCTTGGTAACAGCTATAATAGCTAACACAGATACACACTCACTTATTCTCTTTTTGGTGCACAAATATATATCCTCCCATCTCCCTCCCACCAAAAGGCTGATGTCTTCTCTTTCAAATCCCTCCTACCCTCCAGCCCACTCCCCCTCCCCTGGGCCCTGGCCCCAATGTGGTCTGGATGGGCCCCAGAGGGGCAGGGACAGGGACAGGACGTGGGGCTGTATCTGACAGGAACCTGAGGGGCTGGCCCGGGAGGGGATTGGGGCCCGGCTTCCTGAAGGGAGGATGGGCTAGGGCAGGCACAGTGCCGGAGAAGATGCCCTCTTGGGCCCTCTTTGTGGTCACCTCCTGCCTTCTCCTGGCCCCCCCAAACCAGGCACAAGTCACCAGCCAAGGTGAGGTGTATAGAGGGTGGAGATCACCTATGCCCAGGAAGAGGGAGCTCTCGGAAGGGGTGTAGGTTCCTGGGAGGAGATGCAGGGTAGTAGACTTCCATGTTCCCCTACTCTTGCCCGTAAACATACCTGGGAGGACCCAGAACCCAACTCACCAGCTGTTCCTCAGATGTCTCCTTGCTGACCTCGGACTCAAAGCCCCTGAACTGTTTCTCCCAAACATTTGAGGACCTCACTTGCTTCTGGGATGAGGAGGAGGCAGCACCCAGAGGGACGTATCAGCTGCTGTATGCCTACTCAGGGTAGGTGCTGGGCTGTGCCCCACTCCCTGTATATCTGTGCCTGCACTTCATTCAGCTGAGTGCCACTCTGTTAGATTCCTTGTGTTTGGCCCCATCAGAGGACTATTTCAAGTCTATGTTCTACGTAACCACTTTATGAACAGCCCGTCTTAAACCCCTATATAACACTAATCCTGCCTACCTCAAGCAGTGAGAAGAATGGAGCGAATGGAAACAGAAGTTGGGAATGAGCCAAAGCCAGGGTCCTCAGGGCTGAACATGGCGGCTGTGTAGGCAGGATGTCTCCTGTATCAACAGAGAGAAGCCCCGTGCCTGCCCCCTGAGTTCCCAGAGCGTGCCCCCCTTTGGAACCCGATACATGTGCCAGTTGCAAGCCCAGGATGAAGTACGCCTCTTCTCTAAGCTGCACCTCTGGGTGAAGGATGTGTTCCTGAACCGGACTCTGACTGAGTGGGTGCTGTCTGTGGATACTGTGGGTAAGGGCACCTCTGTCACTCTGCTCCTTCTGTCTGAGGTCTGCAGTCCAGTTCCTGGAATCAGACTTGTCTTCAGTCTTTCAGGACAACATGAGTGCTCCCATCAGACCCCCAGAAGCATCTCAAGACCCCCCTTATCATCTGTCCCAGACTCCTCATCCAGAGCTACCCTGTCCCATAAATCATTTCACACCAGGGATACCCTAGTCTTTCCATCGTTACCATAGTCTTTTATTCACCCATTCCACAGTTACAGAACACCTACTGTGTGCCACGCACTGTGACAGGTGATGAGAATACAGAAGTGAAAATGAGGTCCCCGCTTTCAAGAAGCACTGAGTCTAACAAGCCATTGCACCACAGCATGAGGAAAGAACAGCATACAAAGCCTTCCTACCCGGCCTCTCCTCCAGTCTGTGATCCTTTTGATCCCACAGGTTGCCCCAATTCAGTCTCCAGCATCCTCAGCAATCCACAGGCTGAATCACAGTCTGAGTTCTGATGTGCCTTGTTTTGCCCTCAGGCCTGCCAGCTCCTCCCAGTGTCATCAAGGCCACAGGCGGGAGCCAGCCAGGGGAACTTCACCTACACTGGGAGGCTCCGGCTCCCGAAATCAGTGACTTCCTGAGGCACGAACTCCGCTATGGCCCCGTCGACCCCAGGAACACCACTGACACCAGAGTCATACAGCTGCTCCCCACAGAGACCTGCTGCCCCACTCTGCGGAGGCTGAACCCAGCCCCTGCTCTGGACTGGCCTCCGTGTGTTCAACCCACAGCACCCCAACAGGATGGGCCAAAGCAGACTTCCCCAACTGGAGAAGTATTCTACCATTGTTCTGCTCTTCCTCCTATCCCTTACCTTCACTTTCACCTGTACTTTGGAGATTCTAGGTGGGGTTGGCCCTTAGGGAATTAAGATAGCCTCTGGTCAGCCCCCAGGAGCCATGTCTAAGGTTCTCTCACTTTGGGTTATTTGTACTGACAAAATTGAGGGCTTCAGGCCTCCAAATAGATGGAGATTTTCCTGCCGGACATGGTGGTGCACGCCTGTAATCCCAGCACTCTGGAGGCTGAGGCAGGAGGATCATTGTGAGTTCGAGACCATCCTCAGCTACAAAGTGAGTTCAAGGCCAGCCTGAGCTGCACATTGAGACCCTGTCTCAAAAAGACAAACAAAAAAAAAGGAGATTTTCCTGAAAAGCCCTGAATAGCACTCAATACCCACTGAGCTGGCCCTCAGTCTGTGCATGTACCAAGTAGGGAAATGACCTTTGCGCAGAGGTGCTATAAGGCTCCAACTATAAGAGGCAGAGTCTATTGCCTGGAAGGCGGCCTAGATTCCATTGCTGGGACTTTTCTCCCAAGGCTCCATCTCTGCCTGTGACGGGTGGAAGCTGCCTCATTTCCGGACTCCTGCCTGGCAATTCTTACCGGCTCCAGCTGCGCAGCCAACCTGATGGAATCTCCTTCAGTGGCTCCTGGGGACCCTGGTCCCTCCCTGTGACTGTGGACCTGCCTAAGGATGCAGGTGAGTAAGATGGAGGAGAGATTTAAAAAGATGTCTACGAAGGCTTAGGGTGGATGTGGAGGCTTTGGGAACCACGGTCTTTTCTGACGCCCTCAAAGTTGCCATTACACGGGACAGACTATGTTCAGGAAGAGAACAAGAGTTGTAAATGTTCTGTTATATGGATAAAAATGATCTGGATTCTCTGTAGCGTGGGGGCACATGGCCCTGATGGGACTGACTTCTTTACCTCAGTGGCAATTGGACTGCAATGCTTTACTTTGGACCTGATGAATGTCACCTGTCAGTGGCGGCAACAGAACCATACTCGATCCCAAGGCTTCTTCTACCACAACAAGGTCAAGTGCTGCCCTAGAGACAGGTAAGCATTTAACTCTTGGTTGGGTTCGATGTCATGGGAGAGAAACATAAGTCCATAGAGCGAAGGAAAAGATTGCTCTTAGTCCTCTTCACTCTTCCTACCTCGTCCCCAAACCAAGCAGCCTCTAGGTTCTATTGCTTATTCTCATATGCTCCAGTGAGTGCTCGATCCTCTCAGCCTCTCTCCATTCCTACCCAGAATGCCTTGGTTTCGTGCCGCCTTATCATGTCTCCTGCTACAGGAGTCCATCTCCTGTAGCAGCCTGCAGTCTCGTTCACCTCCCATTTATTTCCTGTGCTGAGTACCCCAAGTGACCTTTGTTAAACGCCAACATCACATGATTTTTATGAAACTAACACTGACTGGCCTTCCCTTCCTCAAGATCTACAGTCTAGTAAATTTATATGAATTTCGCCTGGCCTGCGAGGACTTCCACCTAACACCTCACTGAAGCTTCATCCTCTCTGAAACCAATCTATTACCCAGTCATGTTATTCTAGTTATTAAATATTTCCAGAATCTGTTCACTTTTATCTATCACTGCCATTACCCTGGTACATCTCACCGACATCTTTTACTTAGGCCACTGAAAAGACCTGTGAACTGATCACCTCCAAAATATTCTCCTGAGTAGGAGCTGGTAAGATCTTTTAAAATGTGTAAATGAACACAACACTTCCTGTTTTGAAATGTTTATGGTTTCCTAGTGGCTTTAGAGTAAGAAAAGAAGTCTAGGCTGGGAATGGTGGTGCACACCTGTAATCCCAGCATTCAGGAGGCTGAGGCAGGAGGATTGCTGTGAGTTTGATTGGCTACATAAGCAAGTTCAAGGCCAGCCTGCACTACATAGCAATACTCTGTCCCAAAAAAGAAAAAGAAAGAAAGAAAAGAAGTGTGTCACAACCTCATTAAGTTCCCAGCTCTTACCTATGCTTTGAGCTTTAGCAGCTTCTACTATGTCGCCCTTTGTTCTTTTGGTTCCAGCACTGGCCTTCCGTGGCTCCTTTATGTGTTTCATTTCCCTCCTGCCTGTGGGTCTTTGCATGTGCTACTTATCCAACTTACTATTTATCCCATCTTATTTAACATCTGCTTATCCTTCAGAGCTTGGGAATCCTTCCTCATTAAATCCAATAGTGCAATTGTACTTTGGTTATGCTACAGGAAAAATATAATTCCCAACCTGCTAGACGTCAGATGTGCTGAGTTTGTGGTCTGAAAGCACTGAGGAATGAAGTCACAACCAAAGGTGGAAGTTGGGAGATCTTTTATTGGAAATAAGGGAAAGAAGAATAGCTCCTGAATTTCCAGAATGGTGCCCACCCAAGGTCTTTGTCAGGAGTAACTTATATAGCAAAAGCACAATGAGGGTTTAATGTGGGTCAAACTACAAGCAACCAATAAGATTTCAAATATAATCGCTTGGTAACTTTGAGCCTTTAGGAAAGTGTGGCACGTAGCAAAGATAATACGGCTAACATCGTTAGCTTTAGCTTATCTGTAACTTCTAACACAGAAAGAACAAGAGCATTTTGGGGAAGGAATTGGTCCAGGTGGTTGGGCACCCACCTAGAAATCTGATGCCTATCTGGACTCATTGGATCAGTGGTGCTAATTACAGTATAACCTCAAGTTGCTGTTTATTCCTTTAAAAAGCTTTCAAGCATAACTACTGCATTTTGAGGCCTGGCCTCTAAACATGCCTGAAGCCACAGTTCTGATGTCTTTATGTTTGTGTTGCTTTCCTTGAGGCCTGATCCCTCTCTGACTGTATATTAATCTCTATCTAACTGAGCTGTCTGCAGTAGTTGTACCGTGTACAACTGCTCAAGTAGTTGTACTTTCTCCTTCTCAAGTATTTATCACAATTACAATTTAACATTTACACTTTAAGGCAAGGGATGGTGGCATATACCTGTAATCCCAGCACTCAGGAGGCTGAGGCAGGAAGACTGATGGGAATTTGAGGCCATAGTGAGTTTGTGGCCAACCTGAGCTACACGGCAAGACCCTGTCTCAAAAACAAAACAAAACAAAATGAAATTTATGCTTTATCTGACTATCCCAGTACTCTGGAAGGCTGAAGCAGGAGTTCTTCCAGCCAAGCCTGGAAAACTTAGTAACTTAGCAAGACCCTGTGTCAAAATAAAAAGCTTTTTTAAAAATGTTTTTAAAATGTAAAAAGTGCTGAGGACAAGATTCAACCCCCAGTACTGAAAAAAAAAAAAAAAAATTCTCTTTTGGAACTCCAGCTGAGAAATGCTACTCACAACTCTGTACAACCCATGAAGGCAAAATCAGTATTTTTTTTACTCACCAATATATTCTCACTGTGGTAGTGCTGGGAACACAGTAGATGCTCAGTAAAAAACAAAACAAAATGCTGAATGACTCGGAGATGGTGGCTCATGCCTATGAGCCCAGCTACTTGGGAGGCTGAGGTAGGAGGATTGCCAGTTTGAGGCTAGCCTGTGAGTGATATCCTGTCTCAAAATAGAAAAATAAAAAAAGACTGAGGATATAGCTTGTAGATCAGTAGTACAATGCCCCTGGGGTCTATCCCCAGTATTGAAAAAAAGTTCAATGAATGAGTAATGAAAAAGCTACTTTTAACAGTTTTAATGTATTTTTATTTCTTCCTATGTATTTGCATATGTTTATATATAATTCTTAATTTTAAAATATGAGTTGATGTTACATCTACATGGGTTTGGGGGGTTGTATTTATTTTTGCAGTACTAAAGATTAAACCCTCACACACGTTAATCAAGCATCTCCTAAGCCCTCTAGCCCTCTATGGTTTAACTCAACTTTTAAAATAAATATCTTGGAGCTCGTTATAAAAAGAAGCAATTCATTTCTTTAATGACCACACAGGTTTTCATAGTATAGAGGTGCCGTGCATGGGATAAAAGGTGAAAAACTAAAATCAGCATTTCCTCTACCAAAATTTGTTCTTCCTCTTGACTGTTCTCCATCTTCACCAAGAACTGCTTCCCACACCTGAGTTCTCCCAATCCGATCAGACACAGTCTTGTCTCTCGTGCCTCTTAATAGCTCTGGAATCACCTCTTCCCTCTACCTCCACTGCCCCCACCCTATTCTCAGGCCCCGTCACCTTGCACATGAAAACTACAAGTGTCCTAATGGGTTTCTCTGCTTGTATTTCCCCCTCAAAGATTCTCTCTACAAACCGCAGTTAGAGTGATCTTCCACAAGTACAAAGGTCATGATGACATTTCTCAATCCTTGTAGTCTCCATAATTGCCCCCCAAATTAAGTTCGAGCTCCTTTGAAAAGCTGTAAAGCCATCTGTGACAGGGCCTGCCATCTCACATTCACCATTTACCACCAGCCCTTCTACACCAGAACTACTCTGCACACTTAGAATTTCCCCCCAAAGCACCACACTCTCTTATCTGTGCACAAACATGTGCCTGGAATGCCCAATTGTTCCCTCTGCTAGGCTATATATAGTAAAGCCTCAGTCTAAACACTGCCGTAGCCAGGAAGCACTCCCTGACCCTCCCAGTCTGTGTTACATGCTCCTCCCTGGTCCCTCAAGCCAGCCTGTGCACATCACAGAACAAATAGCATCTGTTTTTCTGTCTCTCTTTTTGAACTGAGAATTCCTTAAAGATTATTCCTCTATATTCTCAAAAGGCCTAGCACAATCCCCGGCACATGGGTATCCATTGTGAAATGAGTAAATACATAAGTTCATAAAGTAACAAATGATTTTAGTAGTGGCAAGTTGCTTGAGAATTATGATCAGGAAGGAGACGTGGTTTGCTTGTTCAATAGAGAACTGTTATTAATGTCACTGGGGCACTGGGAACAGAGTGACAAAATAGAAAATGTTCTACAGCGGAGGTGTAGCTCATTGCCTAGCATGTGAAAGACCTGGGGTTCAATCCCCAGTACTGCAAGGAAAAGCAGGGAGGACCCTCATCGTTGAGGCTCACATTTTAATGAAGAGAGGAGAATGGAGTAAGGAAATAAAGGAACAAGGTTACATAACAAAACTGGAAGAGGGAACTGCTAACAGACTGAGTGCCCAGGAAAAGCCTTACCAGGGAGGTAACAGGTGAGCTGAGACCTAAGCAGCAGGAAAGAATGAGTCATGTTAAGACCTAGGGTCTGGGGCTGGGGATTTAGCTCAGTGGCACAGCGCCTGCCTGGCAAGCACAAGGTCATGAGTTCGATTCCTGGTACTGGAAAAACAAACAAACAACCCCCCCCCCAAAAAAAAATACCTAGGGTCAGAGCTACTCAGGGCAAAGGCAAAAGGCAGAGATCACACAGCTGGCATTTTGAGACACAGAAAGAAGGCCCATGTGGATGAAGGGTGATAAGCTTGCATGCAAATCTTAAGAGATGAGGATGGCAAGGTAAGGAGGAACCAGATCATATGAAGTCCTGTAGGGACTAGTGTGGAGCTTGGAACAACTGAAGGATTTTAAGCAGAAGAGTGGCATGACTTACATTTGTAAAAGGTATGTTTCTCTGAAAAACCATAAATAAGAATAGAAGCAAGATCACCAGCTAGAAATTTGCCTTAAATCAGGCAAGAGATAAGGTTGAGCCAGGCATGGTGGCACACGCATATAATCCCAGCACTCGGGAGGCTGAGGCAGGAGGATTGTTGCAAGTTCGATCCAGCCTGGGCTACAAAGTGAGCTCAAGGCCAGCCTGAACTGCATAGCGAGACCCTGTCTCAAAAAAAAAAAAAAAAAAAAGAGAGAGAGATAAGGCTGGTTTCGCCTTACAGGGCAGTGGTAAAGATCAAAATAGATAGACTTGTGGTGTATTCTGGACAATAACACCTCAATATTTTGAGAAGCAAATTCTAGTAACTGTGGGAAGAACCAATTGAAGGACTTGGTGAACAATGGAGGCAGAAAAGCCAGATGATAATGATATAACCTTTAGAGGTGGGGTTGGGGGGTTCTGTATGAGAACAGATTAAAACACATAAAGACATTTCCCTCCACAAAGATGAAGTCTCTTTAATCTTTGAAACAATTCTGTGAGGTAGATATCAACCCATTGTACAAATAGAAGGAAACTAGAGCAGAGATTTTCAAAAATTGCCCAAAGTCACACATTCATAGGCCAGCATCTGAACTCTGCAGTTCGTGCTATTTTCACAAATCAGGCTAGTTCTTTCCTCAAAGAGCAGAGACTGGACTTCATGGTGCAAAGACAGAGAGAGGACCCTGGAGTTGCATCCAAGGTGGGGGCAGACCCGTGCTGGCCACACTCAGTGTCCCACGGAGAGGATAGGAATTAGTCTGTAGGGTTAGGCCTGATCCGATGACTTTATGCTTCTTAGGGACCCCATCTGGGAGAAGTGTGAACAGGAGAAGAAAACAAATCCAGAATTACAGCTCCCTCAGCTCTCCCACTGCCACTTCAAGTCACGAAATGACAGTATTATTCACACCCTTGTAGAAGTGACCACAGCCCAGGGTGTGGTTCATAGCTACCTTGGCTCGCCTTTCTGGATGCACCAGGCTGGTAAGAACTTTCTTCCCCTTCTTCTCATACTGTTCCCACCCACCCCCACATGAAACTTCTGACCCTATCTATGCCCATGATCCCCAACTCTGACACCTTTGAACTATGGCCTTGGTGGTATGACGCCTCATGCACATAGGCTAAAACCAGTCCCTGCTGAAATCCCCGTAGTGCTCATCCCCACCCCAAACCTGCACTGGAGGGAGGTCTCCAGCGGGCAGCTGGCATTGGAGTGGAAGCACCCGTCATCTTGGGCAGCCCAAGAAACCTGCTATCAACTCCGGTACATTGGAGAAGGCCATCAGGACTGGAAGGTATGGTCAAGCAACAAATGGCCTCAGAGGATATTCCTGTTTTGGTACCAGAGAAACCGAGTCCCTGTTTAGCTTATGTATCTATGTTTATCTGGTTTTTTCTTTTTTTCCAGTACTGGAGTCCAACCCAGAGCCTTTGCACTGAACTACATACCCAGCCTTGTTAAATTTTTTTTTAGTTTTAGACAGGTTCGGGCTAAGTGGCTAAACTGCTGAGGCAAGGCTCTAACTTGTGATTCGTCTGCCTCAGCCTCCTAGACTGCCAGGATTACAGGTGTGCACTACCAAGTCGGGCTTGTATATCTATGTTTACCTTATTTAACTGGTATCTTACTCTCTCTTGAGGATCTGACACTGCTAGCTACTCCCACATAAAATTTTCTTTCCCCTTTGCTTTCGGGATATCAGTCCTCCCTGATATTCTTCCTGCCACTCCTCCTTTTCCACTCTTCCGTAATATGCTGTAATTCCTAGAGTGTTGTCTTAGGCTCTTTTCCCTTCTGGGTAAATATATATGCTCTTTCTGGGTAACTGTTCCAACCCCATGATTTTAACTTTACATTAATAACCCCAATTTTATCACTCCAACCCCCATATATCAGGAATTTAAGAAACACAGGCAGATTATCTCAAATTTTGAAGAATCTGCTTTCTCACTGGTGAAATAGGGATAAAGCCATCTATCTTATAGAGCAAAAATTAAATTCAGTAAGTCGAGGACATACTATATGTGAATACCTAGCACAGTGCCTGGTATATAGAAGGTACTCAACATAGGCATTCATCAGTTAAACATTAGCTTCTGGGTCTACCTTTATTTTCATTTAACATATTTAGACACCAGGCAGGCAGCTCTCCCTAAACCTCCTCATTCCCAGACAGTTCAAACTCAGTGTATCCAAAATTAAACTTATCTTTCTAACTGAATGTATATTTTGTTTTTACTGAGGTAAATCTTACATACAATAAAGCGTACAAACCTTAAATATACAACTAACTGTATATGTGGATACACCCATGGAATCATTACCAAGATCAAGACATAAGTAATTTCTAGCATCCCAGAAGTTCCTCGTGTCCCCTACAGTTACCTACACACTGAAGGTAATCACTATCCTGACATTACCATTGGTTCATTTGACTGTAGTTAAACTTAACAAAATAGAACCATAAGGCATTTCTTCTTCAAGCTTACTTTCTCTTCTGTCTCTGCTAATGACACTATCACTTAACCCAGTACCTATGTCTTTTCTTTGTCCTCCCTATTTATTAACAAGCATGTTGAAGCCGGGCGTGGTGGCCCACGCCTGTAATCCCAGCACTCAGGAGGCTGAGGCAGGAGGATTGTTGCGAGTTCGAGACCAGCGTGGGCTACAAAGTGAGCTCAAGGCCAGCCTGGACTGCATAGTGAGACCCTGTCTCAAAAAGAAAAAAAAAAAAAAAAAAACAAGCAAGTTGAAGAATGTACCAACACTTCAAAGCCCTACTAGGACTGCTTACCCTTCTCTTTGACCATCCAGCCTTCCCATAGGTACTTTTAGCACACTAAAGCATGCTGTAACCCCCATCAAGTAGCTCGGGCAGCCTTAAATATGTCTTTGTGCACCTATGGTACCATGTACAAGTTGTGATTCTTGACTGGTTTGGACGTCTCCCTCATTAGACATGTAAGAGACTGTTTTATCTTCTCCGGTGCCTAGCCTAACGTTCGGTATATCTTCAGCAATCATAAATGTTTGCTAAGTAATTAACACACCCTGCTTGCGCACATGATGCTTGCACTCCCAGCGCCTAGCACAAATCTGCCCTCCTGGGCTCAGTAGTGCTGTGGCACGGTCTGTGCAGCTCCAGATCTGAGTGACTCAGGAGTGGCGGTGATAGCATCCAGCATGTTGTGGTCAGTTCGTCCGAGTACCGGGACCTCTGCCAAGGTGTCCCACAGGCGCTTGTGTCAGGGTCTCTGTGAAGGTGTGTCTGCGTGCCAGGGTGTGTCCCCTGGTGCGTCTCACAGGCAGGGCGAGACCCCGTGAGGGACAAGGTCTCAGTGAGGGCGCCCGGCGCCGCCTGTTTCGCGGCCCTGCGCCGGGGACCCCGCGCGGTGGGAAGCTGGCGGAGCTCCGCAGGGCGCACGATCTCCGCACGCTTCTCCTCGGCGCAGGTGCTGGAACCGCCTCTCGGAGCCCGGGGAGGGAGCCTGGAGCTGCGCCCGCGATCTCGCTACCGCTTACAGCTGCGCGCCAGGCTCAACGGCCCCACCTATCAAGGCCCCTGGAGCGCCTGGTCCGAGCCGGCGAGGGTGGAGACAGCCTCGGAGCCGGGTAAGCAGCAGCACTGCCGCGACCACGCGGGTCCACCGATGCACGAGGGGCGGGGCTCCGATGAGGGGGCGGGGCCCTGACCGTGCCGGTCTGCGGCTGCGCCGCTGTGCAGTCGCGGTCAACTCCGTGGTGCCAAGAGGTGCGGTCGAGGGGGTGAGGGGCGGGGCCGTGCTTGAGGGGCGGGCCACATGGTAAGGGGCGGGGCCAGGGCGTGGTTTGGAGGGTTTGCGGGCGGGGCCGAAGGTCGGCTAAGGTCTGAAGGTTTTTGTCCCCTAGCCTGGATCTCCTTGGTGACCATTCTGCTCCTGGTGCTGGGCCTCAGTGCCCTTCTTGGCCTGCTGCTGCTGAGGTGGCAGTTTCCTGCGCACTACAGGTACCGCCCTAGCCAGGAGGGAGACAGGGCGTGGAGCCGGTAGACCCGGAGATTTCTAAACAGGCATCCTAGCAACACATGGTGACATTTGCTTTCTGGACCACCACACGTCTACACCTATGGCCTCAGCAGCTTCCTGCATGTCTGTCGGAGTGGTACTGTCTCCTTACACTCTAACATGCCCACTATAACGGGCTCCTCAAATAGCCCCACCTCCTGGGTATTCAGCTGAGTGACAGGGTTACTGTCGGTGCTGGGCAAACGCCAGGACACTCAAGCACCTGCCTCCCCTCCCCCACCCCACCCAGGTAGCGCTCAGCTCTGGTCATTCCACCTCCTAAACCTAGCCCCTTTACTCCTACAGACACTACCCACTCCCTGAAACACAGGCGCTTCTCCCTCCAGTCTAACCTCACACAGCCACCAGAATAAGCTTCCTAAAATGTATACATAAGCCCATCTGCCCCCTCCTTAAATCCCTCCAGCAACTCCCAGGATAGAGTCCAGACTCTGTAGAATGACAGGTTACACTATGCAAATTCGCTGCCCGCATTTCCACCCTCTCTTACCTTGTGCATTAACCTTGCCAAACTTGATTTCCTCCACAAGTCAGGCTGTTTCACTCCTCAGTGCCTTTGAACATAATGTCCCCTCTGCCTGGAATAGCCTCCCTGGTTGGCTAATACCCATTCATCTTTAAATAACTTTCTTCACCAGCTCTTAGGAGACCTTTCCTGGCCCTCCCTCCCTGGCTGCTCTTCTGTGTCCCAACACAGTACTGTAGTGTTTTATTGCATTTATTTATTCATTCATTTATTTTTTTCTTTTTTGGTGCTGTCGATTGAATCCAGGACCCTGTGCCTACTAAGCACCCCCTGTACCACTGGGCTACACCCCTAGTCCTGCATTTAGTTCATTACATGTCTTCTTCATTATACCTTACTTGGTCATTTTGAAGTTTTAGCACAGTGCCTGCCAAGTAGCAGGGCCTTAAATAAATGTTAGTAATGAGTGACTCATGTATGTGGGGGATGAGGGGAAATGTCACTGGGAGTTATAAACATGAAGGATAGAATCCATGCCACCTCAGTTCTTCAGCTGGTAGTATCTGCCAATCCTTGAAGACTTAGCTCAGATGTCAGCTCCTCTGGGCACTGTGTTTTAGGCTGGGTCAGGTGCCCCCCCTTATTGGTTCTTATTTCTCTTTGACCATGCCACTCTCTTAACTTTAAATCTGCCTTTGTAAGAGCAAAGTGGATCGGGCAAAAAAGAGAAGAGGGAGGAGGTGCTGCCGAACCAGGCATACTCTGTTCCTTTTCCCCAGCCAGGTAAGTCCCTCCTCTGCTGTTAGGGAGGCAGGAATAAGGTTGTGGGACAAGCCGGAAACCCTCCCTAATAACTCATAATAAGCTCCTCCGGTTCTCTTCTTGAACACCTAAGATGGGCTTGGCATTGGAGATACAGGAGTGAAAAAATACCCAAACTGTTGTCACGGAGCTTACACTCTAATGGGGAGAGGCAGACAAAAACAAGTATATGTAACAATAAAATAAATATACAGTAAGTCAAGTGCTACACAGAAAAGCACAGTGAGAAATAAAATGATGGGAAGGGTGATGTTACAATTTTAGGCATCCTAATCAGGGAAAGTGCCTCTGTCAGGCTGACATCCAGCAGAGCCCTAACTGGAGGGAGGGAATGAACTGAGTGTTCCAGGCAGAAAGAGCAGCAAGTGTAAAGGCCCTGAAGCAGCAGTGTTTGAGGACGTTCCGCACTGCCCTTTGGGAAGCTACCTGCCACTGACTTCCGTCTCCCCAAAGGTCTTCTTCCCACCTCTGCTCCTCTGCCTTACTTTACAGCCTGAACTGTGCTCCATCCCTCAAGACTCACTCCTCAGTCTGTCTCCACCGGAGCCCCGCTCTAGTGCTCTCCCCACCCCTCCCAGCTCACACCTATGACTCAGTCTTCTTCTCTCACTTGTCCCCTAGGAGGCTGAGGCATGCCGTGTGGCCCTCACTTCCAGATCTGCACCGGGTCCTTGGCCCGTACCTTAGAGATACCGCAGCCCTGAGTATGGTGAGTGTGCTGTCCCTCCCCACAGACTACTACCAATGCTCCTTGTCCCCCCAGTGCAGTGTGTTCAAGGTCATGGCTTAGCAGTGCACCATCCTGGGCACTCCCCCCAACCCAACTTGCTTTCCCACATAGTCAGGATCTACTCTAATCCAGCTCCTCTCAACCGTCTCTCCCAGCCCAAGGCCACAGTCACAGATACCTATGAAGAAGTGGAGCCCAGCCTGCTGGAGATCCTACCTAAACCCTGTGAGAGGACGCCCTTGCCCCTGTGTCCTTCCCAGGCCTGGACAGACTACCGAGGACTGCAGCCTTCCTGCCGAGGGGCTGCGCCCCTGTCTGTGTGCCCACCCGTGGTTGAGTCAGCATCCTGCCGTACTACACACATTGCCAACCATTCATACCTACCGTTAAGTTGTTGGCAGCAGCCCTGAAAACAAATCTCTCCTCCTAGGACCCGAGACAGACCTAGACTTCTCAATAAACTGCCCTTAACCTATCCCAACACTGGCACCTCAGACTTTACCTCCAACCCCCATCTTCCAGCCTGGTTGGGCTTCTCAGCACTGATCTTTCCATACTGCTCTTGACAAATCCAGAACGCTTTTTCCAGATAGGCTCCTTTGAGCAAGGCCCTCTGACTTTCACCCTCCCTCTCTCCTCTTGAATGCCGAACTCTGTGAAAAGAGTCCCCGCTTTCCCACCAATTCTTCAGAGACTTCAGTTAGTTCCTCTATTCCCACCTTGCTAATAAAACTGCCCAGACAAAGTTCCTTTCAGATCTTCTTGTTGCAAGTTTCAATAGGATCTTGTTAACCATCAGTTTATTTGATCTCTCTGTGGCCTTTGTTGTGGTTGATTCCTCATTTCTCCTTTAAATTCTCTTCCACTTTGGCTTCCATAGTGTCAGCTTCTCTCCTAGTTCTACACCTGTCTGAGTATACTGGAAGTTAAAAAGAATAAACGTGGAGTCCATGCTAGGTTCAGCTCCTGCCTTTCATACTTGCTACCTGTGCAACCTCAGACAAAACTGAATGTCTTTGAGCCTTCCTTTCTCGTGCATAAAAGAGACAATAACAATCCTCCGCAGTTGTGAAAAATACAGAGATAACCTACAGCACCCTAGGAAATGGTAAATGCTTAATATATTGGAACTACTATTGTAATTATTTTCTTAATTTCATATTCTGGCAGATTTTCCTATCCTTAATTATTGCAGTCCTTCAAGCTTCCTTTTTTTTGGACAATGCTGGGGTTCAAACCCAGCACTTTGCACAGGTGAGGCCCATGCTTGACCGCTTAGCTACATCCTCATGTCTAAGACTCCATTAATTCAATGTCCAATCCCATCTTTTCTCATTGTTTTTACTATATGTTGGCCATCCCAAAATTAACTCCAGCTCAGACTTAACTACAGCATCTGTGATGTTTTATGCAAGTAATTGTTTACTTATCTGCTTCCTGCTACTAGACTGTGAGCTCCTTGAGGGCAAGGGCCATGACTTATCTGTCCTTTTTTTCTCTAGCACCTAGAACAGTGATGACAAAACTTTCAGAGCTTTTACAACAACCTGCTGCAGCACACATGCCATAGCTTCGCCACCACTGACCTAGTGGTGTATGAAAGTAGGCCTTCAACAAATGAATAAAATCTTTTTGCAAAGTACTACCTTAACCTATGCTAAATTCCCTCATTCTCTAAGCCATTCATATGTAGCAGTAAATGTGCTTAAATCACTCTAGTTATGGAGTCTCCTCACCCATTCAAATTTTTAAGAAAATATTTTTTGTTTTGCTTGCTCCAAATATACCCATTATATTGACTTAGCAGAAATACATAGCACTCAAACTGGGTAATTTGGTGAGAGTTTAATAAAGAGTATATTAAAGCACAAGATTTGGGAAAACTATGAAGGAACAGTGCAGTACCCCAGAGCTAACACCACCAAGGAGCTGGCACCAATCCTAGACATCAAGGGGTAAAAAGAGGGAGTGGTTACTAGAACTGGGGAGAGTCCTGTAAGGGAAAACTACCAGCTGTGTGTGGTGGCACAAGCTTGTAATCCCAGTACTTGGGAGGCTGAGACAGGAGGACCACTGTGAGTTTGAGGCCAGCTTGGGGTACACAGTGAGTTCAAGGCCAGGCTAACTACACAGTGAAACCCTGTCTCAAAGCAAAACAAAACAAAGAGGGCTGCCTCACAGGAATTGTGGCCTTTGGTAGGGGGATGCAGCCAACCTCGGTAGTGGCAGGGAAGGCAGGGAAATAAACAGCTCAAGCTCATTCTCCTCCCATCCTAGCCTTTGGTCCTTAGGAGAAGAGCTGGAACTTTTGACAGGACTAGGGGAATGGGGAGTATTGAGGCTGTATGTCATCCACATGCCCTGTCCATCTTCTGCCTTGCTGTGTGTTCTGCAAGGCTGATTCATAAGGCCTGTATAGTGGACTTCCCTGGGCTCTGGTTTCTCTTTACATTCCACCAGTGGGAGGACATTATGGGCTAAACTGTGCAACAACCCCGCCCCCCAAAAATTCAGATGTTGAAGTCTTAACTTCCAGTATCTCAGATGTGACCTTATTTGGAAACAGGGTCACTGCATATATAATGCGTTAAGATGAGGTCATGGACCCTAATCCAACCTGATTGATATTCTCATAAAAAGGAAAATTTGCAAACTGGGCAGGATAGCTCATACTTGTTATCAGGAAACTGAAGCAGGAGGATTGCCACAAATTCAAAGACAACTTGGACTACACAGTGAGACCTTGTCTCTCCTCCCCAAAAGAAACAAAAAGAAAAAGAAAAAAAGGAAAATTTGGGTGCAGATCTAGGAGAAAGAGAGGGTCACAAGAAGACGGTGAAGTAAAGGTAAAGGCAGATCAGGGCAATACTTCTACAAGCCAAGGATTGCCAAGAAACCACCACAAGCTACAGGAGAGGCACAGAACAGATTTTTCTCACAGCCATAAGAAGGAACTAACCCTAATGGTACTTCTTGGCACCAGAAGTGAGAGACAATACATTTTTATCATTTAAGCCACCCAGTTTGTATAGGTCTCACACTAGAGATCAGAGGCTGGGTTACACAAGTACCTTATGCTTGTGGACACCACATTCTCACTATTCTTTCTGCAGCCCCTTTTAAATGGATCATTAGCACCTGCTTTCCTGATCCTGCTGTCTCCAAAGTCACCAAGGATTATTTCTCAGGGGTCAAATCTGACCTTTTCTGTCGTCTTTCTACTTGACCATTCTATAACATATTACAGTTCTTATTTTTAAGGTCCATGTCTGTATGATGTCCATTGACTTTCTTCATTTCTTTGCTTTTATATGTACAGATTCCCTGAGTTTGTACCCATATCTTTCTCCTCTACAGTTACTCTTAGTCCTGAAGTTACCAATTGCTGGCCACACTCCCTCCTTTTCATCTTTTTGAGACAGGGTCTTGCTATGCAGTTCAGGCTGGCCTTGAGCTCACTTTGTAGCCCAGGCTGCTCTCTAACTCGAACGATCCGCCTGCCCTCAGCCTCCCTCGTGCTAGGATTTGAAAAGACTACCTTTTCTAAATCTTCTGGAGTTCAGGAATTCCCCAATTATAACACTTGGACATCAAACCCCTTGTCTTAATTACTATTCC
>NW_004955537.1:2939645-3043750 GCF_000276665.1 Chinchilla lanigera
TTTTCCAAGGTAACTGCAAATAGAAAGCATGAAAGGTCAAAAGTCACAAGAACTGATACTAAGTTTGGATTTACAGGCACAAATGTTTCTGTCATCATCGGGGTTGATCTGAGGCTGACTGGACACCAGCTTTTTCCAACCTCTCTCCTAACAAACAGTATAGCATATTGTCGGGGTCGCAAAGGTTAGTCAGATATCTGAATCCTGGTTCCACTACTGTACTTGTTATTGGCTGTAAGCCTTTGCTCAAGTTTTGAACCTCATCCTGACCCAGTTTCTTTTTGTACACAGTATAAGGAGGATATAGCCAGGTATGGTGGTGCACACCTGTAATCCCAGCACTTGGGAGCCTGACACAGGAGGATCACCATGAGTTTAAGGCCAGCCTGGGCTACATACTGAGTTCAAGGCCCACCTAAGCTACATAGCAAGACCTTGTCTCAAAAAAAAAAAAAGAAAAAAGGTAAAATACTTTATGGGATTAATAACTGAGCTTTTTAAATGCACGTATACTGTTTTAACACAGATAGTCAATAAATGGTACCCATTACTTTTACTATTGCTGCTTCACCTCGGAACATATTCACTTTTTATTCAAGTCAGTATTAGAGCATTTCATTTTTTTCTCTTCTTTTCTCTTTCCTTTTTGAGGCAGGGTCTCAGTATGCAGTTCAGGCTGGCCTTGGACTATGTAGCCCAAGCGGGCTTCAAACTTGCAGCAATCCTCCTGCCTCTGCCTTCCAAGTGCTGGGATTACAGGACTGCGCCACCACACCCGGCTTAAAAGCATTACTGAATGGGAAGTCAGACCTGGATTCCAACAAAGTTCTTTCTATGACCTTTGACCAATTCTTTCCCTGGACCTCGGTTTCTCCATCATGTGTAAAACACAGGCGTGACGCCCATTGGGAGGGTGCACCCTTTGGTACAGGTAAACCAGGCTAAGATCCCTGACGACTCTAAAGCCTAAGGGAAGCGGGGCGTGGTAAGGCACACCAGTAAACCTGAGGCAGGATCACCAGGAGTTCCAGGCCAGCCTGGACTACAGTGAGTCCCTGTCTAATACACACACACAAATAGCCCCATGACAATAAGCCAGGGTTTCCTACAGATAGGAACCTTATCTCCCCAGATAGGTAGATCTGAATCCTGATTCTTTTCCTTGACCTTAAGGAGCCCCACACATACACCATACTTTTCCAGTTTGCAAACCAGCAAGATGCAAGCTACTCCCCTTCCAGCAGGGCTCCGGGCCGGCGGGTGCGCTCTGACCCAGTGTCTCCACTCGTCCGCCGCCCGATCCTGGCCGCCCACCGCCCGCCCCTTCTCTGTTCCGTTCAAGTGCTTTGAGTCAACGAGTTCTGCGTTGTTCTATCAGCCAAGCTAACTGCCGGCGCCCGACTCCGCAAGCTTGCGGAGGGTGAGGGTCCCGCAGGAACGACGTCTAGCGACCCCGGCGCGCACAAGCAGCCAGCGCAGGCCCCACCCCTTTCCGATTCCCACTCCCGGGCCGGCCTCAAATCACACCCCTGCGCGGCACTCTCGTGAGACCCGTGACTTGCCCCGGAAGACCCGCCCCCTCTGCCGTAAAGACCAATGAGCGAGGGCAACGGTTGCGACGGTTGGGTTTTGAAGGAGCCAATAAGCGCTCAGAGCGGACAGTTTAAGCGTCCCAGGCTTGTCATGCTCAGGCAGGTCGGGATTGAAACCTGCTTGGGCGCATACTGTGAGGACCGCTGTGCTGAGCCCGGGGGTCCGTCGGGGTTGGGTGCTGCAGCCGAGTGGCCCCTGACTGAGCCCGTTCTGGAAGGAGCCCTGCGCCGTCCCCGAGCACGGTGGTCTCTCCGTCCAGGGTTCAGGAAGCAACGACTCCAAGGACCCCGACCTCCCTCCAGACGCTCTCATGGCGCAGTTCGTGTTCGAGAGTGACCTGCATTCCCTGCTTCAGCTGGATGCGCCCATCCCCAATGCGCCCCTCGCGCGCTGGCAGCGCAAAGCCAAGGAAGCTTCGGGGCCGGGCCCCTCCCCTATGCGCGCCGCCAACAGGTCCCACAGCGCGGGCAGGACCCCGGGCCGAACTCCGGGTGAGTGGGGGCGGCGGCACGAGGAGCGGGAAGACAGAGCAGCCTTCGTGCCTCCTCCCTCGGGAACCTGGTCAGACTGGCTTCTCTCTCCTTGTCCCAGGCAAGTCTAATTCCAAGGTTCAGACCACCCCTAGCAAACCTGGAGGTGACCGATATATCCCCCATCGCAGTGCTTCCCAGATGGAGGTGGCCAGCTTCCTCCTGAGCAAGGAGAATCAGCCCGAAAACAGCCAGACACCCACCAAGAAGGTATGTTCCCCAGAGGGGCGAAAGGCACGAGGACCTGTGTGTGAATGCCAGCCCGCTCACCATTACCTGTGTATGACAGGAGCATCAGAAAGCCTGGGCTTTGAACCTAAATGGTTTTGACGTGGAGGAAGCCAAGATCCTTCGGCTCAGCGGAAAACCACAGAATGCCCCAGAAGGTAAGACCTGGAGTTATTGGAGGTTTGTGTCTGTCCATCTCTGGGATGGACATGCCCACACCAGCCTCTCTCCCCCTGAGGGAGACGCCTGTCTGTTCTTCCCCCGCAAGGCAGAGGGGAAGGGGAGGTGTCAGTTTTCCTAAGATCTAGATCCATTCCATTCTGCAGGCTACCAGAACAGACTGAAAGTGCTGTACAGCCAGAAGGCCACGCCTGGCTCCAGTCGAAAGACCTGCCGTTACATTCCTTCCCTACCGGACCGGATCCTGGATGCCCCTGAAATCCGAAATGACTATTGTTAGTGCTGCTTTATTCTTGCCCATGGTTGGCGAAAGAGGGGCTGGGAACCAGGCAAACAAAGAAGCTCATGCTCTTCCCTTTCTGCACAGACTTAAACCTTGTGGATTGGAGCTCTGGGAATGTACTAGCTGTGGCGCTGGACAACAGTGTGTACTTGTGGAGTGCAAGCTCTGGTGACATCCTGCAGCTGTTGCAAATGGAGCAGCCTGGGGACTATGTATCCTCTGTGGCCTGGATCAAAGAGGGCAACTACTTGGCTGTGGGCACTAGCAGTGCTGAGGTGCAGGTGAGACTGAACCCAGGACTGCCACTCTAATGACCCCAGACCCAGGGGGCTTGCCCGGTTTGAGGATGTTAATGCCAAGGCCCAGTCTCTAATCTTAGTGATCTTCTCTCTCCAGCTGTGGGATGTTCAACAGCAGAAACGGCTCCGAAACATGACCAGTCACTCTGCAAGAGTGAGCTCTCTAAGTTGGAATAGCTATATCCTGTCCAGGTCAGTGAGTTTTGTTAGTCTTATGGCAAAATAAGTCTAATTTCTGTATACCTCGGCCCCTGAATATACACCTAAAGTGAAGCAGCTCTGACTTGCATAGATTTGGTGCTGCCACAAAATTAAATCTCTTCTTCCCTCCCCCAGTGGCTCACGCTCTGGCCATATCCACCACCATGATGTTCGGGTAGCAGATCACCATGTGGCCACACTGAGTGGCCACAGCCAGGAAGTGTGTGGGCTGCGCTGGGCCCCAGATGGACGACATTTGGCCAGTGGTGGCAACGATAACTTGGTCAATGTGTGGCCTAGTTCTCCTGGAGAGAGTGGCTGGGTTCCGCTGCAAACATTCACCCAGCATCAAGGCGCTGTCAAGGTAACAGAGGGCTTGGGTTGAGGCCTTTGCAGACCCTCAGCTATAACCTGGAGAATATCAAGAAAAAGTGGGATAGTGAGATTAGACTAGATTTGTCTATGATCTATAGCTCCTTGTCTGACTTGAGTATCTTCTGACCCTGCCTTTATCCCTCCTAGGCTGTAGCGTGGTGTCCTTGGCAGTCGAATATCCTGGCAACAGGGGGAGGCACCAGTGACCGACACATTCGTATCTGGAATGTCTGCTCTGGGGCCTGCCTGAGTGCTGTGGATGCCCATTCCCAGGTAATCTTTTACCTATTTCAGCCTCTCACTCCAGATGTGTTGTTACTGTTTGTGGTCTTCCTGGGCAACAGTGTCCAAACTAGTGTATCCACCAACCCCCAACTTTTGGCTCGGCTCTCATTCCTGAGCTCTATTTCCAAGTCTGGCTTATATCCTACCTTACGTCCTCTAGCCACTGCCCCTCCATGTCTTACATTAAACTTGTCACTTCCCCTGCCTCCCTGAAATTTGTTTCTCTCCCTCTTCTGCCTCCATTTTTATTGCTTCAGAATGGCAGAACCTGCTAGGAAATCTAAAAAGCCTCCTAGAATCTTATCTTTCCCACGAGGATCTATCTCATCTACCCTAGAATATCATTCACATCTGTCCCATCCCCTTTGCCTCATCTTCCCAAGGACGGCCCACAACAGTCTTCCTCACTGATCTTTCAGGATCTCTCTCTTCCATTCTGTCCTGTACTCTGGTCTGAGTGGTTAGTACTGTGCCCCTTAAACCTTTAATGGTTTCTCATCACCTACAGTGTATAATTTAAGTCCATTAGAAAGATATTTGAGGCTCTTGCTGATGAGCCTCCCTCCAGTTGCTCCATCTTCCTCTCCTCTAATTTCCCCCACATGAGGCCTTCCCTCTAGAGGTAAGCTGTAGGGCCAGATGACCTCCCTTCAAATTCTGTCACCTACTAATTTGCATGTAGTTTAGGCAATTTATTGAACTTCCTTCTGATTAATCTGTAAAATGAATTAAAGGGTTTCTTAAAGGGTTTTTATAAGCATTCTAACACTCAAGTCTGAGTCTAATGCCTAACACTAGAATGGACTCAGTTCTGATTCGAGCACCCCTGGATGCATGTCATGCCCACACCAGCCTCTCTCCACAGGTATGCTCCATCCTCTGGTCTCCGCACTACAAGGAGCTCATCTCAGGCCATGGCTTTGCCCAGAACCAGCTGGTTATTTG
Source organism: Chinchilla lanigera (assembly GCF_000276665.1). NCBI lineage: Eukaryota > Metazoa > Chordata > Mammalia > Rodentia > Chinchillidae > Chinchilla > Chinchilla lanigera. The sequence goes on from NW_004955537.1 coordinate 2,944,565, forward strand.
GAAGTACCCAACCATGGCCAAGGTGGCTGAGCTCAAAGGTAGGTGGCTAAATGAAAGAGGCCAGACATAAAAGGCCACATATATAACTCTCTGTATACGAAATGTCAAGAATAGATAAATACAGGGAGACAAATTAGTATTTGTCAAGGGCTGAGCGGACAGCGTAATGGGAAGTGATAAAAAATGTTTTTGGATTAGATAGTTGTAATGGTTGCACACCTTTACACATACACTGAAAACCACTGAATTGTACTTTTCAAAGGGATTAATTTTATGGTATGTGAATTATATTTCAATCACAATCAGAAAGCTGTAGGTGTGTGCGCATTCGTATGCACTGCTCTCACTCTCCCCAGGTCACACAGCCCGGGTCTTGAATCTGACCATGAGTCCAGATGGGGCCACAGTGGCCTCAGCAGCAGCGGATGAGACCCTGCGGCTATGGCGCTGCTTTGAATTGGACCCTGCACGGCGGCGGGAGCGGGAAAAGGCCAGTGCAGCTAAAAGCAGCCTTATCCACCAAGGCATTCGTTGAAGATAAACCCATCACCTCAGTTGTTTTTTATTTTTCTAATAAAGTCATGTCTCCCTTTCTTCTCCTTGCATGGCCTGTGTCCCAGCAGCCTTCTCAGGGGCGCCTCTCTGCTGTGATCAGAGAACTTCTTGTTGTTGTTTTGTTGCTTTTGAGACAGGATCTCACCATGTATTCCAGGCTGGCCTTGAACTTGCTATGTAGCCAAGGGTGGCCTCAAACTCAAGGTGATTCTCCTGTCTCAGCCTTCCAAGTGCTGGGATTACAGGCATGCGCCACCACGCCTGGCTCAGAGAACTTCTTAACAATATCTTAAGGAGACATCGCCATCCCTCCTGTTTACAGACAGGACTAAAGCAGGTTGTGTGCCTGGGTCCTCCCCTCCACTCACACATGTACATACACAGTCGCAGTAGTTTCCTCTGTCACTTTAATTAAGATACAAGTGAATGAGTACACAGCCTCTCCAGCTTGCATTCCCAGGCCACCCACCCTTGATCTTTGGCCCAGAAGCTTCTCTGCTTCTTGTGGAGTGGAGGAGGGAGAGGGAGCCTTGGTCCATAGTGACAGATTATTGCTGACCTCTTCAGTGTGAGGAAAAAGGCCACAAGACCCTGGTGGGGACCAGCCCTGAGTGTTTCTTTCCCAAGTTTCAGGCAGGGAGACGAAAGTAAGTGTCCAGCCCTTTCAGCCTCCAGTTCTGGAGTGGCAGAGGGTAACGAGGCCACACCCCCAGAGCTGGCTGGCAGAAGTGGAACGGAAGCAGTGGTCCCTGTAGACCAGCTGTGAGGAGGGTGAGTCCCCTGCTCAGTCCTGACCACAGACGCCCTGGTCACAGGTGTAGTGGAGAGGACATTGATGGATGCTGCCCGAGGTGCAGTCCTGAGGCACTTAGGTGGGCGCCTAGCTAGGCCATGCTTCTCAGTTGGCCTTGACCTTGGTGATACCTGAAGCACCATTTTGCTGAAGTACACGGGGCAGCCGCTTGCCTTTGGTGTAAGACTGATACCAGAAGTTGGAGAACAGCACAAAGAAGATGGTGCCATACATCCAGATGAGGTGGATGATGATTGGGTACTGGTAGCCGCAGCTGGGCATGAAGTAGTACTGGCTGATATGCAGTGAGACCAGGACAAACTGGATCTAGGATAAAGAAAGGCAAGGATCAGGAGAGATGAAGACTTGGAAATGGGGAGATGAGGAATTGGAGAGAGGGAGGGGATAGAGAGAGACCAACAATGAGTGGGGAGGGGTGGGATCAAAGGTGAGATGGTTGGATAAAGACAGAATCCCAACCAGGAGTGTCAGAGGGGGTGGGTGTAGGCCAGCAGGCCGCTCACCAGCTGAATGGCTGTCATGTGCTTTTTCCACCAAAGGTAGGGCTGAGCCACAGGCCCGAGGGCAGACAATCCATAGTACAGGTACATGACAACATGCACAGAGGAGTTTATCATGGCATGGAAAGAGCCCATTCCTCCTGTGAGAGGACAGTAAAACAGGGTCAGGAGAATCGAGACTCACTCATGAGTCTTCCCCAATGGCCTTTAGCACTCACCTGGGGCAAAATTTACCCCCCACCACCAGCTCCAGGGAAGCACTGAGTGATGGAAGACATGTAGGAAAGTCACCTGCCCATCTTTCTTTCGGAGAATAAAGATCACCTGAGAGAAGAGTGGGGAACGGTTCAGAGGCAAAGACCTTTCCTCCACTCTCAAATTCTCATATCTCCTAAATCTACTTACTGTGTCCATCAGCTCAATGAATTTGGAAAGGAGGAAAAGCCAGGCTACTCGAACCATCTGTAAGAAGTTAGGGCAGCCTTAGGACCCCACATACTGCTCCAAGAGCCTTCCTAAACTGGGCCATAAGCACAGATCATACCCAAAATGCCCCCATCCACCCAGGTTGCCTAAGACCTAGCCCCAGCCCCTACTTACTCTAAGTGCCTCTGGGCTGTTGGAATAGTCCACTGGGTCACAGCGCCAGGTGTAGGTACTCAGCCAGCCAGACATCAGGAACTAGGAAGCAGTGCATGAATCAAACCACCAGAGTTCCCCTCTCGAAGCATCCCTCCCCTTCTCTAGCCAAAGAAATGGAAGAAATGGATCTGAACCTCTCCAGAAAGGAGAGAATGCCAGGCTCTGGCCCAACCCCACCACCCTTATCGTGCTGGCAGGAATTACAACCTAGGGATCATAGCCCACCTCGTAGACAATGTAGAGGGACAGTGCCACCAGGGAGAAGTTGTAAACAATCATGAAGCCTCGGAGTTGGAAGGGCTTCCGATTAGCCATGATTCGAGGTCCAAGGGAGAGGACGAAGTACACGTAGGTTAGGAGGATGGAAGTCATTAGCAGGGGGGACCCCATCAAAGGGTAGCTCTGGACCCGAGGATCTGTGAATAAGTGTCAAAGGAGTCAAGAAAGGTCACAGGGCTCAACAGGGGCTCACCAGGTCTGCAGATATGAGGGGTCCATAGGGGCTCTCCCCATAGGACACAGCCCTAGATCCAGGGATCCCAGGAAAGAAGGGAAGGAAGGGCTGGTGGACAGCATCTTACCTGCATACTTCATCATCTCCTGGTACAAGCTGACGACAGCCTCCATCCTGGCTAAGGACTCTGCGGAACATGGAGGGTGGACATGAGACAGGGTGCACTGCACAACCCCGTCCAACACCTGACTCACAGGGACAAGACACACAACCGGACAACTCCGATGCCACACTGAGAAAGGGCAGAAGCACAAAGGAAGGAAGGAACTGGTGGAATCTCAGGGAGGAGGCAGCCTGGCAGGGGGACCTACACCCATGGAACTTGCCTCCCATACCACCCTTGCTCTCCAAGCCTCACTTTCTCCTCTATTCCTCTCCAGAGTTTTACTTCCTGTCTTTCCTTCTTACTCCGTGACAGAACTCTCAATTCCTGGTTTCTTTCCAGAGCCTTCCCAGCTCACCAGCATAGAACTCATTTCCAGAATGAACCTCCACACCCTTCCTTACCAAGTCTCACCCCCACCCTCCAGCTCAGAGCAGTCCTTCTCTCCTGGGAGTCCTCCCTTCAATCCATCCTCCCCTGCCAGGACTCTCATCTCCCGGATCCTTTCTGGAACCTCACCGACCCAGCGTTCTTCCCCTGCCAAACGCTCCTGTCCCTAGGTCTCCCCTCCACCTTCCAGGACTCTCACCTCCAGCCTCCTCTCCTCTCCTGTCGCAGAGCCCTTCCTCTGCTCTAAGAGCCAGGCTCTTAGAGACTCCTGCCCTAGTGGCTCCACCTGTCTGACTAGATCTGGCAGCAGCCCCGCCCTCTTCCCCGCCCCTGCCCCCTCTGTATTGGGTATGGGGTGGAGGGTGGGTCCAGGCCACAGGTCAGTGCATAGAGAAGCAGGACCTACCAAGATTGGGAAAGCCCAGTAAAGCCCCACATGCACCACCCACATCCCTGGATCAGCTATATGAACTAAGATCCTTGATTCCCCAGTAACCTTCCTCAGACTGGCCCCAGCGATGGTCCAAGGAAATGCCAAAAATTCACATCTAGCATCCATTCCTGAGCAGACACGAATTCTGTCTGTCCTACTTCAGAATAGCTACAAGCACCTTTTCTTCCCAGGAAGGGGCAAGGAAGCCAGTGGCAAGTGAGGAGGTGCAAAGTGGGGGAGGTCTCAGTAATTTCCTAATGGGCTAGGCCCTCTCTCCCACAGTCAGTAGGAGGGTCAGGGAGGGCTCACTGGGACATAAAAATCTCTGCCTACACCTAGGAGAGCTTGAGACTCTGACCCTGTCCAAGAGGGGACTCCAGGCAATCGCCCCACAGCAGGGGCGACAGGTGCTCTCAGTCCCTTCCAAGGAAACAACCTGTACTGTGCACCTTCTGACATGTCCAGCAGAGGCTGCTCATGCCCTCAGGCACTCATATCCCAAGGGCTCCCTCACACCTCATCATCCCACCCTTCAGATGCACCACAACAATGCCCCAAGCCCTGCCGCAGACACACACACCAGCACACTTGCACATACGTGTCTGTCACACCGCTCTGGACCCAACAACGCATGCACCACACTAAGGGCTAGCACACATCCACACACTTCTGCTGGCTTGCCGAGCCTGACACACCACCCAAACTGACCTCCATGGATTCCGACATGCACGCTTCCCAAACTTTATGAAAGGCTTGGGACTGCACTCACACAGGTCCTGCGGGACTCTGTGCAAACCCATAGTGCTCTCATGCTCAGGCCCACACCTGCTGAAGTTACGCATCCAGGTTACTCACAGGTGTGAGCCACCAAGAGCGAGAACATCTGATCACTCACACCAGAAACAGGTTCGCATCTCCCTCGGTCACACACGGTCCTCTTTTGGCGGGTGACTGCTCGTTTCTTGTTGGCAGTAGGGCCTAGCGCTTAGGCGTGAACACACAGTTCCCCTGCCACACGTGAGCTAGCTCCTTATCTCTCTCAACCACTACCCCCAAGTTCACCCCACAGGCACACAGGCACCCTGGAGGTCAGGAGCGACTCGAGGCTTGGGGGAAAAACTGATCCCCAAGGTCGAGGAAGTCCGGGTGTGTCCCCCACGGGGGTGCTCAGCCGGTTTCTTCCTTTTTAAAATGGATGGAAGGGAAAAGGACACCGGCAAAGGAAAGGGAAGGGGAAGGGAGGAGAGAGGAGAGGATGGACAGGGGCAGGGAGAGCGGGTGGTGGAGAAAGGCCTCGTTGAGAGCAAGCGGAGGTGGCGGGGGTAGGGGTTGGCAAGGCCAGGCCCCAGGAACTGGGACCTCCCACCCACTCGCCCCCGAACAGCCTCGCCCACTGCCTGCGATGGGCTGGGCAGGGCAGGGCAGGGCAGGGCAGGGTAGGGCAGGGCGGGCAGGGCCTGCCGGGCCAGCTAGGCAGGGGGCGCCGGCACGTGGGGAGCCGTGGAAGAGCCACACTCACCAGCGGGGACCAGGAGGGCAGCGGCGGAGGGCTCGGAGGAGCAGGGCCAGACGAGTCCCCGGGCCAGCCTGCCTGCCACTTCCTCATCTGCTGGGCCGACTTTCTGTCACCGGGGGGCGGGGGCGGGCCGGCGGGGGGGCGCCTGCTGATTGGGCGGCCGGCCGAGGAGAAGGGCAGTCCAGCGCTGCTCGGCCGCGGGGGCGGGGGCAGGGGCGGGCCACGCGATCCCGGGGCAGGAAGCGGCCCAGCCCCGGCTCCCCACCCTTTCCCTCCCATCTCTCCGGCTGCGGGACCGGGTGGTTGCGGCCTGCTCTGTCTGGGGAGCACCCTGCTTCTCCCTGACGCCCAGCCTTCGATGAACCTACTGTCCGCCCTATGACCGGTCCACCAACAGGACCCACGCATCTGCTGTCTGAAGCAGCCCAACCTAGGCCTCGGGGGACGTTCCAGGGTTGAGGCCTCCCTCAAAGAGACCCCTCTCCAGCGAGGCGAGCAAGGCCAGGCCAGGGACAGAGAGGGCCAGCTGCGTGCGAAGGGCTGAAGGGTGGCTGGGAGGACTTAGCCGGAGGGAGCAGCTGGCCACCGTTGCCTCCGCTCTCAACCTATAAAATTGGTTGTGCCTCAGCATTTAAGAGCTGCCTCCGGGAGAGGATAGCCTTCCACGGAGAAGGAGGTGGGAGAATACCAGTGGCCCGGGCAAGAACAGTGAATCACTGGCTAACTGGCCTTCAAAGTAATGAAAAAGAAAAAAGGAGTTGAGGCTGTTGATTGTGGCTGAATGTAGCAGGTCTTGAAGGCCAAATGGGGCAGTCTGATTTTTATTCCAGAAGCAGAAGAGAAACTGAAGATTTTAAAGGAGGCTATAATCGGGCTTGTATCATTCATCCATCACTTATTGACCGCCTACAATGTCCAAGACTGTATTAAATTCTAGTGACCTCTTCCCTGCACTCGGAGCTTAGGTGCTGAGGGTGCTGCAGGGAGATGGGAGAGAGACAACAGAAGAGCAAAGGAGGAAACAGGTAGGCTTGCCAGAGGTGATGTGGAGGTTTCCTCCAGGTGTAGTATTTAGTTGTCAATTCTCGATTGCCCTGCCCTTACCTCCATGTATCTACCAACTAGACTGAACTCTGGGGGCAAGGACCAGGTTTCTGTGAAGTGAAACCTCTACTTCCAGCAGCTCCTGGAACAGTGCTTTGCATACAGTGATCCAATAACCGCTGGTAGGATGGGATGGTGTGAGGGCAGACAGAGTGAGGGGATTCAGAAGAGGTAGTGGCTGGGAGGAATAATATGTGCATAAATGGTGGGACATAGTTTCATCCTAGAGCTTAAGGAAGAAGTCAGAGCCAAACTACAGCTCTGATCCAGCCCATTAGTACCTGCCCTTGAAAGGAAATGGGAAAAGAATCCAGCTCAAAAGCTCAGTCCCTTTAGCATTGCATGCTAAGCCCCTACCTGATCCAGTTCCTACCTATTCCTTTCATCCTACCAGTGTCACTGTCCTGGGCCACAGCCTGAGCATTAAGCATCTCCCAAGGGGGTCAGCGTCTTTTGCCATCCCCCAACCCTCAGTCCTTACCCTGGTTCAACACAAGGCACAGCAGGGCTCTCAGGCAGTAAGTCACTGCCCCCAACTATGAGCTCTCTCAGCAAGGGCCATATTTTAGTCTATATCTGACAGCAGCTGATCTTCTACAGCGTACTGAGTGGATGTTAGTGTGAATGAAACAGTGTGAGAAAGAAAAGAGATCAAGGGACCCAAAATAAAGACAAAGTTTGAAGGTTATTTCACTTCCCTCTTGAGCAGTATTTATTGAGTCAATCAATATTTATTAAAGGTTTCATGTCTTCCAGGAATACTCTAGTGGCCTTGAGGCCATACTTGACTGCAAAGTCCTAAGTTTAAATGTTTTAATGAGTAGCTATGTGACCTTATATAACTTGTGCGACCTCTATAAAATGGGAACAGTAATAGTAACTGTCCCATAAAATTATTGTGACAACTAAAGGAGATAAACCAAGTAAAGCACTTAGCATTGTCTCACAACATTTAATAGGCCAGGAGAGGAAACCACCTAGTATATTAAGGTACATACTTGTATGTGCGTGAGTGTAACAGATATCTCCTACACACTGTGTACAAAGCACAGACTCCACTACAAAGACTATTATAGATGATGAAATTGCCTCAGAGACCAAATACAGTAGTAACAGGAAACTATTAATTGATTCACCTGGACCACATTGATAAATGACCCCAGCAAGCCCTCAGGACATGTTGACTAATTAAATGAATATGTGCAAAGTACCTTGTTCAGTTCTTATCCTGATCCTAAACTAAAGCATCTTCAGATATGATATAGAGCCAGGTCCTACCAAATGATATCTTCATGGCGCTGAAGTTCCTCCAAAACACAGTCTAGTGGAGAAGACATAAATGAACAATTATAGTAGCATGTGGTAAGTACTGCACTAGAGACAAATCCAGAGGGTTATGAAAGCATTGAGGGTAAAGAGCTGCTTTAACCCTGGAGGAGGGTTAATTCTTTTGTTTTTGTTTTTCTTTCATTAGAGTCTTACTTTGTAGTCCATGCTCGTCTTGGACCTGTGGCAATCCTCCTGCCTCAGCCTCCCAAGTGCTGGGATTACAGGCGTGTGTCACCATGCCCAGCCCAAGAGAACTCATTCTTCAGAGTTTCACAGAAATGACACCTAAGTTGAGCATTAAAGGACACTTTCTAGAAGGCAGGGGGAATCACCACCTGTATGAACCCAACTAGTTCTATTGTGATTATTTGAGGCTCTGTCTTGGCATAGGAAGGAACCATATGTATGAGGGCACAGAAACAAAAGATGTGGCAGGTTGGTATGGGTGACTCCAGCTCAAGGGGCAGATGTGGAAAGGCAGGAAAGGTAGGCAGGAGTCAGCTTATGAAGAGCCTTGTAGCCATGGTCAGAGGTTTGGACTTTATTCTGTTTATACTTTTCAGCCCTGGCTGTACACTAGAACCATTTGGGCAGCTATGTGTCTGTGTGTTACTGGGAGTTAAACCCAGGGCAAGCACTCTACCATTATGCTACCTCCCAACCCCTTTCTATCTGTTTACTTTGAGACCAGGTCTCACTGAGTTGCCCAGGCTGGCCTCCAACTTGAAATCCTCCTGCCTCAACCTTCCAAGAAGCTAGGCATGTGTCACCAGGCCCAGAACTTGGGGGAGATTTTTAAATACTAGTGATGCCAGGCATGGTGGTACATGCTGTAATCCCAGCACTTGGGAGGCCAAGGCAGGAGGATCACCATGAGTTTGAGGTCAGCCTGGGCTACATAGTGAGCTCTGAAGAGTGAAAACTTCCCCTTAGTCAGAAAGTGAGGCATTGGCTGAGCAGGAGGGGTGGTGGGGAAGTGGTAAAAGTCTGGCGTATCAACTTTTTGGCAGGCAGTAGGCAGGCTGAGATGATGGCCCCACTGCTGGGGCCAGGAGGGGTCATGGTCCCCAACAGTGCAGGAAATGGATCTGGTTGGGATCTGCAGGAAAGCTAGGCGAAGGCCTTGGAGGCAAAAGTTTAGGGAAGGCTGGGTAGAAAGAAAACCAAACAAAACAGGCTGACAAACTAGAGAAACTGAAACCACAGGCTTCATAAGGATGAAGGCCTTGAGGAAAGGATATCCAGTCCAACAGCTAAAATTCTACCTCCTTCATGGATCCTCCCTGGTTCACAGGAAGTAAGGTGCTAACTTCCCCCGGTCCCACCCTATCTGTCTCATGCTTCACTCACTGCTCTCCATGGAGCGCTATCCTCTCCCCAGAAGACAAACCAGTGATGTCTTTCTCCAAGGGTCCAGCCTGAGCACCACCACCTGCATGAACTCTACTAACTCAAGTCCCATGATTGTCTGAGGCTCTGTGATTCAGCACAAAAATTAAATGTTAGTGGGACCAGAAGTGGCAGTGAGGAAGAAATGCAAAAAGGTATGTCTGCATTTTCACGAACGATGGAACGGTGGAGGAAATAGAGCATGGGACTCATAGGGCAGTTAGGTCTGAGCATCAGGAAGTGAGGTCTCAGGTAAAAGGCAGGAGGAGTAGCAGGGAGAGACAGAAGCAGCCTCCTGCGGGCTCCTTCCATCCTTTAAAGGCAAAGGGCACTTCCTACACTGTACCCAGACAGAGGACCTGATGAGAAGATTGAGCCCATGAGCACAGAGGAGTGAAGATAAGGTTGAAGGTTTGCCAGTTAATCATTCTGCCCATCTCTGGGCCTCAGCCAGGTAGCTAATGTCCTCTTCCTAAAGCTGGCTGAAGGGGCCAGGGCTGGAGACATGTGGCTGCCAGGAGAGACTGATACGTATGCTCATCTGTTATCTGGAATCCCACTCATCTGGAAGAGTGAGGAACGAGACCTGATCCATGCTTGGTGGCCACAGCCATACACCATAGGTTATCATTTAGTGTCTGCTGAACTGCAAAACTCAGGAAAGGAGAGACTGTGCTAGGACCTGCAGGAAGAGCTCTGGAAAGAGAAAAGGGAGGCTTTCTTAGGGAACAAACCCAAGCAGGCTATCAGGAAGAAAGAAAGACAGACAGCAAGATACAGAAGGTACAGTTTTTGTTTTGTTTTGTTTTGTTTTTTTGAGATAGGGTCTCACTATGCAATTTAGGCTGGCCTTGAACTCACTATGAAGCCCAGGCTGGCTTCAAATTCACAGCAATCTTCCGGCCTCAGCCTCTTGAATGCTGAGCTTATAGGCATGGACCATCATACCTGAGTATTTTTGGTTTTGTTGTTTGTTTGTTTTTAAATGAAGAATTTAAGGCCGGGCATGGTGGTTCATGTCCATAAGTAATCCCAGTACTCAGGAGGCTGAGGCAGGAAGGTTGCTGTGAGTTCAAGAGCAGCCTGAACTGCAGAATGAAACCCTGTCTCAAAGACCTAAACGGCTGGGGATATAGCTCGGTGGCACAAGTGCCTACCTGGCAAGCGTAAGGTCCTGAGTCTGATTCCCAGTACAAAAAAAAAAAAGGCATAAATAAATAAATAAATGTGAGGAATTTAGTTTGTATAGGCATGTCCTGAAGATGCTTGAGTAGAAAGTTGATATAATCCCCATATGCTTTGAAAAATAAGCCTGGCAACAACAGGTATAGATCTTTCTCCTATAATAAGTCTACCTGCTTAATGACTGTTTGGACTTACAGTCCACTGGCCTTTCCTTTTCTTTTATACAGTGTACCTTGTTTATATAGTACTATCATTTTTGCTGACTGTACTGTATCGTATAGTGCTGTAGTTTTATGTCTGGTTATACATTATGGTACTGCAATGTAAGAGTTACACAAGTAAAAGCAAAGTCATCAAGTTGGAGTTTCCTTTAACCATTTCTTTGTTTGGAATATTGTGATGTACACACTGTATGCAATTCCTCATTTAGCGACCAGCTCACCGAGCTGCAGGACCTTAACTCAGTTGGTAAACAAGGGCTGTGTGTATTGTCAAGAGGAGAGGAGAAGAAGGGAGGGAAGCCAGTGTAGACCCACTCAGAGACACAGGTATGACATAATAAGGCCTAACCTAGACCAATGGTGGAGAGAGGGAAGAGGAGACAGAGCAGAGAGAGGACCCAAGGCTGATACCATGCTGCCAAGTTGGATAACTCAGATGGAGTGAATGGAAAAAATGAATGCTGTTTGAGACATACTGAGTTTGAGGTGAGAAGGCACATTCAGCAGGCAATCTGAAAAACAGTACTATAAATGCATGAGAAAAAACGAGACTCCAGAAAAAAAACTAAGGATTCTCTGAATACATGTGAAACCTCACAAGGCATACTGTGCTAACTTTAGTTTGAGTTGCATTCTGACACTTTCCCATCCTCCTGCTTTCATTTCCTTTAAGGGATTCCTCCCCAGGTGGACTAGCTGATTAATCCTGGTGTCTTCTTCCACTTCCCCCTAATCCAGATTCCTGACAGCATTTACCATAATCCAGAGTTTTTCCAGGATATTCGATTTTTTTTTCTTTGTAGTAATGGGAATTGAACCCAGTGCTTGGCAAGAGCTCTACCACTAAACTACATACCTCTAGCCCTTTTTTATTTTTGTTTTGAGACAGGATCTCAAAAAGTTGCTCAGGCGGGCCCAAACTTATGGTCCTCCCACCTCAGCCTGTAAGTAGCTGGATTACAGGTGTGTACCACTGCACCTGGCTCAGAGTTCTTCCCTGAGATGAGCTATCATGACGTGGAATAAAGAAATGCAGAGAAAAACAGCTCAGACATTTGAGCCCCTGAGCCCATTCACATAACCAAAATACAACTGGGTGCCTCTCTCTCTCTTTTGCTTTTGGTTACGCTAGTTTCCTTATGTGTTAATATCAAAACAGTCTAATCCACTATTAGATAAAAATTATTTGTCAGGACAGTGAATACAAGAATAGCATTATAAGGGGCTGGGGATTTAGCTCAGTGGCACAGTGCCTGCCTGGCAAGTGCGAGGTCAGGAGTTTGATTCCTGGTACCGGAAGAAAAAGAATAGCATTGTAGCCGGGTGTGGTGGCACACACCTGTAATCCCAGCACCTGGGAGGCTGAGGCAGGAGGATCATTGCAAGTTCAAGATCAGCCTGGGCCACAAAGTGAGTTCAAGGCCAGCTTGAACTGCATAGCGAGACCTTGTCCCAAAAAGACCAAAAAAAAAAAAGAGCATTTTATTCCCTTCTATGAAGCCCTAGACCTTATCTGCCCTTCTAGGAACTTGGTCTTTATCCTACAGAAATTGACAACTACTTAAAAGTTTAACGTTTTTTTTTTTTTTTTTTTTTGGTTTTTCTCCGGTACCGGGAACTGAACTCACGACCTTGCGCTTGCCAGGCAGGCGCTTTGCCGCTGAGCTAAATCCCCAGCCCCAACTACTTAAAAGTTTAAATTAAATTTTAAATATGCTGGGTTATAGGTACCCTTTGAGGTTGGTACCATAATCCCATTTTACAGAGGTGGCAGACTTCTTAGAAAACGTGATGTTCTTCAAAGCAAAGTAATTTGCCTAAGATTAAACAATGGGTAAATGGCCAGGCTAGGCTTTGAGCTTATAAGAAACAAATTGTAATAGAATTATGAGTGCTATCCTAAAAGTATATAAAAGAGAATGGTCAAGTGTACGGCAGGCGGTGGGAGGAACTTTACAGGAGTAAGTGACACTTAAATTGGAAGAATAAATTTCTACCAGGTGAATAAGGGGGTGAGAGCAGGAGAGAGCAGACAGATATTCCAAGTGGGCAGAGCATGGCATGCCTGGAGGGGCAAGGCAGCACCTGGCCACTGGGGAATTCGGCTATAGCTGAAAGCATACACAGTACAGTGGTGAGAACTGGAGATGCCATAAAACAAGATCTGAAGGACTGGTGGTGAGTGTGAAGGGAATGGAGGCAAGCCTGGGAACCAAGGAACTCTGGTTCTGATAGTCAGTGAATTACACACAGCCACTCATGAAGATCTGGTCCTGATTTAGCAGACACAGAGAAGCAAGGAAGGGACTCCTCACAGCCACACAGAGAGAAACCTGTGAGCAGGAAAGGACAGACTGTAAGAAGAATGTGGAACTGCCTGTGGTTTGGACAGACCGAAGTTACCATTCAGAAGTGATGAAAAGGAACATTTCAGGTGGGAGAGCTCGTCATTTGGGCTTTTGGGCTTAAGTTAAAATGATACAATTGAAGTCTAAACCACAGTTTAAGAGAAGAACATATGGAATAAATAAGTGGGAGAAAGTCACAAAACTAAATTCAAAATTGATTCGTCAGGTCAGGCAGGTAAAAAGGTTCTAGTACGTGGTCTGCACTAGTTGCTGGGAAATACTGTAAGGAATGAAACTGGCACAGAGGGTGAGACACTGGCCCAGGGGAGCTGCACAGGGAAGGAGGCTGCAACATTTTGGATTGATCAATCAGTTATTCAAATAACTGACAGCAAATTTCTAGCTGCTATCCTGGGGATAGCTGATGTGTACTGAGCTTCTCTTGTTGTCAGGCACTCTCTATATGTTAAAACTACTTAAAAACTCACAGCAACCCTATGAAATACCCATCATTGTCACCCACAGGAAACAGATGCATAGAGGAAACTAACTTGCCCAAGGCCACACAGTGGTTGGGACTAGGAGTTGAACCCAGGAAATCTGGCACTAGAACATGCTCTTTCAACCACAATGATATTTTTATATTATCTTTCTAAAGTAAAACCGTAATAAAAATAATAATAGCATTACTATTGGTCGTGTTTATGATGGACCAGACACACACGTTATCTTGCCAACAATCGCATACTTCTCAGGTAGAACTGTAATTCAAACTGACAGTTCAGGGTGCTTGAACCAGAGGGACAATACTGTGAGGCAAGGGCTAGTATAAGTTTGTACAAGACACAAAAGTGGAACACAAAGGGGGAGTTAATTGACGTTTCCCGCTGGAAGTAGCACTGAGTTATGCTTAGACTAGGATGTTAGAAAGCTTCACAGAGCGAGACTTGTGTGCTGAACTTTCAATGATGATTAGGTATTTGTCAGAATGATAGAACAAAGTAGAGGAACAGTGGGAATAAAGGAATGAAGGTTTGAAAGAGCCTGTTACACTCAGGAAACTGTAAGCAGTTTGCATGGCTTTTGGAATTAAGTGGGTGGCAAGACACTAGAGAAGATAAATCAGGAGGAGGCAGGGGGCTAGCCCATAGAACCTTATTTGCCTTTCCAGGAAATGTGAGCTATTTAAAGCACTTTTCCAATGAGGTAAATGTAATAGCAAAAAGGAAGTAAATAAATATAACTATAAATGGCCCCAAGGAATCTGCTGGCTTAGCTTTGAGGCTATGCAGACCAGCAAGAATTCTTTGAAGCCTATTTTCTCTTAATAATGCATACATATATGCGAAATTTGCATTCCATTTTAAATTACTAGGCTTCCAGTAAAATGAACGTTTTAGGATGGTTTTGTCACGTGATTCACAGTGTGCCCTCTGCCAGGTATGTGGGCCCATTTGAAAAATATGAGGAACGAACTATCAAAAGGATTTTAATCAAGGGGGTAATGTGCTTAGATATGCAGTTTAGAAAGATGTAGCAAGCTAGAATCCTTAGAACTAGAATAGTAAGTCTGAACAAAATTTTTATTGAGAGAGCCCCAAAGCCTAAACTGAAGGGCAGGATAGATGGGTAATGGGGAGACAAACGGATAGAATTTGTATCTGATTGGTTTGGGGGGACAGCTGGGAGGGGGAATGGTTTAAGATGGCTCCTGTAGTCCTGGCTTAAGTCCAGGAAAAGTAGATGAGAAATAAGCATGGAGGAAGGGATGACTGATGTGGACATCTGGAATCTGAGATACTTGTGGACTACACAGGCAGAGATGCCCAACAGGAACCTGCAGCTCACCCAAGAGGTCTGGGCTGAAAATAAAACTTATGTCAATGAAAGTAGCTGTCAGAGAGATAGCAAGTAGCATAAGATGAAAAGAGGGTTAAGGACAAGTCCTAGATTAGAGCATAACAACATTTAAGAAGCAGGCAGAAATGCCGAAGTCCAAAAGCTGCAGAGGATGAATGGGCAGATGTGGGAAAACAAGAGAATATGTACCACAGAAACAAAGGAGGGAAAAAGAGACTCTAAAGATATTGTCAGCACTGTTAAATGCTGTGGGGAGACTAATAGAAAAGTTTAAAAAGCTCTGAATTTAGCCATTAGGTAAACAGTATCTCTATAGTTTCAGAGGAACGATGGCAACAGAAGCCCCTAGTCACAGGGGCTGAAAAGGGAATGGGAGGTAGAAGAGATGGTGCTTATAGGATCCTTAATTCAAAAATGTTCGTGCCAGATGTGGTGGCCGAGGCAGGATTGCCACGAGTTCAGGGCCAGCCTCAGCTACATTATGAGTTCAAGGCCAGCCTGAACTACATGGTAAGGCTGGGTGTCAAAACTTTAAAAAGAAAAATGTTCCTGTGAGTCAGACAGGGGGCGCAGAGGGTCAAGAAGGATTTTTAACATAAAAGAGACACTAAAGCAACGTTAACTCAGGCCATGAAATTAGATGTAGCCCAGAGAAACTAGCAAAATGAATAAATGATGTTCCACACGTGAAGTGTGGGCAGAACTTGATGAAGACTCAAAATAACGATGAATTAGGCAAAAGCAAAGGCAGCAGAGCTGCAGGCAGCAAGTAACAAGAGGCACTGCCCTGGACACTTTATATCTGATCCAGCAAGATAGGTTACTGTCGTATGGAAAAAGTATAAATTTGTGCCTATTGTGAAGGAGTCTGTCTGTACATACAGCTTGCCCAGAAGAGATATATTTGGGACTGGGAAGGTGACTTCTAATATCCACATGCCTCGCTGGTAATTTACTACCTGTTTGCTGAATCTGCGCCAGGAAATGAGGTGAAAGCCAGAACAACATTACGGAAATAGTCTGGAGAGATGCTGCTATATTAAGTTGTAGGTGACAAAGGGAACTTTAGGAATAGTCTGTACTTAGGGGCTAATCTAGGAAAACATTGGCTTGTCTAAGTGACATTATCCTGCAGTGTGGAAAATAAAACAAAACTGCGTGGGAACAAGTGGGGGAATCACTGTCTGAGACTTTTGAGCTAGAATAGTCACTGGATCACTCAGGTGAGAAAACCGAGGCCCGGGAAGTTAGGAGCCTTGTCAACACTGTCATCTGGAAAGCTGCCATGTCCAAATGGTGGCTGACAACCTGAGGGTACTGATGCCCTGAGACCACAGCCTCAGTGGCTCAGGGAGTTCAAGAACAAGAGAGGGAAGTCGTTCAAGGGAAGAAGAAAGGAGGCTTGTCCTCTCTGTTGAAGTGATGAAGCTCCATGGTCATGTCAGAAGCTTCTGTTCTAGTCAGGAGGCTCTGTCTGCAGGCTGGCAAACCCTTTTCAAGTGCTAGCTCATGTGTGTTTGGGACTTTCAGGCAACAGTCACATCAAGCCTCCGTAAGTGGGCACTGTAAACCCTCAGGGCCGATCAGAAAAGGGATTACAGTTCCTGTCTTACTCCTGACCAATGCAAAACTACGAAAGGCTTTCCCCCCAAATCTGAATCAAATGGAAGAAAGTATTTCCTCCTTAGTAGTCCCTCTGGACAGTAATCAGGAGCTGACCCAGGGTGGGCGTTTGTAAGGATTCAGCCTCCGTTCTGCCTGGTGCTGGGATCAGCTCACACAGCTCCTGTGTCCACAGGACACAGAGAATACATTGTCCATAAGGAGGATTATTCTGTACGAGAAACCGAAACAAAGGAAGAGGTTGTTTCCAGCTGCCTGGGGGAGGTGGGAAGGGGGTGGGAAAAGGGCCTTGCACTGGGGCAGGGGCATTCCTGCAAAGTTCACCCTCATCCCTGCAGCAGCAGAACAGGAGGGGAGCAATCGCATCCTCTCCTGCTCAGGCCTAACCTAACACTGGGACCCGTTATGGAGCTAGAAGGGTCACTTGGCTACATCTTTTCTATCTTAGTTGTTTTCCAAAAAACCACATGGTTGAGTGAGGTGAGTTAACTAAGTAGGGCAGCAATACACACACAAGAAGAAAATGAGGTGAGCTGGGCAGTGATATACAGCAGTGATAAAATACCAGCCTCAGGGAAGATTACAGAAGAAATCCTAAGCAACTGGCACTGAGTTGACATTGATCTGATAAGATTTCACCTTCAGTGGGATGAACTGTGCTGTAAGTCCTTGAGGTTTCACAGCTCTGCTTCTTTCTCCATCCAGAAAACAATCCTGAGACAACAGCCCTTTCTCCAGGGGCCAAAGGTAGGAGAAAATACAACCACCAAGCAAACTGGGACAGTTAGCAGCAGAGGAGTACTACCATAGTAGGGCAAGAATAACCATTTATATGTCTTCTTCTCCTAGAACTGAGTGCTAGGGGTGGGAGTTACATTCTCTCCACTGTGTTCACTGGGTTGTGTGGGCCCCCAGGTGGGAGAGGCAAGAGGTCTGTGCACTCACAGGTGGTTTTCTGAGGTAGGATGAAAATAAGAGTATGTGCAGAGTGACAAATATTGAGGTGCATGCATCCCTGGAATTCGGAGTGTTTGCTTAAGTACACAAGATGTAGGTGATATCCCGGATTTATTCCTGTTGGGGAAGACAGTCCATTTCAATAGTACACAGGGAATGAAATCAGTGTCAGGCTGGGACAACAAAGAAACCTGGGGTGGAGCAAAGAACAGCAGCCACCAAAAGCTGCTCAAGTTCTAGGGAACTACACCTGGGGCTCTACCCAATATCCCAGTTAGCTCTGACAGTTCCACTTGGGAAGGGAAGAGGCAAGAAGACTAACAGCTGCTGGGTCAGACTGTTTAAGCAGGGAATGATCTGAATTGCCTCAGAGCTTGTAAGAGGACACCCCTGCTGCCGTGTATGGCAATCAGAGCTTTGTGGAACACCACTCCTTGCCGTGACTGAACAGGGACAGAGGTGACATCTGGGACCACTTTTCCAAGCCTCTGCTGCCACAGCCTGGCAGAACATTGCCTGGTACTGAGCAAAGGCCAAAGTACCAGTGCATAATAGAAGAGAACAGAAAAGGGGCAGCTGTAAGGTATGAGTAAGAAGGAAATCTCAGGGTTTCTAGGTCAAAGCTCAGTAAAAATAAGGAACTAATTTATAGAGAGCAAATTAGAATTGCCTTGCAGCAATACTGAAAGTGTTTCTCATCCCCGTACCAGCTCTGTCATAAATTGCTGTGAGACAACCCTGAGCCAGTGAATATCGATTTAAATAACTTTATTTAATAAAGAAACCCTTAGGTCCACTTCTGCTGACTCAACCCCTGCCCATGCCCACAGTGGACTCTTGAGACAGGTACTGTCCAACTACTCTGCTCTTCAACTTTGTCACAGTAGGCTGCCCACCTCCTCCACGCCTTTGACTCTTGTTTGAGCGACAGGCTTAATAAAACGGAGGAAAGCCATCCTGGCCAGAGTGGAGGAACCAGCCACTATTATGAGGACAACTAAACCCCAGTGAAAGATGCTACTAAGTGCAATTCCTCTCTCCCACCAAAATTAAGAAAAATAAACCCAGAGGAAGAAGGGTCTTTTACATATGCTACAGAAAAACCCTTTCTCATATCGTTCTGCCTGCCAGAGCCACTGCCTGAGAAATCACCCAACTGTTAGCCCCTTGACATTTTCCTTCGTGTGTAAGGATGGGATAAAGGATGGAAACTGTTACCTAAGTAACTGTGAACTCGTTTCCAGAGGATGGAGAGTAGTACAGGCCCAGCTCTAAGTAGACGGTTTAACCTCACCCAGAAGCCTCCTCTCCTGCAGCTTAAGGGGAGCAGCATGAAGAAAACCTGGGTAGGAGGGCCTACAGAAACAATATCTCCAGGATACACAGGCTGCTATAGTTTCTGGCAGCACAAAATAAGCACAGACTTATTTGACACTGTGCCCATCAGCTAACCACACAGACAAGAGCAGTATACAAGCAGAGTAAGTTCTGGATCAAGGACTGTGGAAGGCAAGGCACAGAAGTGGCTACAGAGACTTTCTTTTATTGAATACCTATTACTTCATAGGCTGTGCTAAATGTTTTACATTCACTTTCTCATATTAATCCTCATAACAACTCTAGGTAGGTATTACAACTATTTACAAGTGATAGAAAAGGTTCACAAAACTCAGAAAAATTAGGTCACCTCCCAAGGTCACAGAGCTAGTCACCAGTTGAGTCGGGATGGGCCTGTTGCTGAAAGCCGTGCTCTTTTTATTGTACCCATGTCAGCGAGCCTTGAGCAAAACGTAATTTCACTGCTCAATTCTGCCAAGGTCACCTGGGAGGCTGCCATCGTCACTCACCGCTGGTATGGGTGCATTGAAGCTGACTTGATGTTGGTTTTTATTCCACTTGGCATTTTGCCTAAAAGGAATACAAAGAAAGGACACCTGAAGAAAGGCAAAATCTTGACAATAAATTAGAAATATGGCCTCCTAGGTTTTCTCCTCCTATATGTTATCGTCTCAAAACCTCTCTGGTATGTGACTGACACAGACCAGAGGTACGGTTCTTCCTCCAGCTCCCTCTGTACGTGTTTAGGAGGAAAAGGGTGACCTGAGAGATGAGTGGAAGGAGTCAGAATATGCCCCAGCATGTTTTTCCGCTCATCTGCTCCCTGAAAAGACAGTTAAACACGTGTGACTCCCTGTTCAATGTCACAGGTAAAAAAGTATTATGTTCTCTTGTGGGTTTTTGTTTTTGTGGTGCTGGAGATTGAATCTAGAGCCTTGTGCATGCTAGGCAAGAGCTCTATGACTGAGCCACATTTTCAGCCCCTGTTCTCTCTTATTTTAGTTGTGCTTTTCTAGATGGCCTCGAAGAAATAGCTCTTCTAGTCGCCCTCATCTAAACCTCTCCAAGTTGTTTTCATAATTAGTAAAAACCAGCACAAAAAATGGCAAGATGCCAAGAGCAAGAAACAGGACATGGACACTACATGTAAACCTGGGAAACGGCCTGCTTATTAATTTCTGATGCACCTAGCAGAAAGTTTTATGGTCTGACCACTGATTTCTCTACCTAAAAAGAAACATGGACCATACACCTAAACCAGAGCAAATGGGATAGGACAGTTGAGACAGAAGTCTGAGGTGGGGGTGAAAGGCAAAAGTTTTTTTTGTTTTCGTTTTTTGTGTGTCTTTTTTAGATAGTCTCACTCTGTAATTCATGCTGGCCTTGAACTCACTGTGTAGCCCAAACTGCCCTCAAACTCACGGCGATCGCCCTGCCTCAACTCCCCGAGTACTGGGATTACAGCCGTGCACAACCACAGCTGGCCGAAGAGCAGTTTCTTTTACTCAAAGTTTTTCCTCACTCTCTGGTACCTGTTGCAAAGTCTCAGATGAGATGTTCCTTTATTGCTGAAAATTGTTTTCTGAGCCATAAAAGGAGAAATGGAGACATCTCCAGGTCTGGGGATGCTGCAGGGCCAGATAATCCAGCTTGTTTTCACTTCTCTGCTCAAAATCTGCTACACTGCAACTCCTGCCACCTTACCTGGTTGACCTGCTTGAGCCATCTGTACCCCACTGAGCATTGGTTGCTGTTGGCTTGGAGCTCCTGCCATCTGTACTTGCTGTAGTCCTGAAGTTCCTGTGAGAATCGTCCCAGCTCCTGGCTGGCCTGGCTGGCCTGGCCCACTGCTGCCTGAAGGTCTCCAATTAGACAGCCCCTTCCCAAAGGCAACAGCTGCCACCAAGGCATTGGTGTCTGCAGGGTTAAAGGTCTGTTTGTTTGGCCGGAGACCTGAAGAGAAAGTGCAGACCCTTTAGTATATGTCTGGCCTTGAACTGAACCTGGCAGTTGCAGGACCTGTGACCACTGCCAGGACTTGGAGTTCTAATTTCAGCAACAGCCAGACTTCCTCATATCCCAGAGGAAGAGCCAGAAGACCCTCAAGTCCATCTCTGTATTCTTCTTTTTCATTCTGTCTGTTTCCTCTACCTGTTCCAGGGCTGACATTAAATACAAAAGGCTAACAGTATGGATGGAAACCCTTTCCTAAGCAGTTCATTCTTATGTCTTTACTTCACTGCCTACCCAAACCACCACTACTATTCCGATGGTCTTATACACCTCTCCCTCTGCTTTGCCACCAACTGCAACCTACCTCCACTCTCTGATTCTCGCTCTTCTTTGCTGATTTTCTCCAGAAGGTTTGAGCACATTTTATTCAAGCTCTGGATCTGCTTCTGTAAAACACACACACATTAGTTCAGCGATTAGCTCAGCTGAAAGTGATTATGGAGAGGTTTCTGCCTTTGCTCTTCCAGAGGCAACTTAGGTGGAACCAACTATACAGCTCTACTACACAGGAGTAGTAATGTCTTGCTCCTCATGATGGGATGGGGACAGGCAACAGAGCAGTGACTGGGTCTAACCTGAGCTGCATCAGCACCAATTCGGGCAGCATCTGTTGTCAGCTGCTTCTCCTGCTCTTCAACTTCAGGGTCAGGTTTGGTTCTCAGATGGTCAGGGACCACTTCATGACTGAAAACGGGCACTCGTCCTTCGGTCTGCCGCTGTAACACAGAGCTTACTTCATCGTACCGTGCACTCCAAGAAGATCCGAACAGTTTACTTTCAGGGAAAACAACCTGAGACACAACACCAAGCTACCCTAGATGCCCTTCACCTCATCTGTGACTTCTATCTTCTCACATGCTTATTTCAAACTTGCTTAAAATTAAACTCCCCTCTCTCTCTCTGGGACATTTTCATCAAAAACTGAAGAGATAAGGTCACAAAAGGACCTCTTTTCGAGATAGATAATGGAAGAGAAGAGTCCTTGTGTTGGTGACACAAGGACTTAGGGTTTTTACAGTACTATTTGGGAGTGGCTCCCCTGCTTCCAGAAGGACAAAAACCAAGGCCTCCAAAATGCAGCCCTTGCTTTTTACTGTCACATATTACCCTACCTTCAGAACTTCTAGCATTCCTAACCAACAACTGTGCTCAAGACTGTGCTTTTACATAAGAACTTATTTCCCAAGTTGTACCCTTTTCTCTTCTTACCATGAGATCTTCATCTCGGTCTGGAGACAACACCAGAGGGATAATGACCTGGTTACGGAACAGTGGTGTCTTCTCATGCTTCAAGACCTTGTTCAAAGTGTTCAGCTGTCCAGAGAGCAATGCAAAGCTATCCAGGACAGAGGGCCTGGGGGTGGTAAGAAGCTGTCAGAACGTTTCACTCCTTCCATGTAAACTAACCTCTAAAAGGTCCTACAGGATAAAACTACGCAGACTCACCCCCAAGACTTAGAGCACTACGATTAGCCTAGCAAGAACTAAACTGGCTGACAGGGATGATCGGGTGAGGAAACAGGGACACATTTTCAGTTTCTGGCACAGATGGTGTGAAAAAAGGCAGGTCACAGTTCAAATGGGGTGAATAATGGCAAAATAGGAACCATGAATAGACTGTTACAATTAAAAACTCAGAAACTGCTTAAAAGCTTCCTTCCCAGCCTAGAAACAGTAGCCACCACTTTAGAGTAGGTTGGGTCTAAGACTCAGCCACATCTGTGCAAAGAGACTCACTAAGTAGGACCTCCTTGCCAGAGAAGTTAAAGGGTAAGAATTAAAAGCTAAGAACAACATGGGTTGTGAAACTGGGCATTTCTCTATTTCTTTGTCATGGCAGTCATAAACCATACTTCACCTATCAAATGTTGGGCAACCTGGCACTTTCCAAATCAAAGATGTTTGCAAGAGATAAACAGCTACATCAATAGAAATGTACAGCTATATCAGGAGGTCTGGTCCTGCCCCCCCCCATCCTTGCCCCACCACCCTTACCAGGTCAGCCGGTCATACTCGTTCTCCAACTTATAAATGAAACTCCCCAGTGAGTTCTTCAGATCAGCCGCTTGACTCAGCAGTGCATCTAATGATGCCTCAAGCTGCTTCTCCTCTCTCTGCACCAATAGGAACAGGTTGATTACCCAAATAGATGTGAATAGCACACATATAGAAGAACCTCTAATAAGTTAAATTGTTTTCTATCTTTGGTATTGAGGTTACAGACTACATCATCCTTAGACCTTTCAACCTGTTCACCCGACCTCAAGTCCTATCAACAGATTCCTTCTCATATCACCTCCTAACTCCTGTGTTTTTCTCTGTGTTAGACACATCCTACTCTCCATCCGTGAGAGACTATCACCAGGCTAACGCCTCAGCAAGTCTCCAGCACACTGTCTTCCTCTGCTGTCAAAGGAGGTCCTATTCTTGTCAAGGACACAATCTCTGGAAAATCTGCCTATGGATGAAACTTTCTCTGAATACCATCTCAGCACTCTCCCTGCCTGGCCCCTTACCTCTTCATTTATCCTTAGTATTTGATGCTTCAACCTTCTTCTTGCTCACTTAATATGCACTCATTTATTTCTGTATTTCTGAGCCTCTTTCATACACTCGGCTAATCCATAAATATTTTATTGAGATGCTACTAGGTGCAAGAAGCTAACTGACAAGTGAAAAACAAAACCAAGAAAACCTGCACGCATTTCTGTGCACTAGACAAAACTATTTCAAATGCTGGACGTCTGCAAAGCATTTCCTTCCCATCATCTGTGGTCTCCAGCTTTGCTCTATTTCTTCACCCTTAGCAAAGCTGGGCAGAATGGTGCAAAACAGTCTTGCAAACTTTACAGCGTGCCTGTCAGGGTTTGATCCTGGCTCGCACCTACACTCTCGGATAATAAACAGCTTAGCTTCGGTCTCCGCGGCCCGCAATTCCTTTTTGCTCCCGGGCTTCTCTCTAATTACTGATCCCCAATTACATCTGCATCCAACAGCCAAGCTCGGGCTGAGCTAGCCTGCCACTTTCTTGAGCCATCCTTTCTTCGCCTGCACCTAGCTCTCTCAGATGACAGCTGGATCCTTTCCACACTCAAGCAAGTCAGCGCTGTCTTCATCGCCTCGACTTAGCCGAGTCTGTGCCTCTCCCATCAGGCTGGCTTGACCTCTCACCGGCGCTGCTCCCGGTCTAGCTACCTCGCCTCTTCCTTCCCATTTTCCTTTCCTTTCACAACTGTGGGCTCTGCAACTCCTCGCTCGTCTTAGCAAGCCCATTCTCGGTCCTCACACCCGAAGCTTACTAGCTGCCAGCAGGCCCATGCGGGTTCTCACCTGCATTGCAGCGGCCTAGGCTGCCACCCCGAATTCCTCTTCCGGTTTCTCAGTCACCTGGAGCCAGGAAGAGGGCTGCGTCCGCCAATCAGAACACATAGAACTCGGACTTCCCACCGACTTCCGTTTCCTGCCGGGCGCCGAGGTAACCAGGTCAGAGGTCAGGAGTGGACCTGCCTAGAGCCCGGCCGGCGCGGGAGGGCTGAGTGATGGCCTCGGAGCGCGCGGAGCCGGAGGTGAGGGCAGGGCGGGCACCGCGCTGGGCCCCGAGACCGAGGGGGAGGATCCGAAGGGCAGGTGTGGCGTCCTCCGGCGTAGCTTCTGCAGGGACCCGCCAGCCCGGAGGCCAGATCATCGAAAGTTTTCCCCACGGTCCGCACTTTCCTTGGAAGCCTAGAGGAGAAATTCTTCGCTTTGTTTACTGAAATTGCGCCCGTGTCGCCGACCTTTTGACCTAATAGTAGGGTTGTAACAAACCTGTGTTTTGATTCCTTGTTGCAGTTTCCTTGGAGAACACGGCGTTATGCTAACCTTGCTGGTTTCTGCGTTTCTCCAAACACTGAAATGCAGTGAACATGATGCCTTAATGTAGTTGCAGCTGCTTTTAGAAAAGCAGCTTTGGTTTCATGAAAAAACATTCGAATCGGAGGGAGACCTCGTTCGATATTGGCGCCATCATTTTTTATCTACCAGTGCAACCGCAGGCATGTTTTAACTTCCCAGATCTAGTTTCCTTTTTTATACAATATTTGTTATGTGTCGTGTGTTGTGAAGATCACGTGCAGTAAGCCAGAGAGGGCGTGTGAAGTCTCTGTGAAGTGCTAAGGCCCATGCAAGGAACTTTATATAGATTGTGTCTCTCAGACTTGTGCAAGGAAGGGGATGGTATTTATTCTCCTTGACAGAGAAGAAAACGGAGAAGTCGAAGAGGTCTCATATCTGTGGATACGCAGTTGGGGAATGGCAGAGTTTTGGAGTTAGAAGCCTGCGCAAAAACTCAGATTTGGATAGAGATGCGCAATATTATAAAAGAATATACTAGCTGCTGGGATGAGTGAGGGATATACAGATCGCACAAGTAGTGGTCATGACTTGTTTACCATTTACCGCATGCCAGACACCATGCTAAACACCATCGCTGTCCCCATTTTTCACTCAAGAAAACTCAGGCACAGAGCTACTGAGTAGTAACATTACACAGCGATGTCAAAATTTTTAAAATTCTTTATTTTAGAATAACGACACATTAGCAATAATGGCAAATGTATAGTATCTGGAATATAAATATTTCAGATGATTTTGGAGCAAAGGACTTAATGAGTAACAATAGTTGAAATATAATGTTTAAATTCAAATAAGAATTCTAAAGTATGACTAAGACTTACCTAAGTCAACCAAGGTGTCAGTTCTTGGTTAAAAATAACTGCCAGTCTCAGGAATAATAATAATGATAGTAAAAGCTAACACTTATTAAGGGTCTACTGTATGCCTGGCAAGTAAATATCTCAGAGTAAAGGGAAAAGAATAATTCCAGAAATTTAATGTTCACATAGCATTTCCTTGTCAGAAGGAATATCAACTTAATAGGATTTGAGCAGTGTCTTATCTATTTTAGCACTTCACATGAACTATGCCTATAATTTATTCATATTAGTTGAAGCATTTACTAAGCCTTTGAATTCATACCTTTTCTTTAAATTGTTATTTTTATTGGTGCATGTATGCAGCAATGACAGTTACATTCGTCCTGGAGAGTTGATACTGTACATAATAAATCTTAGTTCTTTTTATTTGCACTTCTACTTCTCTCCCTCCCTCTTCCCTCCACCTTTTGGTGTCGTTCCTATTTGCAAAAAAAAAAAAAAAAAAAAACTTTTTTTTTTTTCAAGAATTTGAAAAAAGGGTCCAACAAAAGGAAGTCAAGGTGAACCTGAAACTAAGGGGCCCCCCAAGCCCCAACAAAAAAAAAAATTTTTTTAAAGGGCTGGGGATAGAGCTTAATGTGAAGGCCCAACACATCTTTTAGGCAGATGATCTTAATAATACTGTTGTAGCAGGGCATCATGGCATATACCTGTAATTGCAGCACTTGAGAGGCTGAAGCAAGAGTTTAAAGCCAGCCTGGGCTACATAGTGAGTTCAAGGCCAACCTGAACTACATAGACTCTGTCTCAAAAAATGAATAAAATAAAATAATATTATTGTGTATAAATCCAATGTAAGCCACATACATAATGTTAATTTTTTTTTTTTAATGGCCACATAAGGAAGTAAGAAATAGGTGACAGCAGGAAGTTAAGCATTTGCTAGTTTTGTTTTGTTTTGAGTCAGTGCCAGGAATCAAACCCAGGGTCTGGTCTCTCTTGTGCTAGGCAAGTACTCTACCACTGAGCTACCTCTAATGTCTGTACTTGTTCTTGATTTGCATTTCTAAAAATTTTATCTCAAGGTAGAATGTAGTTCTGTCCCTGCGCATACAAAAGTGGCTTTTAGAGGATGTTAACCCAGGAGAGAGTGGTAGCACATGCTTGTTATAGTCTCAGCTACTCAGGAGGCTGAGGCAGGAGGATTCCAAGTTCAGGGCCAGCCTGGGCAATTTAGAAAGACCAAAATAAAAAAAAAGAAAACTACTTTGGATGTAGTTTAGTGATAGAGATCCCCTGGGTTCAACCTCCAGTACCACCTCCTCCAAAAAAAAACCTTGAGGGAAAAATTGGGAAGACTCAGGTTTACAAAATTATGTAGACATCAGATACTTAAGATATTTTATGAATGCTACATAAGATATTTTATGAATGTTCAGAATTGTGCAAACCATAAGGGTCATGACAGGCCAGTGTTAAGACAGACATGGTCCTTATCTTTGTGATAAACAGACATTGAATTACAATAAATGCTGCAAAGAAATGAATAGGATGTTTAAGAGTATTTACCCAGGGTGTTTAACCTACTTCTTTCAGAGACTGGGGTGGCATGGATCAGGAAGCCTCAGAAAATGACATTTATGTTTACTGTGTAATACTCATCAAATCCTCATGAAATAGACACTGTAATTATCCCAATTCACCAATGAAGAAACCGAGGCACAGGTTAAGTCTGCACCAAAGCCATGTAGCTAATAAGCAGCAGAACCAGGATTTGGTCCTAGGTGCCCTAACACTAGAGTAGGTGCTCTTATCTGCGTGGTGAAGGGATTGGCAAAAGTTAATGCTGGAGAGGATTCAGCTTGAGGCCAGGCTAGAGGATTAGGACTTTGATGTAAGTGTAATGGTAAGGAGACTCCTGATATTCAGGAGGATGGCAGGGCTGTGTTATGTTATTTAGTGGGGGTTTGTTAACAGAAGACAACACAGGTTAGAGAAAGCTCAAAAAATAGTTCAGGCCTTAAACGGGCAGGTCCAAAACCCAGAAAACAAATTGATGAGACCACGTTTGATGCATTCTGGTTTAGCTGCTGTGCAGCAAGCACAGTGCCTGGTAATGGTTTATTTATCGTGGGATAAATGGTATATAGGCCTCAATAAATATTCTAAAGAATGATAGCCTTCCTGTGGCATTGTTGCCAGCAGTAACAATGCCATCTGCAACAACATCCCTCTAAAGATATTCTTATCCACATTATCAAGAAGAAACTGAGGCCTGGAAAATTTAAGCAACCTAACTACAAGCACTGTGATAAAAAGTAAGAGGCAGGATATGAATCTGGATTCAAAGCAGGCTTTGTCTTTGCCTCGCTACTCCAAGAATATCGTACTTCAGACTCCAGAGGGATTTAAAGCTTGGTGTGAGTGTGGACACTGAAAACAAGGAATGCCAGGGCTCTTAAGTAGTAATAGGGAGGAATCGCTTGAGGAGCTTGTTAAAATGTAGATCGCCGGAGGCCTGTGGTGGTGTCCAGGAACCCATTGCGCATTTTATCTAGCAACTCAAGTGGTTCTGATGTAACTGGTCCTTGAATTCCACTTTGCAAAACACCATTCTCGCTGCTTAAATTGTTAAGTCTCCTGGTTCTGATAAAGTACACCTTGAATGTGAAGAGAACTTAGCAGGCTTTGGAAATGTAGTTGTCAACACTGAAGAACCAGATGTTGGGGAAATGTTATAAGAAAGGTAAGCAGGTATTCCTTGGTTCAAGAAGGTAGATGCTGTAAGAACTAATAGATATCCTAGACGTCAGTTTAGCCTTGGATAAGGCAGTGTGTCATTCACAATACCAGGGTGTGGTAGTGAAATGGAAGCTGTACAGAGGTAAAATTTAGCACCTGCTAACTACTAATCTGAAGAAAGCGTAGAGCTCGTCTCTGCCCTCCTTCCTCTGGGTTACCCTGTTCCCTCTTCACTTAATAATAACCCTGCTCAATCGTTAGTATTTCTAACCTAAGTCAGACTACTTTTGTTACTTGCTATCATAGAGCCATATTCTTATCCTTTGGAGTGTTACTCATTTTGTAGTCATACAGCAGTTAGATTATTTGATTAATAGTTTTATCTTCCATTATAAGGACAAAGGATACAATGTCCTCCATTGTATCCTTAAGAGCTTGCCTAGTTCTGGTCTGTTCCATCTGATAACCTCTTAAAATCCAACTAAACTCACTGTTTAATTCAGCTGACTTTTGTTTTTTCCCCCTTAGAAGACTTTCTCAATTATGGCTTTGCATACTGCTGCAACTGCTTATCTAACTGGGGGTCAGTTTCAAATAGTTCACAGAATGGCTACTTTGAGTAGTTCTGATCTAGACCACTGTCATCCCCTCTGATTCTCAGAGGGCCATTCTAACCACGTAGCCAGAAGAGAAAAATAATTTTTTTAAAAATGTAGACCATACTATTACTGTCTTGCTGAAACCCTGCAGTAGCTTGACCTTACTCTCAAGATAAACCTAAACTCTTAGCCAGAGCCTACTTTAACACAGTATAAAACAGGGTAGTAGAATTTAGTATTTCCCAAGGTGTGGTTTTAGATGTGAAAGGGACCACACAAAATAATGCAGAGTCACATCATATCAGTACATTGTTTCTTTACCTCCCCAGTTTTGTCAAAGCACCCTTTCTGCCTCTTACCCCACCTTGTTCCTTTTCATCACTGTCTAAAGTTTTGTGTTTTCCTGCTCTTAAGAGAGAAATGGATAACACACTCCAGTTTAGCTATTTGTCACTCGCAGTCAATGAGCTTTGCTTATCATTTGATGTGCGCATCAGGCCTTGGTTTGATTTCTGATCCCTATACCTATCACTTAGTACTTAGTTGACTCTTTTGGACTTGAGTATCCTGTTACATGTTTTACCATAAATACTGAATGAACTGCTAGGTGTGGTGGTGCACACCTGTAACCCCAGCACTCCGGAGGCTGAGTGAGACAGGAGGATCATTGCCAGTTTGAGGCCAGCCTGGGCTACAAAGTAAGCTCAAGTCCAGCCTGAACTGCCTAAGGAAACCCCGTCTCAAAAAAGACTAAAAAAAACACTGAACAAACTTACCTACTTAAAGACCTAATATAGCACCTGGTGGTAGTCTAGTAGTTAGCTTTTATTTGCTTTTACTAAGTACCGGGCACTGGGCTGAACACTTCATCTGCATGATTTCCATGAATCCACATAACAGCACTTTAGATTGGTATTGGGATTATTTCCATTTTACAGATGAAGATACTGAGACTTAAAGAGACTATGTACCTTTTCCGCGATCTCACAGCTAGTAAGTGGTGGAATTGGGATCCAAATCCAGGCTATGAATCTGCCATTTTTGCACTTAACCTCCACAGAGTACTGTTGAATATCTTTTAGATGTTCAATAGATGTGAGTTTCTCTCTCTCTCTTTTTTTTTTTTTTTTTTCCATCTTTGCCGTTTCCCAGTATTTGCTTCTGGTTTTATTTTATGCTTGTCTTTTATCTTGGAGAAGAGAGATTTTTCTGCATTCTGGGACATTGCCTCTCTGCTGTCCACACTTTTTGTTGCTGCTTTGTGGGAGCTTTTTCAGTGTCTTCTCTGTGCATATTTCCGTGTTTTAGGAAGAACAGTTTTTTACTTTTCAACATCATATTTCTCAACAGGCAGTCATTGACTTCTGTTCATTTCTCTTCTACCGCCCTCTCTTCAGTCCTTGCAGCTGGTATCCTCCCCTTACCAGTCAGGGACACGGAGGAGAAATGTGTGATCTGTTTAGTCCAACAAGAGTAAGGGAAGGAAGACATGGGGAAGCTCAGGCCAGTTGCTGCTCATTTCCTCTGGGAACAGTGAGCACGTTTGTCTGCTGGGGCTGCGGGAGTTGGAAAACAGGAAAACCTCTGGTGGGGCTCTGAAAGGCTGCTGATCAGGCAGAAGTCGGTGGACTGGTAAAGGACTGCTGGAATTGGCACTGGTGGCAGAGTGTCACTTTTTTTCCTGTCAGAATACACCTGTCATGTTTTGTATGTATACACAAAGGAGCATGTCACATTGATCCCGAGTCAAGCTTTGTGCAGGATTTGTATAGTGGAAGGACAAGGGATTTAATGCTTGCTAGAACACTGTGGAAGTGAGCACCTATGAGGCAGTGCAGGACGGAACTAGGCTGGTGACAACGGAGAGATGAGCAAGTGGAGACTGTGCCCACAGAGGTTTGGTTTTGGAGTGCTTGCTTAGGAGGTTTTCTGTTCACTCTGATGATTTCTTTAGAGCCTGCTGTGCTCAAGACTTGGGAGGGCCTGTCGTGGTGGCACATGCCTGCATCCACAGCACTCTTGAGAGGCTGAGGTAGGAGAACTGCAAGTTCAAGCCCAGCCTGGACAACTTAGTGTGCCCCGTCTCAAAAACAGGACGGAAATATAGCTTTAAGTGAAGCCCTGAGTTCAATCCCTAGTACTACAAAAAAAAATTTTTTTTAAAAAGGAACTTGTCTGGCATGCAGGTATGACATAGTAGGGTATCACATATTGGGTATCATGTTTGAATCCATTTGCCAAGTACAAAGGCGCAAAAAATAAAACAAACATAATCCCTGCCCTCCAGAGTTATTAGTTGAGCTGCGTGTGGTGGTACATGCCTGTAATCCCAGCACTCAGGAGGCTGAGGCAGGAGGATCGCCGAGAGTTCAAGGCCAGTTTGGGCTACACAGTGGGTTCAAAGCTAACCTGAACTACATAGGGAGATCCTGTCTCAAAAAAAAAAAAAAGTTGCTAGTTGATAGGGGAAGCTCACATAAACATTTGTGGAAACATGACAAAGGAAGGTCATATATCATTGAAGTCTGTAAAGGGCGTGGGAACAGACAGTTAGGAATGCCTGGTTAGGAATCTTGGTGTGGTGGCTGGAATAGACCTCACTTGTGCTGCTTGCCTCTCAGAGTGAGCTCTCCGGGAGGTCACTCACATAGGAGCTGCATCTACTGGGAACTCAGTGCTTTGTGTTTCCTACCGAATTAATGTCTCTGCCCCTAGGTGGAAGAAGCTGGGCAGGTGTTCCTGTTAATGAAAAAGGACTATCGAATCTCCCGAAATGTTCGCCTGGCCTGGTTCCTCAATCACCTGCATCAGACTGTGCAGGCCACACCTCAGGAGTTACTGGTGAGGCCTAGAGACAGGAGAGATGGGCTGTAAGTCGAGAAGCGGCAAGTGACTTTGTCCACAGGATGATTTACCAAGGGAAATTTGTTAAATACCTTTTCCCGATAACGGGGTGAAGAGCATGGGGTTGGTTTATGGGAGGTGGAGCCAGTGGCTGGTTACATTGGGTGTAGAACACAGGTCCCAGGCGCACTTTCATCTGCATGACTTCTCTTGATCTACACAACAGCACTTTAGGTTGGTATTAGGATTATTTCTATTTTACAAATGAGGGCACTGAGGCTTAAAGAGGTTAGGTGCCTTTTATACAACCTCCTGGCTACTAAGTGGCCAAGTGACTCAGGAAAGAAAGTGGTGGCCCGTACCTGACCTTTTCCTTTTTTTCTCCGTCTTAATTGTCAGCTTCAGTCTGAGCAGGAGTTGGAAGTCCTCAGCGTCCTGCCTCCTGGGTGGCAGCCAGATGAACCAGTGGTCCCAAGGCCATTCCTCCTCGTACCTTCCACACGGGTCACCTTCCTGGCTTGGCAGTATCGATTTGTCATTGAGCTAGACCTTAGTCCGTCCACTAGCATTGTGGTAAGTGGTTGGAGGGCACCAGTGGGTGGCAGAATGGGGCGGGGAGAAGGAGAGAACAGGGTCTGGGAAAGGTAGAAGCAGATTCCGGCCTCCCACTGCGGGAAGAAGACAGACTTTCAAAGGAATGGCGAGCATACAGAGAGAATCCCATTGCATTTGTGGCAGTGTATTTGACCATGTAATCAGTCATAAGATAAGGCTCATGCTGACCCATGGCAGCTGCTTGTTTTGGACCTTTGCTTAAGGAACTGCCTTTGGACACCTTTGACAGCTCTTTATCTGTATTGCCTTCAGGATGATTCCACGGGGGAGATCTTGTTTGATGAAGTTTTCCATGCACTCTCCCGCTGCCTAGGTGGGCTGCTCCGGCCCTTCCGAGTGCCTGGATCTTGCATCGACTTCCAGCCTGAGATCTACGTGACTATCCAGGCCTACTCCTCCATTATTGGCCTCCAGTCCCACCAGGTATTGTCTCTCTACAAGGTTGTACCCTTTTAGGCGTGTCCAGCCTGCAGGCTGCTTGCCCTCTTTTTTAAAATATTATAATAACAAATATAAAAAATAGAGAAGCTTCGTTACTTGTCTACAGTAACTGTATTATATATTGTATATGCAGCCCAAGACAGTTCCTCTTCACTCAGTGTGACTGAGGCAGCCAGGATGGGGGTGCATACCTGTAATCCCAGCACTCAGGAGGCTGAGGCAGGAGGATTGCCTTGACTTCAAAGCCAGACTGGGCTAGATAGCGAGACCCTGTCTCAAAAAACAAAAAAGGGGCTGGGGATTTAGCTCAGCGGCAAAAAGCGCCTGCCTGGCAAGCGCAAGGTCGTGAGTTCGGTTCCCGGTACCAGAGAAAAAAACCAAAAACAAAAAAAAAAACCAAATCAAAAAACAAAAAAATAGAGGGCTGAGGCCAGCCAAAAGATGGGCCCTACCTGGAAGTTTCTGACAGTCAACCAACCAGTCCTGTTCCTGTCACTCCTTTTTGTACCTGAGTCCCCAGCTCTGCTAGCTTCTTGGATCTGTTTCCTAGTCATTCCCATGAGCCCCTCACCCCTTCGAAAGACCCCATTCCTCTGATTTTAAGGAACCTCCCCATGTACTCCAGCTCAGTCAGCACTGACTGAACAAATGCCTTTTCACTCCTCCTATGAATCTCTTTGGTTCTGGCTCCTGGATGTCCATTCCCTCCTTTCCCTACCCACCTCCTTTAGTTCTAACAGATGGTTTCCGGTATGCTGATTCCTGGTACAACCCCCAGGAGCAGATCCTTTGGAATGGATTTGTGATTTTGAAATATTACAAATACTCAAAACATAGTTTCTTTATAGGACAGAGAAAGGTCTTTTCCCCTGAGGGTCCTGGGAACTGTTGGGTGGAATGCCGACCATGTAGATAATTGCAGGGCTTATCCACCGCCCAGGCAGCCTCTCACAAGACACTCCTTTTGGGTGATGGCCAAGTGTGAGACTGGAATATCTGTTTTGGGCTTAGATAAGCCTTGGCCCAGTTTTCCCTCACTTACTTGTAACCACCTTCTACTCATTGGTAGGGGCTTGCCCTGAAACTATGCTTGATGGCTATACTGTCACCTTAGCCATCACATTTGCTTGAGAGATGGATGTCAGGAGTAGCAGCTAAAGGTCTGAAACACCACAGTTGGTGCACACCAGGTGCAAGGGCAGGGACTGCCAGCTTTCTGTCTGAGTTTAATGTGCTCTTCTACTACAGCTGTTAGCCTGGTGGTGGTGGGCCACATCTCCAGACAGAGGCCAGGCCCTGCAGGCCGGAGAGGCAAGGTGGGCAGAGCCTGGGTGTTAGGTAATCGCTCAAAACTTGGTTCCACTTGACAGTCACTGACTGAAGCTTGATCTATGCCAGGGCCAGGCTAGGTTGCAGAGACACAGATGAGTCAGACCTCATCCTGTCCTGACGGGAGGAGTTGAGAGTTTAGAGCAGGAGGCTGATATTAAAGGAGGTAATTTCAGTTGAATGTGATAAGAGCACTGATGAGTTTGACTTGGGTGCTGTGGAAACACCAAGAGGAAGCATCCAGCCAAGCCTGGACAGCAGCAAGGTAGTCTTAGATGAAGCAGCATTTGACCTGAGTCATGAAGAAAGAATTGAGGTTAACCACCCAATGAAGAGTAAGTGGCCTCTCCAAACAGAGGCACCAGCAGAAGCCTGCGTCTCAATGACAGGTGTTTTAGGACGGTGTGTGTTACTCGGTTTTAAGAGAGTAAAGTGGGAATATGGGAAGACAGTAGTAAAGAAGAGACTGGAGACCCAAGTGGGGGGCAGTCACAAAAGGCTAAATGTCATGCCAGAAGTTTGTCCTTTATTTTATAGAGGAGTTCAGTGTGGTGGTTAATAGCCCTGGATCTTTGCCTGTGTTTGCCTCTGGCAGTGTGCCCTTAGGCAAATGTGCCACATATTAGCTCTGTGCCCTTCCACAAGTTACTTGAACCTCACTCTGTACACCTGGATCTTTTTTTAATTGAGTATTAACAGCACCTGTAGTATATGGCGATTGAATTAATACCTGTCAAACACTTGGAAGAGTGCCTGGCACTTAGAAAATGTGCAAAATGTTAGCTGTTAAAACCAGTGCTGCCCTACTACCATGTGCTAAAACCATAGGTAGTGGCGCAGCACCGAAAGTCCTGAGTGGACAGTAACAAGATCAGGTTTGTACACAAGGAAGAGCACACTTATTTGTGGCCAGTGTGGAAAATGGGTTGGGAAACAAAGTCTGGATGTGGGAGCAGGCAGATTATTGCACCATAGAGAAAGGATGAGGCCTGAACCCAGACAGCCACTGTAAGGAAGGCGGAGACTTCCATAGGTTAGCCCCAGGGTGACTTGTCAGCCCTGAGTTAGCCCCACATTTTCCTGTAGTCCTTCAAGATGTATCCTGCCAACTCGCCCCTGAGGAACGTAATCATTGTGTACTGCAAACATGTACTAGTGAGGTTTAAGAAAATAAAAAAGATGTATCGTATTGTTCTAAAAAGAAAACAGTTAAATTTCATTTGTAATACATGTTCCTTAAAAGCAATATTGAAATATAAAGAAAAAGCCTGGTGTGGTGTTGCACAGTTATAATCTCAGCACTTTGAGGGGCTGATGCAGGAAGGTCACACATTTAAGCCCCATCTGGGCAATGTAGCGACTTAGTGAGACCCTTTCTTTTTTTTTTTTTTTCCAGTACCAGAAATCGAACTCACGACCTCACGCTTGCCAGGCAGGCGCTGTGCCACTGAGCTAAATCCCCAGCCCCGTGAGACCCTTTCTTAAAATAAATAAAAATAAAAAGGGCTGGAGATGTAGGTCGTGGTGAAGGCCCTGGGTTCAAACCTGAGTATTCAAAAAGAAATAAAGAAAATGAAGAAAACCCAAAACTCACCCATAATTTAATACTCCCGAAAAACTAGCGTTAACGTTTTGTGGAATTTCCTTGTAGTCTAGTAAGTGTGTGTTGCTCTCCCTCATCGTTCTCCATGCAAAGAGAGGAGAACCATCAGGTGCATTCCAGAGCATGGCTTCATGTGCTTTTTAATAATGTAGGCATAATTACATGTTACAAAATAGTCTTTTGTGCTTTTTAATGACAACTTAGTATTTTATCCTATTTCATCTCAATATATTTAGCCAGCTTCTTCAGCAGGTTTGATTGCACCACATTTTACTCTGCTAAACAATACAGAGACGAGCATTTTTCACATCTTTCTGTGGCTCCAGTTCTGCGATTTCTGTGTTCCCGCTTGTCTTCTCCCAGGCTTATAGAGTGGACAGTGACCCGATAGAGAATGAAGAAGCTGTTCGAAGGAGGGCGGGGGTCAGGGAGAAAAGCGGACATGTGGGACAGGTTGTAGGGCTGTGACAGGGACAGAAGGGTGAAGCTCTGAGTGCCACCACAAAGGCTGCTGGGCCTGTGTGCGTGGGACAGGAGCCTGTGCCGAGAGAATGGAGGTGCTAGTAGGGGGACAAAAGGTTAGAGGTAAGATGGAGAGACTGGCCGTAGGGCAAAAGAGGAGAAGAAAACCCTTTCTTCAGAGCCTGGAGGGTAATTTTCAGAGAGGTGGGGAGGGTAGTACACGCTAGTAGGGTCAGCTGGCGGTTTGTTTTGCGCAGTGTAGTATAGGCTGGCCTTAAACTTTCTGCATAGCCCAGGCTGGCCTTGGACTCACAGTGCTCCTCCTGGCTCAGCTTCCTGACTGCTGGGGTTATTACAGGCTTTTGCCCCCAGCCACCGGCCAGCTGGAAGTTCTTGATGACCTGACTTTTTGCTGTGTGAGGAGGGAGCGCAAGCTGCCTGCTGAGGATAAGGAGACGCAGGGAGCATTCACTGGGGGAATAAGAGGAGGCTGTTGAGCTTAAAAAAAAAAAAAAAAATAGAAAACCCAACAGCTTCTGTGTATACTATACTTAGAAATCAAAAAGAATAAAAACGTGTGAGTTAACAATAAAAAAAGGTTTGCCAGGTTGAGCTAGGACAATTTACAGGTGGCCTCGCCTAAGGAACTGGAAAGTCTTACAGCACCCCCATGTGGGAGGTTGCGGAAGCCCAAGGTAGAGGCCAGAGGCAAAGGAAGGCTGTGACCCTGGATTAAAGTGACAAATGGCCAGGGTCCTGCACCGGACCACAGTGTACCTGGAGAAAGCAGAGATACAGTGTCCAGTGCCGCCCTGACCGTCCTATCTCAGCCTTTCCCTTCCTTTTCTCAGGTGCTGGTACAAGGCTGCCTTTTGGACCCTTCGCAGCGGGAGGCGTTTCTGCAGCAGGTGTATGAGCAGCTCTGCCTCTTTGAGGATAAGGTGGCCACCATGCTGCAGCAGCAGTATGATCCCCAGAGCCAAGTATGTCGGGGAGAACGTGGACAGAAGCCACTCAGAAAGAGGGCAGCTGAGGATGGAGGCCAGAAAGAGGAATAAGCAACTAGAGAGGGGAAAGAGGGCAGAAAAAGCCTAGGAACGAGGGGCAGAGTGAGCCAGGGACAGGTACGCTGGTGAACACTTGTGGTCAGGCCCCTGCTGGAGGACAGTGACTCACATGCGTTCCCCAAAGATTCCTGCTGAGAGAAAATATGGAGGCCATTTGCTTGTGTTTTTTCAGTCCTGGGTCTTCTTCCCCCATAGGTCTGAGAAGATGATCATGCATGGCTTTGATCTCTAGTTAGCTAGTCAGGGATAAAGCTGTTTAGGCTCCCTGGAATACTCTGTCCCATGATTTTGGCCAGACAAATGGCAATTCTGTGTGCCTGATGACTGGTTTGTAATCTGATTGATCGTAAATTATTTCATAATGGTTGGGGACCGCTGCGCACTTTTCCTCACAGAGACTGTGTGGTCAGTGATGGGAAATATGGGACAGGCTCTACGTAGCCTGATGCTTCATCTGGTGTGGCTCCTTCCTCATCCAAGGTTCACACAGAGCCCCGCTGCAGAGTAAGGGAGTTGGGGTCCTCACAGGACTAGGTGTGCCTGGCCTGGGCAGTACGGGGCTACATGTTGTGGTTTTGGGGCTGGGGCTATAACTCAGGGGTAGAACATGTGCCTGCCGTGTACAAGGAGAAGAAAACATAAATTATGGTTTTGTTGTGGACAGTTGCTATGACAATAATGCCATCTTCCTCATTCTGTCTTTTTTGTACATTGGGACCAGGCAGAAGACCAGTCCCCAGACTCAGGGGAGCCCCTCGGCCGGAAGGTGGGAGTCTCCATGGTGACAGCTGATCTTGGGCTGGTCAGTATGATTCGTCAGGGCATCTTGGCACTGCAGTTACTGCCCTCAAACTCTAGTGCAGGTTAGTAAAAAGAATATTTGGGGGGATGGGGAAATGGATGTAGGAAGATTGGGGATGATACTGGCGAAATAGAGGTTCCCCTGGAACAGTGGGCCCCAGGAAGGGACTCTTTCCTTCTTTTCCAAATGCAGGTGTGGGCTAGTACATATCTCAAGTACCCTCAGCTCTGATAACCATTAGGGGACCCTAGAGGAAGGAGTGGAGCTCCAAGGATATCACCTGGGGAGACTGATCTCACACATCAAGAGGAAGCAGCCGGGTGGGCATGGTGGCACACGCCTATAGTCCCAGCTACTTGGGAGGCTTAGGCAGGAAGATCACAAGTTCAAGGCCAGCCTAGAGAACTTAGTGAAACTTTGTCTCATAGTGTTTAAAAACCAAAAGACTGGGGATATAGCTCATTGATAAAGTACTTGCCTGATATGCAGGAGCCTCTGGGTTCAGCCCCCAGTACCACAAAGAGGAATAAATAGGAAGGTGAGGGCAAAGGAAAGGTGTTTGAGGTTTATAAAGCACATCGGTGGGTGAACGCTGAAGTCTCCAAGGCCTCTCCAGTTGGTTGCCTCCCTCTGACCTTGGCCTGGCCAGCGTGTTCAGCCTGAGTCTTTTGTTCCCTGCTTCAGGTGTCATTGTGATCACAGATGGAGTGACCAGTGTTCCTGATGTTGCTGTCTGTGAAACACTGCTGAACCAGCTTCGCAGTGGCACTGTGGCTTGTTCCTTTGTGCAGGTGAGGACTTTATGGGAAGGAGGGGAGGAAGTGAAGTGTCTCACAAAGCCAGGTGTGGCCACTTACTTTCTTGTGGGCAGGATTTCTCAAGTGAAGCTGGTGACATCATTACCTGGGGGAAAAGTATCATGCTTAGAGGCAGGTAGTGGTAGGAGAGAACTCTTACCTTTGTCGCCTTTCCTTAGGATTGGAGACACGTTACAGGAAGAAGAAAGAGGAATTTGAAGTCTGAGTCAGGTCTGGTCTGTCCCATGTACACCATTATTTAAGTTAATTGTTTTGGTTGAAAGGGTCAGAAAACCCAGCTCAAGCTAGTGTTAGCAAAGAGGAGGGAGCGTATTCAGGGACCCGCAGCTAAACTGGCTCATAGACTATAGGACAGGAGGCCGGAGTTATGGAAGCGAGCCTGGAAGGGTAACCATACTGAAGTGTGAAGGGCTGGTTGTACTGTGATAAGGAATTGAAGCAGAATTCTGTGGGTGATGCGGAAGAAAAGTCTCAAGTTTATGTTACAGAGATCAGTCTTACTGAGGGGAGACAGGGAAACTATTCATTGCAGTTGCCCAGGTGAGAGGATCAAGGGAGCTAGGGGTAGGAAGATTAAGAAAATTGCCTGATGTGGAAGAGCGTGCCTGTAATAACAGCACTTGGGAGTTCGAGGCAGGCCCGGGCTGTGTAGTGAGGTCAAGGCCAGCCTGAACTGTGTAATGATACACCATCACCAAAATACTGGAGAAAAGAGAGACAGGGAGAAAGAAAATGAAGGCTAGCATCAGTATGGCCTATGATCAGCAAGACAGGGGAGCATGTGAGCACTTGAGGGGGAAAGAAGTTAAGGATGAGTCCAAGCTTCTGATTTCAGTGATAAGTGGATGGCAGGCAAAGCAAACAGGAAGAGAAGCAGTTGGAGTAGAGGGAGGACAGGATGGTGAACTCAGGTTTGTGCACATGGTGTTTGGGGTACCTGTGATTTGACACAGTAGAGCAGTTAAGATCATGCTTTGGAGTTAGTCATGCCTGGGCTGAGTCCCGACTCCTTATTACCTCTCTGACATGGGGCAGAGCTATAGATTGGGTTCATTGTAAATGGAGATGATAAGAGGACTTGCCTTATTGGGTGCAGATGATGCATTTAAAGTGCAGGGCATAGTGTAGAATTACATAATAAGTGTCTGCTGTTTGTGGCAGTTTCATTTGGATAGGAGACTCAGGAGACAACAGTAGTCAAGAGACAGAGGTTTAAGATTTGTCAGGCTACAGATGGTAACTGAGAAAGGGTCCCTGAAGAGCCTTGGGGAAGATCAATGTTTAAAAGTCTTTCATAGGAAGAGGGCCCTACCAGGAAAGAAAGATTCTAATGTCAGGGGTTTGGAAAAAGGAGTCCCTAACATGGCAAGATGCAGCAGAAAGATCAAACAGCATAAGGAGTGAAAAGTGCCTTTTGGGTTTGGTGATTAGGAGGCCACAGGGATCTTTTTCAGAGCCATTTCAGTGAAGAAGTGAGGAGTGCAATGATTGATGTGGATTGAGGAGTGGGTAGACGAGAAGGAAGTAGAGATAAGTGTTGATACAAGAAATTTGGCTGTTCAGATTAAGTGGGGAATGAGAGGGAGAATGGTAGCTAAAGGGAAGTACGGGGGGAAGAAGGATGTTTGTGCTGTTTGGGTTGGTTTTATTGTTTAAGCTAGAGACTGAAGCATGATTCTGAGGGGCCATAGTGAAGAAGGGTTGGAAAGTAAGGAAATGAAAGGAAGCCTGATGCAGCAAAGGCCCTAACTTGACAGGCGGGCGTCGGCTCTAGAAACAGTTTGAAGGGTTCTTTGAGAACAGGCAAATGTTGTTTCTTTCTTTGAGCCAGAGGGTAGAAGATCAGTTCTGCCAAGCACTCTGATTCCTCTATGAAGTAACACATGGCAGATGCCGTCAGGAAAGGAGGCCAGCACTGGGAAGAAGGGACAGCCGAAGGAGCAGATGGATGGACTGTCATGCTCTGATGTGGCGTCAGCCTACACAACTGTATGCATATTTCTCCATTTGGCCCCCATTGGTTGAAGGAGCATAGAGATTGTGGTCCTAGTTGGGGTTTTGAAGTAGAAGCAGAAAAAAGTGAAGTGGGCCAGGAATTTAAGAGCGAGGTTTATGAAGCTGCGTGAGTGTAGGGTCCAGGTGAGTTTAGAAAAGGTTAGGGTGGTATTGATAGAGTGGCGAGCAGAGCCTGAAGGCCTGGCAGACACTCCCTGACAGGGAGAAAGAAGCTACAGGGCTGTGGGATGTGGCAATTAGGAATTGCAAAGGTAAATTCTTTCTGAGTGACACTGAGGGACAGTATGTAGCCACCATGTAGGTTAGTGGAACAGAGATAAGTGTTAAGAGCTGAGTGGGCTGGGCGTGATGGCACACACCTGTAATCGCAATACTTGGGAGGCTGAGGCAGGAGGATCCTTGTGAACTGTTGGCCAACCTGGGCTACATAGTATGTTCAAGGCCAGCCTCAACTACGTAATGAGACCTTGTCTCCAAAAAACCAAATAAATAAATACATAATACATACATACATTCATACATACACACACAAACAAACAAACAAACTGAGTGGCCAGGGAATAAGTTGTCTAGAGCAATCTATAGACATTTTCTGCAGAAGCCAACTAGTAAGTGTTGAAGCTTTATGGGCTCCTCATCTGTTACAACTACTTGACTCTTCTGTGGTACGGTAGTGTGAAAGCCCTAGACCAACATAGGGTGCATGGGTGTGGTGTGTTCTCTAAAATTTATTGACAAAAATAGGCGATGTGCTAGATTTGGTCTTCGGGTTATATGTAGTTTGCCAGCCATTGATCTCCAGCCTTAGTGTTAGAATCACCAGAAAGCTCATCTGCAGTACAGACGCTCAGTCCCCACGCCAGACCTCTGCATTTTAACAGAACCTCCAGGAATTACAGATGCACCCTCAGGTTTGAAAAGCACCTTGTTAGAGAAAACTGGTCTCTCAGGAGGATGACAGGAAGCCAGTGCTTCAGTTGCCACACATTTTCACAGAGAGGAGCATATGTGATATTGAGGAAGAAGGGCAGAGATGACGGGCTTGATGGCGTGGGCTTCAGGTAGACGGGCTCAAGGAGGGACAGGCGCCGAGCAGTGGTCTCTTCCTGGAGAATGGTGCTCCAGGGCTTGGGAGCACCCACCCCATCCTGTCTCCTTGCTGTTCCTCTCTTGTGCCACTAGTGAGGCGCTCACTCACTTTCTCCAGGTGGGAGGAGTTTACTCTTATGACTGCAGTTTTGGCCACGTGCCCAATGTGGAACTGATGAAGTTTATTGCAATGGCGACATTTGGCTCCTATCTGTCCACTTGTCCTGAGCCTGAACCGGGCAGCCTGGGTCTGACTGTCTACCACCGGGCCTTTCTGCTCTACTCCTTCCTGCGCAGTGGGGAAGCCCTGAACCCGGAGTATTACTGCGGTGAGCGGCGGCGGGTGGGGAGGGGACTATGGAACGGACCCAGAGATTACACAGGCTGGGCTTTGGGAGGACTGAAAATCTGAGGCTGACTGCATGGACACTGTTCTCTCACAGTGATATTAACACAGACTCTTCCCTTGATGAATGGGTCCTTCTGCCAGGGGGGTGCATACCTGTCATCCCAGCACCTGGGAGTCTGTGACAGGAGGATCACTACAAGTTCAAGCCTGGCCTGCATAGTGAGACCCTGCCTCAAAACACAAAAAGTAAATAAACAAATGTGTCCTCCAGGCTCCCAGCACCGCCTGTTTAATGAGCACCTGGTCTCGGCAAGCAGCAACCCTGCCTTAGCCTTGCGCCGAAAGAAGCACACTGAGAAGGAGGTGCCGGCTGACTTAGTCAGCACTGTGTCTGTCCGGCTGAGAGAGGGCTACAGTATCCGAGAGGTCACTCTGGCCAAAGGTAACTGCCTCTAGGCCCCACTTGTTTGTCAAAGGTCTCAGAAGTGTGTGGGTGGATCCCCGCTGAACACAGAGGACACCTGTACATTGCACAAGAGTGTCGCCGCAAGAGACTTGGCTTGATGGCTTTTAGTTGCCCCCAGGGCTTAGTTCTCCTACAGTGTAGTTTTCCAGTTTCATCGTGTTGCCTAAGGTGAAGTAGCTGAGGGGATTATGACTTCTTTAACTTGGCTTTGTTTTCTGAGTACTCCATGAATTTCTGTTGGAGGCAGTTGTCAGGCTCCAGGGCTAAAACCTCTGGAACCATGCTTGGAGCCTCTGGCCAGCCTTAAGTTCCGTGGAGGGATGGGGGCATGTAGACAAGACTCACTCATAGGCCTGGAATCCTCTGCCTACCCTCACTGGCCTTCCTGCTTCCCCTGAAGGAGGGTCCCAGCTAGAGGTGAAGCTGGTGCTGCTATGGAAACACAACATGCGCATTGAATACGTGGCTGTGGCACCCTGGCCCCTGGAGCCTGAGGGCCCGCGAGGGACACGGGTGGAAGTAACAATGGAAGGCGGCTATGACATTTTGCATGATGTGTCTTGTGCACTGAGGCAACCCATTCGCTCCTTGTATCGTACCCATGTTATCCGCCGTTTTTGGAACACACTGCAGAGGTATGTGAGGTTGCCCTCTGGTGAGTGATGCCCCTGTTGTTTGTGGAGGGACAGCTTTGTGAAGTCCCCCGCAGCACCAAGCTTGTGTCCATGGTTCCTTGGTCCCCTGGGATCCCCCTCCACTGCACCCAAGCTGTGGTTTAGGTTTGGCCTTTGTTCTACAGCATTAACCAGACAGACCAGATGTTAGCCCACCTTCAGTCATTCTCCTCAGTGCCAGAGCATTTCACGCTTCCAGACAGCACCAAGAGTGGGGTGCCGCTCTTCTACATCCCGCCTGGCTCCACCACCCCGGTGAGTGGCACTGATGCCTCCCCAGACCCAGCTCAGCTCACACAGCACCTGGAGCCCAGAACCTTCCTTCCTTCCCAAGTCAGAGGCACCTAAGCCAGAAGCCTCAGCTTCATCCTTGAAAGCATGTCTCCTCCTCTTAAGGCCCTGGAGCAGAGAAGGATTGAAAAGAGAGGCTGTCTTTAAGTGACTGCAGGCATCTGACATCTTGCAGGGTGGCTAGGTGGTGCTATCCCAGCAGGCTGAAAGGCCTTCACACCATCTCCATGTGGCAGTCTCTGGCCTCCCCCAACTACCTTCATCTGTTTCCAAACAGCCCCAGTCACCAAGAATCGTGTCCCTGAAGACCATAGCTTGCTCCTCATACTCAGTCCCCAACTGGAAGCCCAGCCCCTTGGGACATGTGGCTACATAAGTGTGCACTGACCTCTTCGTGAAGTCCTGTCCTCCCTCAGCAACATTCCTCCAGAGTCAGCGACATGATCTAGACAAGTTCTACGTTCATACTTGGTTCAGCTTTAAAGGGCCACATGGTTTGCTGCTGGCTCAGTCATTTTAATCCAGCCTTTGTGTTG
The DNA here is from genome assembly GCF_000276665.1 of Chinchilla lanigera. Lineage (NCBI taxonomy): Eukaryota > Metazoa > Chordata > Mammalia > Rodentia > Chinchillidae > Chinchilla > Chinchilla lanigera. Next base: position 2,988,836 of record NW_004955537.1, read on the forward strand.
GAAGTCATCTTTTGCCTCTGTGCTACACTGAGCAGTACCCCTTAGCCTTCAACCATTGCTTTTTCTAAGCCCCTAAGCTGAGTCTGCTGTAACTCTGCTTGCTGTGCAGAGGTTATACCCTGGTTTCCCATGAAAGCTCTCATGTGTCCTAACGCTGTCCTTTCTGTCCCCAGGTACTCTCTCTTCAGCACAGTGGTTCTGACTCATCCCATGCCCAGTTTGCTGCCTACTGGAAGCCAGTGCTGTCCATGGATGCCAATTCATGGCAGCGTTGGCTGCACATGCATCGCCTGGTGCTAATCCTGGAGCATGACACGTGGGTACCCTCAGGGTAGGGCCAGAGTTGGGGGAGAGGAGTGGGAGTCGAGGTAAGGAACGATGGGAAGGGTACCAACTGTTGTCACGTGTTCCTGTTTATCAGTCTCTACAGCTTTAGGAAGACCTAGAAAAAAAAGTAGCAGTCTGTGTTGTCCCCAGGATTGGGGCTGGGAGGGCTGATCTCATTCAACACCCCTCTTTCTAGACCAGTCCCCAAGCACTTGCACACCCCAGGCAGCAATGGGCGTTACAGCACGATCCAGTGCAGGATCTCACACTCCTCACTGACCTCCCTTCTTCGGGACTGGAGCAGCTTTGTGCTGGTCGAGGGCTATTCTTACGTCAAGCTGCTCTCCAGGTGGGCAGAGTGATGTCTTCTCTCTTCCCCTGTCATCTCATCCCACATCGCCTGTATCCTTAGATCACAGTTTCTTCCACCTAAACCCACTCACTTCCAGCCTAGGGCTGCTCACTCCTTCTGTTTCTCCCCAGTGCCCCAGACCAGCCCCCCTCCTCCTTCTACATGGTCCGCATCATTTCCAAGGCCCCATGCATGGTTCTTCGCCTGGGTTTTCCCATTGGCACACCAGCACAGGCCCGACACAAGGTGAGCTGGGCCCTGACTGACTCCCAGACCGAGGAGACCTTGGAGAGAGATGAGCTCCGCTTCTCTAATCCCCAAAGGCCCGGGTCTAGTAGGGAGAGGTGCCCCCAGACGAAGTAAGGCTTGGAGTAAAGGTTCTCTCGTCTTGTCTGCGGGCCTCTTCTGGACCTGTAGGAGATGGGAGTACGGGGATCTGACCAGGTTTTCCCGCAGATTGTATCGGACTTGCAAGAGGAGATCCTGCGCCTTCGTTTCCCCCACCGGGTGCAAAGCAAGGAGCCAACACCCAAGGTGAAACGAAAAGGGCTAGGGGGTGTTGGTGGGGGCAGTTCTCCCTCCAAGTCACCCCCCATGCTGGGGCCACAGCAGGCCCTGTCTGACCGGCCCTGCCTCGTAGTGCTCCATAAGCCACTGGACAAGCTGCTCATCAGGTTTGTGTAGAGGGTTGGAAGGGAGCCCGGAACATGAGGGAGGAATATGGGGAGAGATTGACTCGGAGTTGCCTGCCCGATTTCCCAGGTATGAGAAGCTACCCCTGGACTACCGGGTACCCTTCTTGCTGACACTGGACCCCCCAGGGCCGCTGCCCTTGGTGTCAGGCCGCTCAGCTTCATCTAGCCTCGCATCACTGTCACGCTACCTCTACCATCAGCGCTGGCTCTGGAGTGTTCCGTCGGGCCTGGCGCCTGCGCTGCCTCTCAGCGCCATTGCCCAGCTCCTCTCCGTCCTCACTGAGTACGTCACCCGAGCCTGCCAGGCCCCTGGGGCAGGGATGGAGTGAGTGTGGGCTTTGGGCTTAGATACTGGCAGAAAGCCTAAACCAGACCCTTCTCTTCTTCAAGCCCCAGTGTCTAAAACAGGGCAGCTGTGCTGCTGCCAACCCCTTACCCCCACTTCTTTTGGCCTCTGGGCCTCCTTGGACCTTTTGCCTCAGAGGACCACCACTGTGAGCAGGTCCCCTGTGGACAAGACTGCCAAGGTGGCTTCTGGAGATGGGTATGTTGGGGGCACTACACTGAGTGTCTCTTCTTCCCTCATCTGACCCTGGCCCGGCCTTCCCTGCCTGTGTGGGGTTTCAGAGTCCGACTCTCTGAAGGGTTTCACTTCGCCTGCAGTGGGGAAGGAATCATCAACATGGTCCTGGAGCTTCCCATTCAGGTGTGTGCCGCCCCTCATGACACCTTTCCCCAAGAGCCATCATAATTGCCAGGACACTCTGAGCTGGGTGGGAACTGCTATAAACTTCGCTTCACAGGAGTCACTTGGCCAGAGGACCAAGGCCTGAGGCCAGAGTCACTGGACCATGGAGTGGGGGAATTAAGGTTCTGAGGGCCAGAGTTAAGCCAGGCCAGATGTCTGCCCTGGCCAGGATTTGACCAGTATCTTTCATGTACCCACAGAATGAGCCACTGGGGCAGGCTGGGACTGGAGAGAAGCACACATGTGTGGTCCAGTACATCCTCTTCCCCCCGCACTCTACCTCCACCAAAGACAGGTGCGTCCCTGCCCTCTCTGGGAGCCGCTTCTCTGCAAAGCCTTGCCTCTCCCTGTTGTAGCCGCAGTGTCTAGCTTCCATAGCCTGAGGGTCTGCATCCCAAGTTGGGGCAGGGAAAGCGCTCTTTTTAGATGCACCATCAGGCAGACACTGGCCTAAATGGCTGAGCATAACTTTAACTTTGGGCGGGCTTCTGCGCCTGCCTCTTTCTGGTTCTCCGTGAGGATCACTTCCCTTCCACAAACCAATGGAAGGGATTGGATTTCTGCCCCGCAGGCTCAGAACCCTTCTTCTTGTAGCTTCTCAACAGATGATGACAATGATGTGGAGGTGGAGGCCTTGGAGGGTGACTCAGAGCTCAACCTGGTCACTGAAGTGTGGGTGGAGCCACAGTATGGGCGAGTGGGACCTGGCCCTGAAAGCTGGAAGCACCTGCAGGACTTGACATACTCCGAGATCCCTCAAGCGGTGTGCACTCTCAAAATCATACCCCGGCCTCTTGCCAGGTTGCAGCTCCTTTGGGGACCTTAGCTCCTGGGCTTCTGGGGCCCGCTGAGTCCCTATGTTCTCAGTGTCCATGACTACCTGGGCTTCCTCGAGACCTGGGGGCTGGGGCTCGAAGGGGTTAACTCCTGTCTTCTGATGTTTCTTCCCCAGCTCCACCCGCGGGATGCTGCCTGCATACGCTCCATGCTGAGCTTTGAGTACCTTATTCAGCTGTGCCAGAGCAAGGAATGGGGTCCTCTGCCCTCAGAGCCTCGGGTCTCAGGCGGTCAGTGGGGAAGGGGGTCAAGGGGCAGGAATCAGGGAGTCACCCAGCAAGAGAAGGCAGCCCCAGACAGGTAATCTATGGCTTATCAGGTATCTCATCCTCCCTTCTAGGACTGGACCAGGGAGGAGACTCCTGTGTCCATGAGATCCCTTTCCATTTTGACCTGATGGGATTGCTGCCCCAGTGCCAGCAGCTGCAAATGTTCTTCCTCCTGCTTTCGAGAGGTGGGTGAACTTAGTACCCACTAACCATGCACCTAAGGGGCCGCCAAGCCTGGGCATATTAAAGCATTGAGAGCAGGTGAGTCAGTGCAGGACAAGTGAGGGGTGGGGCAGGAGGAGACTCGAGGCTGAAAGAAGGGCTTTGCTGGTCAGGGCGGGGCCGGGGCACTGGGCAGCAGGAGGCTCTTGGTGCTGAGCAGAGTGTGTGTCGGGCAGAGCCAGAGGGTGTCCCTCTCGCCGAGGGGCCCTGTCCCGCCAACGACATGGTGCTGTGCCTGCTGCACAGCTGCCTGGGGCAGGAGCTGAGTGACCGGGAAATCCCACTGACCACTGCTGACCAGGCTGCCTTCTTGAGTGAGGTGCTGCAGCGGAGCTGCTGTGATCCAGGTGAGCTCCCAGCTTTTTTCCAAGCCGCACTCTGGCCCAGCCCTGCCCTTTCCCCCAGCCCCATCTCTTCAACTCAGAGCCCTGCCTCTGCCAGCCCTAGCCTCTCCACCATCTCTGTCTCCGCTGTAGGTGCAGAGGGGCCACCCGTGGGAAGTCACAGGACCTGCAAGGATCAAGCAGTCAGCAGTGCCCAGGCCACTGGAGACTCAGCTCTTCCTGCCCTGGTCAGCACTGCTTCTTCTCCCTGAGCCTCGTCATACTGGGCTGAGCCATCCCTCCACCATGCATCCATGCCCAGCTTTGTCTCCCTGACACTGAGCACCTGCTGCCAGTGACAGATGCTGTTTTCACTCTTGGTTCTGGATCTTTCACACTGTGTCTAAGATAAATCAGCTCAGGTGGAGGAAGGGAACAAGGCTTGGATCATCCCATGTAGATTGCTCTGATTCCGTTTCTCTTTTACAGAGTGTAGGTCCTGAAGCTCTCAGGCCTCTCATCTCTGCCCAGTCCCCTCAGTGGCGCTGCTATGCAAGGCTGGTGAACCCCCAGCATGTGTTTCTGACTTTTCTCCCCGCCACCTTCCCAGGTATCGCCTTCTGACTTTCCCCACAGCCCCCACCACCACCAGGATACAAACCTCACTAACATCCCCCCGTTGTATACAAACCCCAGAAATGGCCCGCCAGACAGCTCTGACTTACGTGTCTCTTTTCTTCTTCAGACGTCCAACGTCTGGCTACCTATGGCCTGGAGGGATCCTCTCAAGATGAAGCAAAACCTAAGTTTGGGGATTGGAGTGGGACCCCCAGCCTGAAAGATCTGGGAGGAACTGGGGTCAAGACTACAAAGTCCCCAGTCCCCATCCTTAGTGTAACTCCGGCCAACAGTAAGGCTTCTCACTGAGTCGTTAAGCAGGAGGAGGAGGGGAAGCAAAGAGAGGGCTTGCAGACCATGGTGCACCTTTCCCACAGACAGTGCGCAGGATCAAGGAGAGCTGAGCCCGCCCTTCCACCAGGATTTACAGCCTTACCCTGGGCATCAGGCCTCCCAGCCAGAGAATGCAGATGGGCCCCGGACACGGTGTCCTGTCTACATCTATAGCTGTTCCCTAGAGGCACTGAGGGAACAGATGGTTGGCATGCAGCCCCCGCAGGCACCTCGGGACCTCATCTTCCGGTGAGTGCCTCAGTGTTCATCTGTATCCTCTCCCACCAAGGCTCAGGTGCGCAGTGCGGGTATGGACAGGTTAATGGTTGGTCAGTGGCAGGAGCTCAGCTTCTTGGCCTTGTCCTGCCAGCTGCTTGATTATCTTCCCTCAGCAAGTCATTCAAACTTGCTGGGTCACGAATACTTTTGGCAGAATCTATGGATGTTTCATTGGCGTCTGGGTGGCCAGGGAGTCCAAGGTATCACTCACCTAGGGGCACTGGCTAAGTTCTTGTTTTCCCTCTCATTGTTAGGACTCCATTCCTCGACCATCCCTCCACGTCCTCAGCCTGGATGGAGCCCAGGCACAAAGAGGCAGCCACCCACTGTGCCCTGCTACAGGAGCATGCCCAGCGGTGCTACGTTCGAGGTGAGCAGGAAGGCCATGTGAGGGTGGAGGCGGGACAAGAACGACTGTCTTAAAACGATGCTTATGGACTGTTCTATTAGGACTGTTCCGGACCTTGCAGCAAGCTCAGAGTGTGACCTGCCAGGATTTGCTAACAGCAGTAGATGCCTGTGAGGAGCTACTACAAGAAATAGACATCACCCCTTTTTTGCTTGCACTGTGTGGCTACACTTGGAGTTTGCCGCATGTACCCCCAAGCCCTGGTCCTCTCAGCCCCGGACTCTTCAGCAGCAGCATAGAGGAGGGCCTGGAGCCTCGGGAACGAGCTATCCTGGCTTCTGAGTCCAGGTTAGGATTGTTCTTAAAAGTTATCAGAGAGAAGTCACCAAAGGGGGTGGGGCTCTCACAGGCTGACTCCCTGTAAACAAGGACCTTCCAGTGCAGGGCTGTGCACCACAGAAGCAGCAGAACTTCGTTGCTGGCTTCCTGCTTCCCACACAGGCTGCTTTCTCCTGTGTGCCTCCGGAAGTAGTCTTCCCAGTGCCCCCATCACTAGTCTTGGGGTGGGCTGATGAGCTAGTCAGGGCTAGGGGGTGCCCAGTTGCCAAAGGAAAGATAGAAACTGTTCTGAGGACCTCTATGCAATATTAACATTCTCCTCAGCTAATCTGTATGTCATAGAGCCCCAAACTGTATTTTACTCATTCCTGAGCCCTGGGCCCACCTAAGGGCTTGACAGAGTCCGCTGAAAGAAGTGCTAGTGGGAAGGAGCAAGGCAAGCAAGCAGGCAGAACTGCTGTCCTCTGCAGTGTGCTGCTGCTGGAGAGACAAGCATTAGAGAGTGCCAGGGCCGTGGAGGACACTTAGCTCAGAACTCCAGCCCAGCACCCTCTCTGGAGCTGTAGATCCCCTACTTGTCGTGCCCGTCCAGGTGAATGCATTTTCCCTCTAAACCTTGCTCCTCTACCAGTCTTTTCCGTTCATGATGAACAATCCCACCCTCCACCAGGGACGAAAGTCAAAACACTGGGATTACCCTTACTCTGTTTCCCACCCTTAAGAAATGTCGAGGCTAGAGCCAGAATGATGGGTTGATTCTTCTGGTCTCTTTCACCTATTGGGCCATTGTGCTGACATCCTGTAAACAGAGACAGGTGCATGCTGCTCCCCAGTCGGTGGTTCTTAATATTGGTGCACCTCTTGCTCCCACCCAACCACTCAGCATAGAGACTGAGGACCTGAGCGAGCCTGAGTTCCAGAGCACTCGTGTCCCTGGCAATCCAGACCCTGGCCCGGAGATCTCTCTGACAGATGTCTGCCAGCTCAGAGGAGAGGTGCACGACGCCCTTCATGGCCTCATCCAGGTGTGCAGCTTGAGTGAGGGCAGGGAAGGGCAGAGTGCTACTTGTGTAGGCGGCAGTATTCTCCTCTGGGTTGAGGGAGTGCGTGTGTCCTGGTCTAGTGGAGAGGATAGTGCCTTCAAGGCGTAGCTGACATCATGGCCTCCTTTTAAACCCCACAACAGGAGAAATTCCTGGAGATCAGTCGCCTCCATTTCCGCACAGTGCCCTCCAATCCCCACTACTTCTTCTATTGCCCTCCGTCCAGCAGGCGAGAGGTAAGTGCCCATCTTCCTTCCCTCCCTCGTGCATCCAACCCAGAGTCCCAGAGGTCCCATTTGGCCTGCCTGGATTGGGTGCTCCCCAATCTTGGTTCCCTGAGGCCTGGATATGGTTTTTGTCCTGCTACAGCCAAGCTGTCTCTTTTTTTGCCCAGGATGAGGGTCCCCGGGATCTAGTAGACAGAAAAGTCAGTGACCTGGAGTTTTCTGAGGCTGAGCTCATAGGAGAAGAAGGTGTGTGGGCAAGCGGGTGGAGGTGGGAGCGGTTACGACAAGCCAGGATTCCAGGGCCTCCACCACTATCTTTGCCCATTGACTGTGTGCCTGCATCACTAGGAGACACGTCTGCCTGCTGTGTGGTCACTGAGAGTGACCCAGAGCTGGAGGTAGAGTACCGTGAGAGCCGCGAACCAGACCTCGCACCTACCGGGCTAGACTCCACCTCGCTGTCAGATGCAGACACTGTGAACCCAGATGAAGATTCCTTTAGTATCTTGGGGGGCGACTCCCCCATTGGGCCTGAGAGCCTCATGCATGACCTGCCACCACTCTTCCTGCACCTCACGTGTTCCGTGCAACTACGTGGGCAGCACAGCTCGGTACCTGTGTGCAGCCTGCCCACCTGCCTGGGTGAGTTTGGTGGAGCCCAGGAGAATGTCCCAGTACCCCTCATCCAGTCATCCAGGAATGGAGGAGAACTTAGCACAGTGGTGGCAAACCTATGGCATGCCTGCTGCACCTGGCTGTTTGCTGTCATTGAAAGCTCTAGAAGGTTCGCCATCACTAGTCTAGGAGTATGACCCATCAGCATGTAAAATTTGGAGTCATGCTTTTCCTAGGAATCTCTTAATTTCCTCCTTTTACAGGCCAGGTACTTTCCAGTCTAGAGGGCCCTCTGATTGGAGGCCAAGTTCCCCTGAGGGACCTCAGTGTCACTCTGGATGTCTTTGTGCTGACCTTACCCTTGGAAGTGGAGCTTCCCCCATCCTCGGACCCTCAGCACTATCGGTATGGCAGCAGGCTTGATGAGGTGGGGGGCTTGTGGGAACAGAGAAACCAATAAAAGAACTGAGGGACCTGGAACGAAGGAGACCTTGAGGAGGTCCAGGTATTCTCTCCTGACGTTGGATTTTTTTTTTTTTTTTTTTTTTTTTTTATGTGAACAGTGTCTCACTATGTAGTTGAGGCTGGCCTTGAACTTACTTTGTAGCCCAGGCTGGCCTTGAATCCTCCTGCCTCAGCCTCCCAAGTGCTGGGATTACAGGCAAGCACCATCATGCCCAGTACTAACCTTTGATTTTTGCTCCCACCCTGTTCAGGTCAACGTCTGAGAGCAGTGCTTCATTCCCACGCTCCCCAGGGCAGCCATCGTCTTTAAGGTCGGATGATGGCCTGGGACCCCCACTGCCACCCCCAGAAGAAGAGAGGTACATGCTTACCTCCCATGCACAGTTCCTCACTCCTCCTCAGTTTCATTTTCTGGAGATCAATATCCAAACCTTTCCTTCAGGCACCCAGGCCTGTCTAATCTGGCCATGCCCCACAGACTGGCCATTGAGACGACGATGAGTGAGGTGAGGGCCTTCTCCCCCACGTGAGTGGTCGCCCCCAGTGCTGTCACTGGCACTTTTCCATCACATGAGTGAGCTAACTCTCGGTCTGTTATCTTCTACTCTTGAAGTGTAGCGATGCTGCACGAGGCGAGGGGGGTTCCCTTACCACCTCCTCCGTGACTCTCTAACTGTAGATCCGCTGGTTGTTAGAAGACGAGATGGTGGGGGCGCTCCGCAGAGGGGGCATTCCCCAGGGCCCAGCCCTGCACCGAGTAGCTGCCCACATCCATAGCTCTCCTGGACGCTCCACCTGCCTTCGCCAAACTCTGCCACTGAGTTTTGTGTTTGGACCTGAGCGTTCCCTCACGCAATTCAAGGAGGTAAGCTGCCCTCGGAACACCGAATGGTTCTTTGAGGCCCGTCCCTGTCTGCACTCCAGGCCCAGCATTGGAAGACCCTATCTTAGCTTGAGTCCATAGAATTACACCCCTGTCTACTTCCTTACCATACTGTCTGCCCTTCACCCCTGTGCTTGACAGCCCAATTCGTTGGAAAGAAACTCAGCTTCTAACTTTGTCACTGGGCCTATTAAACCTTGGCAAGTCACTGAAGCTTTTCTTACTTAGCAGTGGGCAAAGCGGCTGCTTTACCAGGTAGCTGGAGTGCCTAACCAGGAAGTGAAGGGCACTGTGTGTAGGGAGGACTGCTCCTGCCTAACCTACAACCTTGGCTCCTGCTCCCCAGGAGTTCCGCCGCCTCCACCTCCCTGGTCATGTTCTGCTTGAGGATCCTGACAGTGGCTTCTTCTTTGTGGCAGTTGGCCAACAGCCAGGTGGGTCCCATGGGGAGCCCCCTTCAGCGGCCTGGGCTTGGCACAGCCATGAGGATAAGGCTGAAGGTGTTGAAGGGGAGGTAAGTCTGACCCGTGATGGAGGGTGGGGTGGTGGGTGTGTGGGACTGTAACTCAGTCCTGACTTCCTGCCCCTCAGGCCCTAATAGCAAACCCCCAAGCCCTTGGTTCCCCAGAAGATTCTGAGGGCACTCCGCTCATCAGCCTGCCACAGGGAGGTAAGAGAGGACTTGAACAGCAAAGTCTGGTGCTTGGAGCTTTCTGACCCTGCTTCCATTTTTGGAGGGAAACCCTTCAGGATCAAGGAAGCTCCAGGCCTCCCTCTTCTCTACCCAGGGACTCAGCCTCCACCCAGCTGGGGACTAAGCCTCCTGTCCAGCCAAGGCAGTGTAGACTCAGACCACCTGGGTAAGCGGGGGGCAGGGCTGGAAAACTGGTGATGGTGAGTGGGCTTAGGGCTGTCCAGGGGAAAGGTCTAAGTGGGGGGCATCAAAAGGGATTCATTTGAAGAGGGCAGCCAAGCCTGATGCACCTGAAGACTCAGATGAATCAGCTAAGGATGAGGTTGAACTCCAGTGCATTTGGCAGGTTATGATGGTGGCAGCAGTGGCTCAGACAGTGAGGGCCCCAGTGAGACCCTTGGTGAGAAGGCCTCCTTCACACTGAGGACTCCACCTGGGCCGGCACCTCCGAAGCCTTCGCTCTCTGGCCTCCCCGGACCCTGCCTGCCTGACTTTTGGCTCATTGTCCGTGTGCTGCAGGACCGTGTGGAAGTGTACGCACATGCACAGTAAGTGGGAGCCGGGGTCTGTGCCCCGGCACTGATGCCTCTTCTGCACCCTCAAGCTGGCAGTAGCTGCTCCTGCACCCTAATGCTGATCTTAGCCTCTTTCCCCTGTTCAACATTGTTGGCCAGTATTATTAAGAGTTGGCACTAACAGCTTGGATAGGACCTGACTTGTATTTTTGGGGGCGTACTAGTCATCAAACTCACCACCTCGCACTTCCAGGCAGGCTCTGTGCCGCTGAGCTATATCCCCAGCCCGTGACTTGTATGCTAAGATTGGGACTTCCAGTTTCTTCCCCTATCTTCTAGCAAAGCATGTCACTCTCGACTTTCTTTTTTTTTTTTTCCTTTGGTACTGGGAATCAAACTTAGGACCTCACACTTGCCAGGAAGGTGCTGTGCTACTGAGCTATATCCCCAGCTCTCATCTTTCTTAATGGGGTTGAAAAGCCAGTGGAGATTTTGGCTTCTAGCTGAGCATTAAGAACATCTACTGTAAGGTCGGGCATGGTGGCGCATACCTGTAATCCTAGCACTTGGGAAGCTGAGGCAGGAGGATCATTGCGAGTTCAAGGCCAGCCTGGGCCATATAATTGAGTTCAAGGCTAGCCTAAACTACATAGGGAGACCCTGTCTCAAAAAAAAAGGAGTAGCTATCATTTAACAAATGCAAGATGTAGGCACTGTTCTAGCATATTATGTAGATCAGCTCATTTAATGTGCATAGCAGCTATATGTAGTAGTACCCTTACAGTGTGGATGAAGAAACTCAAGCACAGGAAAAATCTTGCCCAAGGTCACAGTAAATGGCAGAGCTGAGATTCATAACTAATCATCTGCCTAAATACTGCTCTGTTCTTGGGGGCGGGGTTGAGAGAAGGGAAGACCACCATTCTGACCAAGATCTGAAAATAAAGAAGAGTCGTGCTGTATGGTGGAAGCTTCAGTGGGTGCCCGTGGGAGCTAGCAAGGCAAACGCAGCCTGAGCTTCTAGAGCAGAACTGCTCTCGAGAATTCCATTTCCCCATTTCCCGTCATGTTTCCTTCCCTCTGTCTAGTCTTCCTTTTTATGATTTCCCTTGGCCTCAGCCTCGGCCTCGTGACCCGCCCTTCCACTTGTGACATTTAGTCCCTGCCCCCACTGTAGTTCTGTGTCAGTTCTGTGCCCCCCGTTCTTCCTTCCTAGGAACCTGGCTCGGGAGGATGGGGGCCCCAGCACTGAGTGTCGCCACCTGCAGCAGCTTCTGGTGAGGCGAGTTGCAGAGATCTGCAGGGAGGTCAACCAGGTGAGCACAGCCAGGGGCAGGGCCCCCCAGGCACTGAGACGCAGACCAGCTAAGAAGGAGGTTCCTTGGAACTTGACTTTCAGAGGCCATTGGTCCATCTCAGTCTCAACAGTAATTATGGGATGTTTTCTTCTTCCCTCCTTCCAGTTACAGGGATGCCGTTCCTCCCCCAATTCCCCACAACCTGGCAAGCTCCTCAGCCCACCTGCTCCTTCCCTCCCAGTAACCGAGCTATTCCCATTCCTTGTGCTCGGCTAGCATTAGGGATGTAGAGTAAATCAGAGGGAAACTTTGTCTCTGGAACTTATGTCTAGCTTTAGCAAGGGAGATAGACTTGGAACAACTAAAGCACTGAATTATTTCAATGAGAACTGTGAAGAATTCTACAAAGGAGAAGCAGAATGTTGTGAAATCGTATCGCAGGGATCGGACCGTCTAAAGTACCGGAAGCCTTCCAAAAACATGAGACCTGAAGGGTGGTGACCAGATTCTGCAGAAGAGAAGGGACAGGTGCTCCTCCCTGGGTTCGCTCATGAGCCCCGAGCTGTCGCTGGGGGACGCTGTCTCTGATCACAGATGTTCTGAACCCCTCACCCCGTGATAGCGGTTGTTCTCTCCGTCCCTGATCACCCCTAACCACCACCCACTTGCAAGGGTACATTTTGGTTTTCTGACCCCTTGCTCCTTCTCTCAGCGACTGCTCCTTCAGGACCTTCACGACAGTCATGTTTGTAACTCTCTTCTGGTGGCTGAGAGTGAAGAAGATCTGTGGAGAAGCGAGACCCCCTTCCACTCGCGCCAGCGGGCACCACTGCCCAGTGATGGTAGGATCTCACCCCACTGTCTGCTTCCCAAGGTGGTGGTGCTGCCCTTTCTGTTACCCAGTATTCTGGTGAGAGCAGGTCCTTAGTACTTTGTCGTTGGTGCCAAATAACAGAGAAAGAAAGCAAAAGGCAAAAAAGAATCCATGGATGTGTAGGAGCTTTTTGTTTGTTGTTTTTTGTTTTGGTTGGTTTTGGTTTTGGCTTTTTGAGATAAGGTCTTACTGTGCAGTTCAGGGTGGCCTTAAACTCAAAGCAGTCCTCCTGCCTCAGCCTCCCAAGCCTTACAAGCATGTGCTTCCAAGTCCAGCAGGAATCCATGGATTTGGATACTGCTCATTCGTCAGTGACTTTCATGGAAATAGCTTCATTGGGGAGATGGAATAGAAACCAGGTAAAATGGAAAAGTGAAGACAGGTAGAGCAGAGAGTAACTACTCGTTGAAGTATTTTGGCAGTGAGGGAGAAGAGGAGATAGATAGGGCACTAACTGAAGGAAGATAGGGGCAAGGAAGAAACTTTAAAATAAGGCTGAGCCAAGCATGGTGAGCACACCTGTGATCCCAGGGAGGCTGAGGCGGGAGGATCCCTGTGATTTGAGGCCAGCCTGGGCTAATAGTGAGCTCAAGGCCAGCCAGAACTACAAAGTAAGACCCTATCTCAAAATAAAATAAAATAAAATCAGAATAGAGTAGAGTAGAGTAGAGTAGAGTAGAGTAGAATAGAGTAGAATAGAGTAGAATAGGAAAGAAATAGAATAGAATAGAATAGAATAGAATAGAATAGAATAGAATAGAATAGAATAGAATAAAAAAAATTAGTAGAAACTTGAATGTGTTTATGTTTACAGAAAAAGAGCCAGTAAGGCAGGGAGGGTTTAAATAAGACAGGAAAGAAGAGACAATTTGAGGGGACCCCAGGCTGTGACCTGTCCTCAAGGGTGTGCTGCCACCAGTCTTGTTACTCAGAACACTTGTCTTTCGAGGGAATCCCTGTAATTAGTCAGCTCCCGTCGTTTTGAAGGCAGTTTTTGCAGATTGAGAATAAGCCAGCAGGTGGGGAGTCTGGAGAAGGCCAGAGGGGAGGGGCTGAGAGCCCACGGAAGAGTCAGCCTGCTGATTGGCTGGCCCTCCACACAGGCAGGCCCAGGGCCCCCTGGGGTTCCTGGGATTTCTGGTCTTGGTAGGGAGACATGGTAACCTCCTGGAGGTGGTAGCTAAAGCCTTGCACTCTACTTCTTTCTGTGGCTCCTGCTCCTCCCTCATCTCAGCCCTACAGGAAGAACGCAGTTTTGTCCTCCTTTCACATGTCTCCCTTCTGCTTTAAAAGTAGAATCAGACCACTCCTATTTTTAACACTCTCAGCCAGACCTTTCTCACATCACCAGGAGAGTGCGTCTGTCAGCACATGGTGGATGGTCCCCATATTGAAGTAGAATCCCCAGAATTAGTGAACGCCCATGGTTTTGAAGACAGTTTTTGCAAACTGAGAATGAGCCAGGATGTGGAAGCACTTTCGCTTGGAGATGACTGCCAGCAGCCCGGGATGTAAGGCCAGTCAGAATCCAGACATAGCCCTTCCACATTTGTGCCTTTGTGCTTCTCACTGAAACCCTTAGCAACCAGCATTCTGTGCCAGTTTCTACACAGAAGTTCTGTAGCCTCCTGGGTACCCTGTATGCTGCCGACACTTGACAGCAGTGTATCTGGGAAACCAAGCTGTCACCTTGCCTACTGGAAGGTTCCTCATCACCCTAGAAACCTGAAAAGGATCCGACAAGGCGTTGGACTGTGGCCGTGGGCTCTTGGATACTGCCACCTCACTCCTTGGGATATCTTCCCCACTCGGCAACTGGTGTACATAAGCAACCGTTGCCTTTTTATCTAAGTAAGGTTACTATTGCAACTCCCTGTGAGGACGGTGGGTTATGGTGTCCCTGACGTGTTATGACGGAACCAGAACCTGCTGTCACTGTTTTCAGGATTCCCCCGTGCTTTGCCTCCCTCCATACCCCTCTGCCTCCTCCCTGAGCATCTTTGAGATAGTTCTGACAGTCTGTGTGCTGTGACCACCTTCCAAAGGGCCAGTCAGCCAGTTCCAGGGAGCAGTCCAGAGAGCAGGGCTGAGCGTCCTGTCTCTAATCTCTTCCACCCAGATTACGCTGCTGATGAGAGCTGTGCCCCCCGAGGGTACCTAGCAGCCACAATGCAGTTTGTTCCTGGCCATTTCTCCTGTGATGTCGTATGGGGAACTGTGATCCGAGTCCACTCGCGCCTCAAGATGGGGCCCAGCATGGGGGTCTCTCGGGGTATGTGACTGGCATGAGAGGACAGGTGGGGCTGGAGGATCTAAGGACAGTAGTTTCCTCAGCCCGTGTTGCTCCCCCAGCTATCCAGGCCCTGCGCTCTGTGCTCAACGCCTTCTCGGTGGTGAACAGGAAGAACATGTTTGTTTATCAGGAGCGAGCAACAAAGGCTGTGTACTATCTTCGGTATGTGGACCTGGGAAAATGCGCTGAAGCTTAAGTTGGGGATTGCATGAAAGTAGGTGTGTTCAGACATGTGCCGCTCTTTCCCAGGCTCCTGGAGACATCCTGCAGTGACCGGCCATGGGAAGGGGATGCTCTGCCCCCCTCCCTAGCTCTGTCCCGCAGCCAGGAGCCCATCTACTCGGAGGAGACTTTGGCACGTATCACACACACACAAATACCCCCGCCCAGCACATGCTTACTGCCCTCATACTTAGCTTCCGGAGCTGAGCTCTGACCACAGTTGTCGCTGCAGGGTCCCCGATCCCCGCTGGACATGGCTTCCAGCCGTGGTTCAGATGCTGCTCGTCCTGTGGGCCAAGTGGACAGACATATCCAGCTGCTGGTGCATGGTGTGGGGCAGGCAGGTAAGGGCTGTGGGGTTGAAGAGTGAGCCGTGATATCCCAGAGTTCTCTGGGACTTCTCTCCGAGCCCCCTCCCCGCTGCCCTGGCCCCTTCTCCAGTTCCTGCTGTGCTCTGGGTTTTGCACAAGTGGGAGCTGAGTGGGAGAACACAGATTCCAGTGGTGTTGAAGGAGTTAGATCCTCGCTGATTGAGACACAGCTTGGGAAGAGGAGCTGAGTGATGACTATCAGTGTCATCCATGGGCCTGAGAGCAGGGGCGGGCTGAGGTGAAGAGGATGGGTTCATTTTGAGGTGTGTGGAACCCTGACTCAGGTCTGAGTGACTTACACCATGATTCAGGCTAAGGCATACTCTCTTTTAATCCTTACGGTATACCTGTGGGGTGTTATTATAACTCCCATCTTGTAGATGAGGGCACTAAGGCTTTGAGTTAAAACTCAGGTGTCCAGAGTCACAGGATAGCTTGGTAGAGCTAGAACCTGGTGCCCATTCCCTCCAGAAATGACACACCTAACTGCCTGCAGTATGCAGCGGACTGTTGGAGTCAGGGTTTAAAGGCTGGTATGCAGAAGCTGGATCCTCTACCACTGTCCTCACTTCTCACTATGGCTGTGTCAAGGTCCTGAGATCACAGATGAACTAGTACGGGTCCTGCGTCGGCGCCTGGATGAGGCCACACTAGATGTCATCACAGTCATGCTGGTCCGGAACTGCAAGCTGACACCGGCTGATGTGGAGGTTGGCTCCCTCCCACACGCCAGCACCATCCTTCCCAGGCTTAGCTGCAAGTGCTGGGGCAATCTAGGCTGGAACCTCTGCATTCAGCTCTGACCCCCTCTTCCCACTGCAGTTCATCCAGCCTCCTGGAAGTCTCCCCTCAGAGGTGCTGCACCTGGCCCTGCCCGCCTCCTGCAGGCCCTGGCTTCCCGCCCTGGCCTGGTACCTGCGGCAGAACCTGCTCATCTTCCTTCACTCGCCCAAGTACACAGACAGCAACAGCCGGAACCACTTCCAGGTGGGATTGTCCTCCCCTCTCTGCACCCACATGGCCCCTCTGCCCCCTGAGTCCCTGATGGTAACTGTTTTCTATATGCCCTATGCACCTTTGTCTGTGGGCCTCAACACACTCCGCCTCCACATACCTTCCTATTGGCTCGTGTCTTCCTATGCCCTCCCACACCTGTATCCCATTCCCCACAGTGGACCCCCATCTTAATCCTAATGCCCTATGTCTGTTCTCTCCCCAGCACCCACTGCCACCACAGGGTGGTTTCCCCGACTTGGACATCTACTTGTACAACAAGCCTGGTGGACAGGGCACTGGAGGCAAAGGTACAGTGCAGGGCATGGGCCTGTGGCACTACCAGGTGTGGGGAAGCCTTTGTCATGTTGTGCCTGAGAGGGCCTCTTCCAGCCTGTAGCCGAGGGGTGTCTGGAAGGGGAGGTCTGCAAGTACCAGATCTGAGCCTTCTTGTGGATTTCATTGCAGGGGTTGCCTGCATCACTCTAGCCTTTGTGGATGAAGGAGGGGCCCCCATCTCACTGGCTTTGTGGCCTCCCTCTTCTCCGGGGCCCCCAATCCTGCTACAAGAGGAAGAATTTGAGCAACTGACTCAAGTCATTCGCTGCCCGGTTTTGCTGGACAGTTCTTCAGGTGGGGCAGCTTGGTCAGAAGATGGGGTGTTCAATCAGTGCTTTGGGAGGCAAGGGTATGATTAGGGCGGGATCTAGGGGCTGCTCAAGTGACCTCATTCTTTACTCTAGCTCAGAGTGGGGCCCCACAGCTTCGACTGGATGTGTGGGAAAAGGGAAACATCAGCATCGTGCAGCTGGAGGAAAAGCTCCGGGGAGCCGCTCGTCAGGCCCTGGCTGATGCCATCATAGAGTTGCGGCTGCTGCCAGCTTCACTGTGTACAGAAGATGCACCCCCAGGTATGCAGGTCAAGACGTTTCACGGGGGTTCAGAGAATGTTGCAAGTCTAAGCAGGACAGTGTGGCGGGTGAGGGTGCAAAAGTAGGGTTCCAGCGAAGTGCGGAGGCCCTATCAGAAGTACGCATTCACAGTTGTCCACCACTTTGTGCACTACAGTGAAACACAGTACTAGCAGAAATGAACACAGGCAGCTGGCCGCCCACTTGGGGAGGGGGATAACCTCAGGAGCTCATGTCACAGACACATGGCGTTGCACTCTGTCAGTTGCATACGCTCACCGACAGGCAGACTAAGGGGCAAGTCACTCTCATAGGGGTTTTGGGGGTACCTTGTCCAGAGTAGGGATTAATGATCAGTGATGGGAGTCATTAAGTAACGTCTGGTGTCCACAGGAGGTCTCAGGAGCGTGTCCTTGGAAGCCAAGAGCCCTGCAGGCCAAGCTAACACCTTTCCCCCTGCCCCTGTTCCTGGGGAACCTGTGACTCCACCCAGCAAAGCTGGCCGGCGTAGCTTCTGGGATATGCTGGTAATGGAAGGAAGTGGTGAAGCTGACCTTTACCTTCTTGCTGCCTCGTGTTTTCTCCTACATTCCACACCAGTCCCCATCGGTCTTCTTAGAGATGAAACTGCTCTGTACTTCGAGTGGGAGTCTGCAGAATGTGGGAACCTCTTACTGACATTGAAAGCCCCCAACTCACTAAATTCTTTCACTTTCATTTTTCTTACTGAATCCCTACAACAGCCTGCAAGATAAATACAGCTTTTAGCCATGATGAAGATAAGGCTCAGGACTGACAATCTGCCCAGGGCAGTTCAGTCAGCCTGCAGGGAAGCCAGGGCTTGATCCCAGGCCTCCACCCCTCTGGGCTTGTTGCAGCTTTGCAGGGCCTCCATCCTGCCCCCACCCTTCCAATAACCTTCCTTATTTGCTGCATTGCCCCCAGAGTAAAACAGAAGGAGGAGATTTGTGTTCCCCCAAAACAACTGATGACATTGTCCTGGATCGGCCAGAGGATAATCGGGGTCGGAGGCGCCATAAAACTGAGAGTGTTCGGACTCCAGGTGGAACTGAACGAGCACCAGGCCCAGATTCTGGAGCCCAGAGGCAAAGGTTGTGTGTGTGTGTGTGTGTACGTGTGTACGTGTGTACATGCGCATGCTGTGGTGTTGTGTTACAGGAGGGTACAGGTGTTAGGTCACAGCTGTTTGGTTCATATAAACATGGATGTGACATTCTTAATCTTGCTCTACCCTTAGACGCCGGACAGCACAGCTTGAGGAGGGTGAGGTGGGGACCCTGAGCCCTGTGTTTGCTCGTATCATTCAGCGCTGGATGGAGTTTATGGTCCAGATTGGTGAGGCCCCGGCCCCTCTCCCGTCCCTCAGCCCTCTGGCCAGGTCCCCATCCTTCAGCCCCTCAGTGACCTCTGCCTTCTAGGTTGTGCCTCGGTGTCCAGAAACTCCACCCACATGGTGTCTCGATTCCTCCTTCCATCCATCCTGTCTGAGTTCACCACTCTGGTCACCTCAATGGCCGGGGACACTAGTGTTCGTGTCTTTGAGCAGCATTTGTGAGTTTGGGACCTCATGGAGTTGAAGGGACTTGCCCCTGACACCTAGAAGCTGGGCCCATAGGAAGCCAAACCCGTGGAGGTTGAGCTGGGAGAGGTGGGAAATGGTGAGGAATGGGCCCATGGATGTTCTCTTTGTACCCCTCCCCCCGAATAGGGGTTCAGAGCCAGAGATCTTCAGTCCTTGTTCCCCTGGGCAGCTGGGCCCAGCTCCCCGTCCAGCAGCTGAGCGGCATCTGCTGGTTCTAGGAAGGAACTTCATGCAGTGGAGGAGACCAACGCAGCAGGGTGAGGGCCTGCCCGAGGGGAGGGCCGGTTCTGGAGACAGATGGCTGGTATCTGACCCTCTGGGGGAGGGGGTGGAATCATAGGAAATACACCCACAGACCCCTAATGTGCCCTCACCTATCCCATAGCTGCCAAAGCTTTGCAGCGCTTTGAGCCAGGAGGTGACGGGAGCTCAGGGCGCAGTGCTCCTCGGCAGAGGCTGTTGCTGCTAGAGGTAGTGGACAAGAAGGTAAGTACGGGATCAGGCCCTGGGTGGGAGGAGGGTCCTGTCACCTCACTGACCCTCATCCTCACCCTGACCTCCAGCTGCAGCTGCTGACCTATAACTGGGCTCCAGACTTGGGAGCGGCACTGGGCAGAGCGCTGGTTCGCCTTGTACAGTGGCAGAATGCACGGGCCCATCTCATCTTCTGCCTGCTCAGCCAGAAACTCGGGCTCTTCCATCACTATGGCCAGTTGGACTTCCCTGTGCGAGATGAAAAGGTGCCTGCTTCTCTCTCGTTCTGCTCACTGAGAAATGGGTTCAAAGGAACCCTGCGATAGCAGTCAGTTGAAGGAAGCAAGGGAGAGGAGACAGAGAGGGCAGAGGTGGTGGAGAGAAGTCAGAGAGGGGCCCTGGGCTGTGGGAGAGGGTTTGGGGGCAAAGACTGAGCTCATTGTGCTGCTGCGTCTCTCTCAGGAGCCAAACCCATTCCTGCTGCCCACCATGGAAGTGGAGACCCTCATCCGGAGTGCAAGTCCCCCACTGAGCCGAGAGCAGGGCCGGCTGAGTGGGTCCTCTCGGGGTGGGGGCCCTCATCCCCTAGATACATTCCCTTTTGATGAGGCCCTGAGAGACATCACGGCCGCCCGCCCAAGCTCTGTCCTCGGTCCCGTGCCCAGACCTCCTGATCCTGTCACTTACCATGGACAACAGTTCCTGGAGATCAAGCTGGCAGAACGCAGAGGTAAGGACCCAGTCCGGGCAGTGGGAGGGGACATCTGTGCAGTCTAGGAGGGAGGGTGACAGCTAATGCTCACCCCCCCAGAGCTGGAGCGCCAGATGAAGATGGAGAACCTGTTCGTAACCTGGCAGCAGCGTTCCGCCCCAGCCAGCATGCCCATCAGTGTGAGTGACCCCACCCTGCCTCTTCCAAGGGGATCCTGTGATCCTTCACTGGCCACTGCTCCAGTGCTCACTGCCCCGTGTCCCCAGGCTGGGGAGCTGGAGACCCTGAAGCAGTCGTCACGCCTGGTGCACTACTGTGCCACAGCCCTGCTCTTCGACCCAGCTGCCTGGCTGCATGGACCCCCAGAGACCTCTGGGCCCCCTGAGGGTCAGGTGAGGCTAAAGATTCCCAGATTTCTCCTCTGAGATCCCCGTTAACACTCCCACCCCCAGGGATGTGCTCAATTTCCATTCCCACAGCGGCGCCATCGCCCTGAGTCGGGGCCTGGGAGCCGAGAGACCCCCGGAAGCTGCGAGTCTTTGGATGTGCCTCCACCAGGAGCCCGTGAGGAGCCTTGGCTGAAGGAGCTGAGTGTGGCCTTCCTGCAGCAGTACATGCAGTATCTCCAGAGCATAGGCTTTGTGCTTGTACCACTGCGGCCCCCGTCACCCGCCCGCAGGTGAGCTCTCCTCTCCTCTGCTGCAGGTGAAACCTCACGTGGCTCCCACTTGGACAGTCGTGGTAAAACTACGGCACACATGCCACACAATGGGCAGTTTGTATCATTGAAAGCTCTAAAAGGTTTGCTCTCACAGGACTGTGCTGTCCTTGAACTTGTGAGCAGCTGGGATTACAAACTGTACCACTGCACCCAGCTACCATGGCCTGCCCTTGGTATTGCTCACGCCCTGGCCAGCACGGACGGGTCTGAGCCTTGGAAAAGAGGCAACTCTCTGTCACCACCTTCCATCTCCCCTGTGCTCAGTGGCAACTCTGCAGCCACCTTTCCTGGTCTGGGTCAGATCTGAGTCTCATTTTTGAGGTGCCTGCTCTGTATTCCCCTTGGCATCTGGCCCTCCAGCACCTGTGCTCCCACCACCTCCCCCTGGCTGTGTGGGGATGATGGTCTGCTCACATTTCTCGCAGTTACTTTCATATCTTCAGGTCTGTGAGTTTATCAGGGCATTTTCTCAGCTCTCTGTTCTCAGTTAGGTGCTCTTTAAGTGTCAAATGTACTTCTTCATTGCTCAAGATACCACCTTGGTCCAGAAAGCCAATTCTGACTCCTTGGTACTTTTTAGTCATCAGTCCCTCTACTTCCCAGACTTCCTCTGTTTCTTTGGACATTCTGAAAAGAGGCATGCCTGCACCTCCCACCCCCGTCCCCATCTCCCAGTGGCCAGAGTGTCTCTCTGCAGTCCCCAGGAGACCTGCTCAGAGCGCTGCCCTAGACAGCCAGTGCCCAGCTGTAGGAGTTTCTAGGGAAGACTGCAGTTTGTACTTTCTATTCAGTTATGTTCTTCCTGAAAATCGAGATTTCTTTTTATAAGACACTAGAGTACAAAAAAAAAAAAAAAAACTAGTGTAAGAAAACTATTTCTAGAACAAAATTTAAAGTCAGGCCTTCCTTTATCACCAATTTTTAATGGTCGACTATCACTCCTTAAGTTTTATCCCGATTTTCTTGAGAATGAAATGGAACATTTCTTCTGCCAGGAGCTTTAGCACCCAGAAAGCGTTCCAGCAGTTTATAGTTCCTTGGTGTAACGAGTGGCCCCGCTTACCCTTTCTGTTTTGTCCTCGGTCACAGCCCTTCCCTTCTCATCTGTCTTTGCCTCTGAGTTAAGAAATGGAGAATAGTAGGCCTGTGGCGCCCTGGAACTGTCATTCCTCAATCAAAAGGGAACCACTTTTCCTCTCAGAGGACAGTTCCCAACTAAGACACCAAGCATCTCCTTGAATTTTCCTAGTGAAAAAACATTTTCACGTATGCAGCTCAGGTTGGCCTTGAACTCACTGTGTCACTTAGGCTGGCCTCAAACTCACAATGACCCTCCTGCCTCACCTCCAGAGTGCTGGGATTACAGGCGTGCACCACGCCTGGCACTCATAGTGAAATTTTAGACATGCACTGCTCTTTCCCCTCCCTTGTGTCCCTACCCCCAGCTCTCCATGCCCAATAATAGAGAAAGAGGCCTGGACTCTACCTCCCTGCTGAGGACATCCACCTTGTCCACACGGCAGCAGCTGCTGTAGACAGAGCCCTGCCCTGGAGTCTAGACACAGACTGCAAGCCTGGCCTTCCCCCTTGCTCTGTGGGCTCCTGAGCAAGTCCTTCCTGTGCACCTGGTTTCCTCTCCTACAGAATGACTCCATGTAAAATAGTCATCCCCCTTCATCCTCTGGCCTGTCCCTCTCTTTTCTGCAGCAGCAGCCGGCTGCGGGCCATGGCTATCCTTGGAACAGAGGGTCGAGGTTCCTTCTCCTGCCCGAAAGCCAAGACTGAGGGGAGCCCCAAGGTAACTCATTCTCATGTAATGGTGAAGTCAGCAATGCCCTGGACACAGTGTCCCTCACCCTCAACTATTTCTGCAAGCCCCGATGTCGCTGACCCCAGCCCAACACCATTAGAGTGAGGGACGCAAGTGACTTCTGCCCTCTGGCTCAACACGGCCCCTTTGTGCTTTCTGCAGAGCACTGGCTCCCCAGTTACCACCTACCATCTGCAGCGGGCACTGCCTGGGGGCATCATCCTCATGGAGCTGACTTTCCAGGTGAGCAGGGGGAGTGCTGCGTGGGAAGATCCAGAGCCACCTGTCGCCCGCCCTCCTGACCTCATCTCACCCTCCTTTCAGGGCTGTTACTTCTGTGTCAAACAGTTTGCCTTGGAATGTTCTCGAATCCCAATGGGGCAGGCCGTGAACTCTCAGGTATGTGATGGGGACAGAGGAACATCGCATCGGGTACACAAGGCTCAGACATAGCACAGCCCCAGCCTGCTGAGAACTGGGTGGCTCCATGCCTCATCTAGTGAGCAATAAAAATAATGCACTGGAAAAAAAATAGTAATAACGCACTGGGCAGTATGGCCCCGTGGTTGGTCCAGTGCTGTGTCTAGCTAGGTCGGTGGTCATTCTGCGTGCTGGTGCTGTGACTGGACCACCTAGCAGTGTGACCCTGGGTACTCCAGCACGGCATTCACCATGGCACCTAGCAGAAGGCAGTCTGGCACAGTAGCCGGTCCAGCCCCGTGATCCTTCTGGCACTGACGGTAGCTGACGCAGTGGTCTTCCATAGCTGGACAGTGGGGACTTGGCAGCACAGTGATAATGTAACATTGGTTTAGGTCAGTGCTCTCACACTGTCCTGGCCTCACCTGGAGTTGGGGACAGCCTGGCATTGTCAGTCTAGTCACTAACACTTAGATGAGGACCAGCATCCTGACCCTCAAAGTGTGCCCGTTATTTATGTCCCTGTCAATCTGCCTCAAGGCAGGGACGCTCCCCAAGAAGCCTAAGCACTGAGGAGTGCTCAGAGTGAACTGAGGCTCGAGGGAGGGCAGGCACCTGAAGTCCTTGCTCTACTCAGTTTATCTCTTTTGGCTGCCAGGAATGTCCTGAGCCTTCTCATTAGCTCAGGTACTTTCTCAGCAGTTAGGCCCTGATGAGTTCCAGTAGAGACAGCAGACTCCTTTGTGTGGAGCGCTCCTGTCAGCTCACACCCGGCCTAGATGCCTTTCACTTGAGTGTGCACACCTGGTCACAGGAGCTACAGCACAAGATGAGATGCCCGAGAAAGGCATGGTGACTTTATGTGCAGGAACCTACTTGGGCCAGAGTGCCCAGAAGGGACCGGCAGGCACCCTTCACACTCCTGTGGGATTGGAAGGAAGGACCTACCCATTACTCCCCTGGACTTCTTTCTGTCCTCCTTGTCCCCGGTCTCAATCCAGCTGGGCTCTCTGACCCTGCTCATCTAATCTCTAACCCAGCTCAGATTTCTAAATTGTATCACGATTGTCATTGTTCATTAAGCATTTAGTGTGTTTGCTAAGTGAAGAGGGACGGTTTACTCCTCTACAGATGAGATTGGTAGAGGACACAGCTGGTCAGTGGAAGCCTCAGGGTTGAATTCTAGGTCTCTGATACTGAGGCTCATCGTCCTCGTCATCAATAGTTCACCGCACTGCCTTTAACTTTGGAGCTGTACCTTATCTCCATGGTAGACAAGGCAACTGAAGTACAGAGACTGAGACCTAACCCGAGATTGCACAGCCAGTCTGACTCTCTTCCGGCATGTTTCCCGTCCTACGCCTCATAAGCCCTGTGGGCCCAAGAGATGCCGGGTGGACTCTGCCTCTCCAGTGCCACACAGCCAGTTGTTAATGTTGGTGGTGGTGATTTCCAGCAAGAGAAGCACCCACTCCATGCTCCGCCTGCTTCCTCCTCCAGTCGGGTTCACTCAGGCCAGCCCATCAGTCAGGAGACCCACCGGCCTCGCCCTGGCTGCGCGTTCCACAGGCAGCTGTGGGAATGAGCAGGAGCCAGCTGGACCTGGGGCAGGGAGAGCCCTATTCCAGGCGAAGGGCACAGGCGCAGTGTGTAGGGGAGAGAGAACGTGTGCTTGGGAGGAGCAGGTAGATTGATGGGCAAAAAAAGCTGGAGAGCGGGGACGAACCCGGAAAAGGTTTCTAATAGTAAATGCACCTCCCCTTACCGCCGCCTGATTTACCACAGCCCCGTCTTCTAGTGTACTTTGTGCTTCGTCCTTTATCCTAAAACCTTCCAGAGTTGAACTGTAAGCTCCTGAGGGGAGCTTTGTTGGAGGTCATTTCTGTTTCCCACTGCGTCCCCAGTACCTAGAGCAGTCACTGGTAACGCATAGTAGACACTCCCTCAGCAGACATTTGCAACACTGGCGAATGTGGTGGAGTCTGGGATACAGAGAAAGGAGGCTTAGTGTCTCAAAGTGATCCTGTTTTTGTATAAATGGAGTGTTACAACCCAGCATTAAAAAGTGAGAGTAAGAGGAGGGTTTTGCATAGAAGCTGTGCTGGCAGGCTTCCCCTGGGCCCAAGCAACAGGGAGGAACTGTGGGGTTTTTCTTCCCTGGAAGGAAGGAAATGTGGATGGGCAGCCTGTGCTGCCGCACCTTAACCCACACCCTGCTGCCCTCCCCAGCTGTCCATGCTGTTCACAGAGGAGTGCGACAGAGTGCGGGATCTGATGCACGTGCACTCCTTCAGCTATGACTTCCACCTGCGCCTCGTGCACCAGCATGTGCTGGGCTCCCACCTGGTCCTGCGGCACGGCTACCACCTTACCACCTTCCTACGGCACTTCCTGGCCCACCACCCCGACGGACCCCACTTCGGCCGCAATCATATTTACCAAGGTCGGTGCCCAAGGGCAAACTAATGAGACCAAAAAAGAACAAGGTGTCTCCAGGCCAGGACTGGTGGGAGCACCTCCCCGGCAAGTAGCCCTCTCTTGTTTACCATTCGGATCACTCCTGCCTTGTCTCAGTGCTGCTTGTCTGTGACTGTCTTAAGTTCTTCACGGTCAGCGTCATACAGGGTTAGGGGCTTATGCCCTCTGCTCTCGGCCACTTTCTCCATTTCAGCATCCTCCTTGAGGAGCTCCCCAAGAAAGCTGAGCCACTGTGCCAGTCAGAGGCTTCCTGACTCAGGGTGCCCCCCCCACACTTAGCACCTGCTGTCTCCTTCACCTTGCCCCTTAGGGACATTGGAGCTCCCCACACCACTCATTGCGGCCCACCAGCTGTACAACTATGTAGCTGACCACGCCAGCTCTTACCACATGAAACCACTGCGCATGGCCCGCCCTGGGGGCCCGGAGCATAATGAATATGCTCTGGTCTCAGCATGGCACAGGTAAGGCTGGAAGAGCATCCAACAGATGCGCTGGTGGGGCTGAGGTGGGGTCATACTTGCAGGAGGGAGACTTGCGTTTTCTTGGGTAGGAGTGGGGCTGATTCCACTGAAACCTCAGAATTGACATTACCCCAACCCCTGCTGCACAGCTCTGGTTCCTACCTGGACTCTGAGGGTCTTCGCCATCAGGACGACTTTGATGTGTCTCTGCTTGTCTGTCACTGCGCTGTACCCTTTGAGGAGCAAGGAGAAGCCGAGCGGCATGTTCTACGGTCAGCAGATTCTCCACCCTGAACATACCCGTTTCCAGCCCTCCCTCACTGTCACCCTGGACCCCTACTGCTGGGTGGGAGTCCCACACTCCTGCTCCTCCTCACGCAGGCTGCAGTTCTTCGTGGTGCTCACCAGCCAGCGAGAACTCTTTCCCAGGCTCACCGCTGACATGCGCAGGTTCCGGAAGCCACCCAGACTGCCACCTGAGCCAGAGGCTCCTGGGAGCTTGGCTGGTAGCCCTGGGGAGGCCTCCAGCCTTGTGCTAGCCCCTGGCCCAGCTCCCCTGTTCCCACCACTGGCAGCAGAGGTGGGCATGGCCCGGGCACGGCTGGCTCAGCTGGTCCGACTGGCTGGCGGGCACTGCCGTCGGGATACCCTCTGGAAGCGCCTCTTCTTGCTGGAGCCACCAGGGCCTGACCGACTGAGGCTAGGGGGGCGCCTGGCCCTGGCAGAGCTGGAGGAGCTCCTTGAGGCAGTCCATGCCAAATCCATTGGGGACATAGACCCCCAGCTGGTAAGGGACCATGGGCTCCAGAATGGGCTGGGATGGGTGCTGGGATTCCACAGATCGTGTGGGGGTGGTGGTGAAAGTCTCGGCCAACTCTGGCACCGCCGATTCAGACCTATGGCCCTCTCCCAGGACTGCTTCCTGTCGATGACCGTTTCCTGGTACCAGAGCCTGATCAAGGTTCTCCTAAACCGCTTTCCCCAGAGCTGCCGCCATTTCCAGAGCCCAGACTTGGGAACTCAGTACTTGGTAAGTCACCTGAACCTCCTCTAAAAGGGGAAGAGCAGAAATCTTCATCAGAGATGACAGATGTCCCCTCTAGGAGCCCCAGTTTGACCAAACAAGCTGTGTGCTAGAGTGGGGCCTCAATCAAATGGGACTGCACAGACACATGGTAAACCCTGGAGCACCAAGCACCATGCCCCAGCACATGATCTGCTGAGACTCCACTGAGAGCGTTGCCCTCAGGCGCACTGGAACACACACTCTGGCTTGAGATCCTGGGGGCCGAGCTCTGGAACTTCATCATTGGGTGGTCTCAGAGGCTGGAGTCCCAGAGGGGAACTGTCGGCGCTAATGCCTGGTTATGCAAAATGTGCTTCTCAGGCCAGCAGTGTTCCTTGGGGATTTGCTAAGATGCAGACACTCAGACCCTGCCTTACACTAGAGATCTGCAGGTCGGCAACATCCCCCGGTGATCTGTGTGCACATCAAAGTTAGAAAACACAGCCGTGAGGGATAGATAGAAACAAAAGAGCTACAGTGGCGGGGGGAGAATTAAAAGGCTGAGAGCTGGGCTCCGGAGAGGAGGCGCACAAGAAGACTGCAAATGAGAGTGGGATTGCAGCCTGGCACAGTGCTCATGGGGAGGATTTGTTTCCAGAACTGAGTCATCTGGAGAGCCGAGGTGTGTCAGGACAAGGCTGCAGTGGTGTGGGCAGCTGGGTACGCTTGACTGTGGGATGCTAGCAGGGGCGGGCTTGGGAAAAGAGTTCCGCTTGGGACAGTTGGCTCTGAGGCCCATGGGCACCTTCGCTGTCTAGATACGGGGATGTGGAAGACGGGAACTCAGGAGAGATTAGGCAGCAGCCCTGGGAATAGGTACTGAAGCCTTGGGAGAATCGCAGCGCCAGACATTAGGGGCCAATTCAGGGAGCTCAGAGAGGCTGTGCCGCGGGCTGAGAACCTCCTTTTGTTGATTAGCGTGAGTGCCTGGCTCCAGGCAGGCTGACCAGTGAGCCAGCAAAAATGCAGACTGAGGCTTGATTTGGAGACACAGCCCTGAGGGACCTGGGTGTGGTAGAAAGAGGCCTCAGCGTGTCTTCCCAGGTCTACCCGCTGCCCTGCAAGAAGGTCCGTGCCACCTCAGGTGAGGCAGAGCTCACTCTCCACCCCATTTCCTCTGTCACTACAGGTGGTACTGAATCAGAAGTTCACTGACTGTTTTGTGCTAGTGTTTTTGGACTCCCACTTGGGAAAAACGGTAAGAATAGGAACCTTTGCATGAGCTTACTGGGAGGCTGTAACTCACATCTCCACTTCAGAGCCCACTGGGTCAGGGTGCCCACTCTTGAGCCCAGCTCCCTGTCCCCAGCCTTGGCCTTCTCTGACCACTGCACCCCACCATGTCCCCACAGTCTCTGACGGTGGTTTTCCGAGAGCCTTTCCCTGTGCAGCCTCAGGACAGCGAGAGCCCCCCTGCACAGCTGGTCTCTACCTACCACCATTTAGAGTCCGTCATCAACACGGCTTGTTTCACCCTGTGGACCCGCCTCCTCTGAGGAAGCGAACCCCTGACGTCACGGTTTGTTGACTCATGGATCCATGAGTTGTGCACATGAGGCTGGACTGGCCTGGGCCCCGTGAGCTTCACCGCGGTGATACCAGAGGCTCCGTGGCTGGGGATGTGCCGCCACCGCCTGACAGCAGGGCCTGCCCTCCCAGACGCTGGCCAGCCCAGGACCCCAGAGGCCCGGGTCCGCTCTGAGGGGCCCAGCGCTGCCCAGGCTCCTCAGCCCTTTCAGAGGGGGTGACTCCTTCCTGTCCCCCAGTGACATCCTGGGAGTTCTTTGCACTAGGTGGCAGGTACTCCCCACTCAAGCGCTACCCGAACTCTGCCTTCCAGCCTTCACTGACTCTCAGCCACATGCCCCTTAACCCTCTAGTCTTCATTCCCACTTGGACATCACTGCTGACATTACCATTGAGATACGAACCTTGGTTCCAGTCCCAGCTCTGCCTTTGAAGCACGTGTGACCAGTGTCAAGCCCTTCTACACGTGGACCCTTGGTTCCTCTCTGTAAACAAGGCTCAGAAGTTCCCCATCTCCGTGGCAACCCTGGCACCAACCAGAAGACTGGAGCATGAGCCATGCGTCCCTTTTCAGTGGCAGGAAAGCAGCCCAGAGACACTGAAGCATTAGACACTGTGTGTCCCCCAGCCCTACAACATACACATGTACAAGTATTCAGCAAGTTGTCTTTAATTCAGAGGAGATGCAGAGGCTCAGTCACTGTCCCAGAGGCATGTGGGTGGTATGCAGGACCTCACTGGCCAGCCCGTGGGTGGCCCCGCCTGTCCCAGTATGAGCGGAGCCAACTCAGGCCCTCCACTGTGTCTCCTGCGGGGAGAGGGAGGCAGTGGCATCTCATCCCACATGGAGAAAACAGCCCCTGTCTAATGCCTTTCCCCCCAGAGCCCTTTCCCAGGAGCCTCACCTTGAGGCCGGTACTCGCAGCCCACAAAGCCTTGGTAGCCCTCGTCTTCCAGCAGCTGGAAGAGGTAGGGGAAGCACAGCTCCCCGGGGCTGCCTGGTTCCCCTCGGCCTGGGACCTGTGCTACCTGCACATGCCCTGGGGACAGAGGTGGGCAGACATGGGACCAGGCTCCTGCCAAAGCCTGAAGGACACTGGGGGTTTAAAGGGTATACGAGGAAGCACAGCAGACCAGAAAGAAAAGAGGGGGCCCCCTCACCAACAATGGGCAAGAACGCCCGGATGTTTCCAGTCAGGTTCCCATCCATGATCTGCCAGTGGAATATGTCCTGGGGAAGAGAATGCTAGTCACCCCTCAGGGGCCCCCACCATTCTTCCCAGACTGGGAGAAAACAGGCTCTCTGAGAAGTGCCCCTTTGTTCCACTCACCATCTGTAACTGGAGGTTGGGTCTTCCAACCTTCTGCAAGATGGCTGCCGCTAGGGAGAGGCCAGGGAGGGGCTGTGAGACAAGGAGAGCACTAGAGCCAAGAGAGACAGGGGATGGGGCTGGGTCCTACCCTGCTGGGGTGTGTCCAGGAAGTACCGGGGGTCAGTGACTCGGGTGTTAATGGGCTCCAGTAGTCCCACGAGGTTCTCCTGGCATCATGTTGTGTGCTGTGAGTAAAGCTCCACACGTTTGTCCTCCTCAGTCACTGCCCAGCACCCTCACCTGTCCTTCCGCCCAGCCTTTTGCTTCATCTCTCCCCACTGAACCCCCAAGCATATGCTTCCACCTCACCTGAGCCAAAACCCCAGCTGCGTGCCTCAAGTTCTCCAGGAAAACTGTCTCCATCTCACCCCTGACTGCTGCTCCATCAGCTCCCTGGGGTACCCGGCCAGCCATCAGGTGGATCCTGTGGGGAAGATGAGGCTGGAGGCCTCACCCTTGGCCCACCATGTGCGTCGGACCGGGCCAGCCCTCACCAGTCTCCAGCTCCTCAGCCTATCCCATGTGGGCACCGCTGCTGGCAATCCCAGTGGCCTGATAGTGCTGTGTCCGCCCGGGACCAAGTCGCCCACCCTCCCCAGGCACCTTAAGGTAACCCATCCGCCTGGCCCAGGGACCTCAGTCCACTACTCGTCCTGTGCAGTACCACCCTACGCCGCCCTCCCCTTTGGTCCTTCGCAGCCCCTAAGCATGCCTGGCTCTTGCATCTTATTTGGGTTTTTTTTGGGTTTTTTTTGTTGTTGTTTTTCTCCGGTACCGGGAACCGAACTCACGACCTTGCGCTTGCCAGGCAGGCGCTTTTGCCGCTGAGCTAAATCCCCAGCCCCGCTCTTGCATTTTAAACACGTTGTCACCCTTGTTCCTGGGCATCCCGTGCTGCTTGTGTGCTTCCTCTCCTTGTGTCTGTTGCTTAGCCTCTTCCCTTCTGTTTCCTCCCCCACACTCACCACGCAAGTAATGAGCCCCTCGTCAGTTCCTTCCCAGCAAATCTACTTGACCTCTGCAGGATTTGACATTTGCTCAGTCCTGGTTTGAAGCTCCCACCTCCTGATCTGGTAGGGCCACATCCCAAGTTCAAGCAGTTTCCCGGAATTCAGGCCCTCTCGACCCCAACAGGCCACAGCTCCGGCCTCAGGAATTTGGCTAAATACCCCAAGCTGCCTCTGCCCCTGCCCCTGCGTCCTTGCGGACGCCCACTCCACTCCGTCCAAGCGTCTGCAGCGGCTTTCTCCCCTCCCGGTCGGTCGGGGCCAGCGCCAGCCACACCCGCTCCCGCAGCTTCTCGCCAGTGGATCACTGGCTGTGTTTGTGTTACTGTGGCCCTGGTCAGACTGAGCGCCCAGCATGGGGTCAGCATGAAAGCTGGGCACACGGAATGACACAGATCAAACACAAAAGGCAGTTTACAAAGGATCAGGACTACGAGGGGCTGAGGGCAAGTTCGCTCGGGCTCCTGCGCCTCCGAGCGCGCTGGCGCCCTCCTCCTGACCTCCGGCCGCAGGGAGGACGGCGGGATACCTGGGGCAGCCCAGAGTCTTGGCGTACAGCACCGCCTTCTCCAGCCCCTCTCGGAAGGCCGCCTGTCTCCCGGGCACGGCCCCCAGCCCCATCTCCCCCTTCTCTTGGTCTCCTGCGGAGAGAACGGGCCTCATTCCCGGCTCGCGCGCCCGTGTCCCTGCCCCTCCCGGCCCCTCCCGGCCCGGCCTGGCCCGGCGCACCCGGCGGCGTGTTGATCAGCACCAGCCGCAGCCCTGCCGCCCGCGCCGCCTGCGCCAGCGCCTCGGGCGGCTCCGCGTACGGCCAGGCCACCTCGGCGGCCTCGAAGCCCGCGCGGCTCGCGGCCTGCAACCGCTCGGGAAGGCCGGGGAGCTCGGGGAACAGCCAGGACAGGTTGGCGGAGAAGCGTAGCGGAGCCATGGCGCGGCCGGGCGGAGTCCGAGAGCCCCAGAAGGCGGAAGGGGCGGGGCCCGCGGCCGCCGGCCCCCCAATAAACGGAGAAAGGTTTGCGGGCAGAAAAGCGGCCCGCGGCGGAAAGGGGCCTTTTCCCGCGGGAGAAGGGGAGGGCGGAGCGAGGCCTGCGCGGGGGTGGGGGTGGGGCGGCCCTGGCGCGGGGCGGGGAAGCCGGCCGCCCGGCCCGGTAGGAATGAACGAAAGTGGGCCGCAGTACTTAGCGTCTCCCTGAGTTGTAAAAAAGCTCCCGAGGGCAGGGGGTGTCGTTCAGTGGCAGAGTGCCTGCCTAGCAGATGCAGAGTCCTGGGTTCAGGTCCCAGCGCCGCGGTGGCGGCGGTCATAAGAGGACCCTTTCTTTAGGGAACATTTGGAAACTGATCAAAGAGCTTGCATGCCACCAATTAGCACATACTAGCCCGTTAACCTTTCCTTACAGATTAAAAAATAAACATGCCAAGTTTTTCTTAGAAAATTCTCACCAATATAGTTTCATAGACTTTTTTCCCCAAGTAATATTTTGTGGGCACTTCCCAGGGTTTTTCATGTCTTCAAAGTCATTGCGTTAGTTGCTCCCTATCCAACACCCAGATAGCCTATTACACGTATCAGTCCTACTCTGTGACTAGCACCGTGTGTGTGTGTGTGTGTGTGTGTGTGTGTGTGTGTGTGTGCGTGTGCGCGCGCGCGCGCGCGCGAGTGCACTGTAAAAGCACTTTAATGCACCTCTTGATCACCAATCTGTCTCCTTAGATTCCTTTTCCGGAGACAGCGCTTGCCTGCCCTCAGTGATTACCCTTTACAGGGGGAACTGCCCCATCACTGGTGTCTGCACTGAGAAGTGACGGGCTGCTGTCCCCTCTCGGTCTGAGCTGATTGGCCCATGGGAAGACATCTGATCCAGGGCCGCCAATCCGTAGATTGGCCAAAGACCTATTACTTGCATGATTTGGAACGATAATCTGCCGAGCAGATTCTCCTATCAAGAGCTCAAACAAGGAAATGCTGGGCGTGAAATTGAAAGGTGCACTTCCCAGAACATGACTGGGGCTGTAGACTAAATAGGCAGGAGTTGGCGGGTGAGGAAACCGAGAGCGCAGGGGAGGGTAACAGTGCTGTGGGTAGAAGCCGCAATTCAGCAGGGCAGATTCTTAGAGGTAGAATTACATGGCTGAAAAACAAGAACATGTTAAGTTCTTCGTGGATATGCTAAATTGCTTTGCAATAATGTAAATTTTTTGCTCCAACCCATGAGTTGCAAACTGACTTATTTTCTCAGCTAATGCTGACAGAAGACCAAGTGCACCCAGCAGTTTTTTGTTGTTGTTGTTTTTGTCTTGTTTTTCTTTTTTTTGTTGTTTTTTTCCGGTACCGGGAACTGAACTCACGACCTTCTGCTTGCCAGGCAGGCACTTTGCCGCTGAGCTAAATCCCCAGCCACTACACCCAGCACTTTTCCACCATTTGTTCTGTCACTGCTCAACCCCTTCCCAAGTCAGGGTTACTTGTCGGGGGCACGGTGGGCCACGCCTGTAATCCCAGTGCTTGGCAGGCAGAATTGCCACAAGTGAGAGGCCAGCCTGGACTACATAGTGAGGTCAAGGCCAGCCTGAACTATGTAGCAAGACCCTGTCTCAAAAAAACAAAACAAAACCAAAAACAAGTCAGGTCCACTCAGCCACCTAGGGTCCAAGTTCATCCTGCAATTAAGCCAAATGCTCGGCAAGTTCCATTTCTTGAGCTCTACTTTCCAGGTCAGACTCCCAGTGGCTGATACTGCTCAGCTGATTTCTTGCCTATTTGGCCTTGCACTTGGACCTTGGCCTTGTCCTGGAACACGTTTCTTGAATCAAGTCCAATCAGGATGTGACCTCACTAAGTTTAGCATTTAATCAATCCCTATGTCAGCAGGTTTACCATCCAAAATTAACAAGCCAGAGTGATATCTAAATCCCTGACGATGCAAATCCTGTTAAGGCTTTAATAACACCACCATCTCCTGGGACAAAAAGTGTCAGGCCCACAGAGGTCTCACTTTTTTCTTGTACAGTATATCCTTTAAGGCAGCAGAGATGGGGTATAAACCACATGGGCGCGACTTACTTTTTCTCTTAATTCATTTATAATACGTTCACATAAAATACTAACTTAAATATGTAAGAAGTACAATGTTGTTATGGTTTATGTCTGCGTGTCCCCCCAATGCCTCATGGGGACATGGGGCAGGCTTTTAGAATTTAAATATGGGTGTGAGAGCTGCACCCGCCCTAGAGTGGATAGTTTGCATATGTAAGGGAGAGGAAGAAGCTGCTTGGGGGCATTCCTCCCCCATTCCGCCCTGGTGGGTGCTTGCAGCTTAGCTGTGTGCTGCCACCCTGAGATACAGCCCTCTGCCACGTGCCACTCTGCCTTATAATCTGCCAAATACAGACTGAAACTTCCACAAACTGTAAGCAAAATAAACTTTTCCTTCCTTAATTTTGGGCGTCAGGTATTTTGTCCCAGCAGCAAGAAAAGGTAACCGAGACAAATGTCCATGAAAATTAGTTTCCCCTGAGTCTTGTGTGTGTGTAACCATGCTAGGAACTGAACTGCGGCATTGTGCATGCCAAGCATTTACTCTATCACTGAGCTACACTCCCAGCGTGAAAATTATTTTCTTTGCCATTTTATTATCTATACCCATACCACTTTGCAATACAGGGATGACAGTAAGTTATTATTCCAAATCTTGATTCTTTTTTTAAACTTTTTTTTAATGTGCTGGGGACTGAACCCAGAGCCTTGTGCATGTAAGGCAAGAGCCCTACCACTGAGCCACATCCCCATCCCCAAATCTTGATTCTTTGCAGTTCACTTTTATCCAAAGAATTTGGGCAGGTGTGATGTTTAGCTAAAGTAACAGTTGTAAATAGTTGCACAGATGACAGCTAAAAGTTAAATATAGAGTTCAGAATCTCATTTGATCACTGGATAGTACTTGCCAGTATGGTAAAACATTACAATTCGTGTTTGAAATACAAATCAAAACCTCTAAATGCCATTTAATGCCTTCCAGATTGGCAAAAATGAAAAACTGAGACAGCATCAAGGGTTGGATAGGATTTAGAATAACTGGAACCTTTACTCAATATTGGTAGGAAAGTAAATTACTATACCTACCTTGGAAAACAATTTGGCATTATCTCTTAAAGCTGAAATGCCTTTGACCCAACACTTCCTTTTCCAGGTGTAGTCTGGGAAGAAGATTTTTGCACAAGGATGCCAGGAGCAAGCTCAGTGATATTCACAGAAGCTCTATTGACCAAGCAAAAAGAACTAACCCAAAGGTCCATCAAGACACATTTAAATCAGTTGTCATATGTCATACAATGTTGCGTAGAAAAATGAAGGGAAAGCTCACGGCTCAGACAATGACTTAAGTTTGCTCTTGTGTTGGGGCGATGTGTGAAGAGTTCAGTGAGGTTTGGTTCAAACTGAAAACATTAGTGTGAAGTCATCAGGTGGATAAACTTCAGAGCATCATCTTGAGAGAAGTGCATACGTATGTGACTCCATTTAAAGTCGAAGGCAGGAAAAAGTCAAGCGGTATTTGTGTAGGGATACGAGCGTCTGTGGTAAAACAGTAAGACAAAGTGAATAATGATCACAAAATTCAGCATGACGGTGAGGCCTGAGAAGGAGGGAACGGGTGGCACTGGAGACCTTGCGAGTCCTCGTCACCCCTTCTTTTCTACTAGGTAGTGCAGTCGTGTGCGTATCACTCTTGTTTATAGCCTACATGTGTGTTATAGATATCAATTTTGTATATCAGTTTCATATTTAATAAAAACAGAAATTTTAAACCTTCTGTATGTAGCACCACCACCTGTTAGCACCTTTTATATTAACATGCTCATTACGGTCGGACTATAATTACTGATTTTTAGACTATCTCTGCTCAATATAGCGGTCTTTCATTGTATTATCTGTCGTAGGCAGCCTGCAGAAACGCTCACCAGTGGTCTCTGCCTCTTGGTATTCGGGCCCCAGCTGAGTACTCCTCTCCCCTGGAATGTGCGACTCACTTTAAACAAATATAATGCAGTGAAAGTGCTAAAATGTAACCTTAGAGGCGAGTTTACACAAAGACTGTGGCTTCTGTCTTGAGTGCTCTCTCTTACCCACTTGCTCGGAGGAAAAACAGCTGGTTCATAAGCTGTCCTGTAGAGAAACTATGCATTAAGGAATTGATATTTTTAGTTATTATGGACTAAATGTGTCCCCTGCATTCATAGGCTGAAACTCTAATCTCCAATGATCAGAATGTGGGCCTTTAAGAGATAATTAGCTTCAGATGAGGTCTGTAAGGGTGAAGCCCCATGATGGAGTTAGGGTCCTTCTAAGAAGAAGAAGAGAAACCAGGCCTTCCTCGCCCTCTCTGTTTCTCCATGGAACGGCACAGCAAGGAGGCAGCTGTCTGCAAGCAGGAAGAGAATCTTCACCAAGACAAACCTGCTGACAGGTCTGAGTTCCCAGCCTCCGGATCTGTAAGGAATAAATGCCCTGCCAGGCGAGGTGGCACATGCCTGTAATCCCAGCACTCAGGAGGCTGAGGCAGGAGGATCATTGCAAACTCGAGATCAGCCTGGGCTACAGTGTAAGCTCACAGCCAGCCTGAACTGCATAGCAAGACCCTGTCTCAAAAAGATCCAATAAATAAATAAATACCCGTTATTTATACCATCCAGGCTACAGAATTTCACTGTAGCAGCCTTTCTTAGTCAGCTTTCTATTACTCTAAAAGATGCCTGAGCTGACCAGCTTATAAAGAGAAAAGCTTATTTTGGTTCATGGTTTCAGAGGTTGGATTCAGTCCATGGTTTATTGGCCATGTTGCCTTGGGCCTATGGCGAGGCAGCACATCATGGCAGGAGCGTGCGGTGGAGCAAAAGTGCTCACCATCTTGGGCAGGGAGTAGAGCAGAGGGAGAGAAAGGGGCTGGGATCCCACAAATAGCTTTAATGCCACACACCCACCATGATCTGATGCCCTCCCACGACACCCCACCTCTCAAAGATTCTGCCATCTAATATTGCCAAGCTGAGGGGCAAACCCTTAGCACATGGGCCTTTGGTGGACACTTAAGATCCAAGCTGACTAGTACACTGGCCAACAGCAGGCAAGGGCCAGAGACCCTGCCAACAGCCACATGAGTGAACTTAGAAGCAGATCATCCCCCAACTGAGCCGCAAAGACTGTGCCCCAAGCCAGGCATAGTAATGGATTACATGCCTGTAATCCCAGCAATCTAGGAGGCTGAGGCAGGAGGACTGCAAGTTCAGTCCCATTGCGGGCCACTTAGTGACTCAGAAAGATCCTGTCTCTCAAAATAAAAAAAAGGGGTAGGGGTGTAGCTCAGTGCAAAGGCTCTAGGTTCAAGCCCCAGTACCACACACACACACACACACACACACACACACACACACAAAAGAACATTCTACCCCTGTACCCCAGCTGGATTCGAGCCTTGTGGGAGACTTTGAGTCAAAGACACAGAACTAAACTACAGAAATTCTTGATGTACAGAAATTCTTTGGTAATAAATATTTATTATTTTTTAATTATTTA
This sequence comes from Chinchilla lanigera, assembly GCF_000276665.1. Lineage (NCBI taxonomy): Eukaryota > Metazoa > Chordata > Mammalia > Rodentia > Chinchillidae > Chinchilla > Chinchilla lanigera. Next base: position 3,026,154 of record NW_004955537.1, read on the forward strand.
GGGGCCTTTCTGTTTTTGTGGGGGATTTGGCTTGGTTTGGTTTGGTTTGGTTTTTTGAGACAGGGTCTTGCTATGTAATTCAGGCAGCCTTGAACTTACTATACAGCCTAGGCTGGCCTCAAACTTGCAGTGATCCTCCTGCCTCAGCCTCCTGAGTGCAGGAATCATAGGTGGTATGCCACCACGCCCCGCTAATACTTGTTATTTTTAAGCCATTGAGATTTGGTAATATTAGAAGAAATAGATAGGATTGCTTTCTATCTCTAGGAACATCTTCCTTGTTTAGGGGACCATTTTCACCACTTTGCCTGAAGGTGTAAGTGGGTGCTGCCATCTCCCTAGATGATTCTTGTTTCAAAGCCACAGTGAGTGGTCCGTGAGTGGGCACCTGACCCAGGATGGACCAACCATAATACCTACACAGATGCTGTTGGCTGCCTATACAATATCTACCCCTCTCTCCCCTCTAATAGGACCATCCTCATGGACCGGTCATCCCAAGAAAATGAAGCTCATCCACAGAAGGACCAGGCAAAGGAAAACAGAGAGAGCACTGTGCTCAGCATGCAGTGCTTCTGTAAGGGAACCAACCAGGTTGGCTTTCCTGGCCCATCTTTACTCTCCAAAATCAAGGCGTCCTCAAACTAACTAGTTTTTCCCATCCCAAGATCCATTGCACGTTTCAGTAAATACTTGTTCTCTTAATAAAAGGCAATTTAAAGACCTGGAACTTGGGGCACTGGGACTACAGTATGTCTTCACATCATTTTGTGAATTTATATAGTTCCATGTAACTTGTAGAATTTAAAGTTTTAGGGTCTAAGTGGAAAACTTTGTCTTTCAAAGTCATGAGATTATGTTGCTGTTTTTTATAGTATCCACCCTTCACTACACTCTTTCCTATCTTGCTCTCTACATGATCATCTTCATTTCCTTTTAACTTTATTTGAGCTACTGGGCTTTCTACCACTTTTATACAGTATGATCAAATCAGATTCTGTAGGTCATGCTGGATATTTTCATGGTCAACCGTGTGTTCATTTACAGCTGCCTAGATTTAAGAATATCAACATTCAAGTGTCACTCTATCAGTAGTAGTTTTTGAGCCATTGAGCCTCCATTTCTAAATCTTCGAAATTTAACTTTCTTATTTTACTCTTTTAGCAGTAATAGCCCATACTGCATGGACTCATGACAGCTTGTAACAGTGTCAGAAAGGAAACTAAATCTTGGGTTAAATTTCTCTTTCATAGATTGCTATGGTATCCAAGCATTCAAATAGGAGTACCCATGGTTTGTCTACATTAGGACTCTATAACTAAAATGTCAGCACATTTAAATAGAATAATCTCACACAGTACACTGAATAATATCATTATACAAGCAGCATTAAATCACTTTACAAAATGTATGCTTGCATGAGCAATCGTCTGTAGTCTTGGAAGAATATTATAATATTTGCTGCTCCTCCTTTTTATCCTCCTTTTTCTTTAAAAGGAGGTTCCTATAACTGGCACTTTATTCTTAATTTCTAGTCCATTACCAGGGGAGGGGGTTGGATCACTCAGAAACCCTCTCATGCTCTTCTCTTACCTGTGCATGCTTGGTAACAAGCCTCTTTGCCCTCGAATGGAGTTTAACTAATTGTAAACTCATCCACATGCACACTTTAAATTTAGTAAAAACAACCCGGGTATTTGCAGTTTAAAGGGTACAGGTCTAAATTTTTTTAGGTTTCTAAGTTTGTAATTTTGTTTTTTGTTTTTTTGTTTTTTGTTTTTTTTTTCCGGTACCAGGAATCAAACTCACGACCTTGCGCTTGCCAGGCAGGTGCTGTGCCGCTGAGCTAAATCCCCAGCCCCTAAATTTGTAATTTTGAAAAATCCAGGTAACCCTGACTATAGAATCCTATCTTTTACATATTTTTTATATCGATGTATACTATTCATAGTGTTATGTAAACATTTTTTGCAACTTGTTTCTCCATCATATACATATATAGTCTTTGTTTGTGAAAAATATATAAATTCAATCTACCTTATTATTATCTCCCCTCTTTTTGCCAGTCTTTCATCGTGTTTTATTCCAAAATACGAAGATATTCTTATTCTCCTATTGATGGACAAGACTACTTCCAAATTGTCACTGTCACAAAATAATAAACATCCCCAATATGCTTTTTGTGCACAAACATGAACATTTCTCCAGTATGGATCCCCGGAGTGGCCTTGCTATGTCAAATGATATGCATATTTAAAGCCCTAATTCATTGCTAAGTCCTAATTCATTCCTTCAACTTTATCAATTTACATTCCCAGGAACCACCTATCAGAGTGCTCGCTTCTTCATCAACATTAGATAACACCTGTATTCTAAAATGGTACAAGCTAAAGGAGGAAACTTTGAAAAATCAAAACCTTGATAATTGCTGAAGTTGCTACCACCTTTCCAGCTGTCTGTTGGCTATTAGCATTTTCTTTTCAGCACGAAGGGATGTAGCTCAGTGTAGAGCACTTGCCCTTGTATGTGTGACGCCCCGGGTTTGATGCCCAGCACCACAACAAAAAATCCTTTTATGTGAAATACTCATATTTGTAGTATTTGTCCATTTTTCAGCAAGATTCTTAGCGTTTTAAATATTTATAGGTGTTGTTTATAAGATTGTTGAATGTTAACTTCTTTTTTTTTTTAACCTTTAAAAAAAAATTCTATTGCCCAGAGTGGTCTAACTCCTGAGCTCAAGTGATCCTCCTGCCTCAGCCTCCCAAATGCTAGGATTACAGGTGCACACCACCATAAATGGCTATTTCTTGACTTTCTTTAAAAGTCATTCAGTGTTCAAAATGTTGGTGTCGTCAGGCTTCATGTTCCCTTGTGCAAGAAGCCTTGACAGAATAAGTCTCCCAGCCTTTTGTCCCGGCGTTTCTGCCTTTCCCTGAGCCTGGAGGCTGACTCAGTTGCTGGTGACTCCAGCCAAAAGGAGCTGAGGTGCTGGGCTCTGTGACGTCCTCCCTTTGCTCTGCCCCCCACTGTGGCAGGTTCCATGGGGGTAGGTTTTTATGGGGTTCACCTCAGGGGCCATGTAGCAGCAAACATGCTTGTCTTACAGTCCCAAGCCATATTGTCCAGGATCCATTTTGATGGCAATAAAAGTAATATTTGTGTCTCCATCTGTCACACTTCTATGTCTATCTCTTAATATGTTCTTGTATCAGTCAGAGCCCAAACAGAAAACAGATGGCACATTCAAATTAGGATAATTCAGGAGATTTAATAATGGGACTGCACGTGACGGTGCGGGCAGCAAGGGGACTCACACAGGATACCGCTGCAGCCTCGGGCCTCTGGGGTTGACAAGGGTGAAGGGGCAATTGAATCTGGAAGGAGAGGGCTGCACACGGACAGCTTCCCTAAGAGGACCAGGGACGGACAAGCAGCCTGAGGCAAACGTGCAGGGAGGACACCTTAGGAATAAACACCTGGCCTTATCTCCTCCCTCCTCCTGTGTCCTGCTAGGCCTCCATGCTCGATAAACCACACAGAGCCAAAGGTCGAGGAAATGCACTGATGTAATCAGGACAGATCCATCTACTCGAGGAGAAGGGAGCAAGAGATCAGAAGGCACAAACAGAATGTATCTGGCAGAGAGGCCTCTTCTGTCCTCCCTCAATATACACTCTTCCTCTTGCTCTGGGTGGGAAGTTCATGTCCTCATCAACGGGAACACACAAGCTCCCACTGGCTACTATTTTATTGGGCAATCTTCATCTGGCATAATCTCTCCAGAAACCTAACGCAAAGCACAACCACCTACTCCTCAAATAAGGAATTGGGTAACCATGAGGAGCGGCTGGATGGGTGGAACTTGGAGGTGACTTTCCAAAATTCCTACTCCCTGGAGTACACACCCCTCAGTTATTCCATCAAACACTAACCAAGGGGCTTCTGTGATGGGATTTTGCTGGTGTAACTAAGGTCCCAAATCAGGACCTTACAAAAGCAAGATTATCCTTGGTTAGTCTTTCCTAACCGGGTGGACACTTAAAAGGTACAGGCTCTTCCCAGTGAATGAGATTTGAAGCTTTATACAAGAGGAACTCTCCATTGGTGGTTTTGAAGACAGAGAGGGCATGTGGCAGGGAATAGGGGTGGCACCTAGGTGCTAGGACCAACCCCTGACTCACAACCAGCAACGAAATGGGGCCTCAGTCCTCTAACCATAATGAATGGAATTCTGCCACAACCATGTGGTGCAGGACGAAGACTGTAAGTTCCAGAGGTAGCTCACGCAACACCTTGATTTTACCCTTTTGAGACACTGAGCAGAGAATCCAGGCCTGTATCCTGTGCCTGGACTCCTAACCTACAAAACTGTGAGCTGCTAATTGGCTTTTGCTTTAAGCAGCTAGATTTCTGATACCTTGCTACGTAGCCCTAGAAACCAATACAGGACGCAAACCACAGCATAACACAAACACAGCTTTCGCAGTCCCCCTTTCTGTACCTGGTAAGGGGACCTAAAGTGATGATTGTTGTTGCCTTCTGTCACTCAGTCCAGGTTCCTTTTGTCTTTATCTGGCAGGTTTAAGTCAGCTTTACTGTCACGGTGACAAAATAACTGAGGAAAACACCTTAAAAGATTGATTTCAGCTCATGGTTTCAGGCCATTTTTAGCTGCGTCTGATCAGACAAAGCACCATAGTGGAAGAGTGTGGCAGAAGAAAACTGCTTCCCTCAGGGTAGCAAGGAAGCAGAGAGAGAAGGAAAGAGCCAGAATGAAGGGGCCAGGACCAACACGAGTACCCAACACCACTCCTCCAAACACCCTGCCTTCAGCTGCACACTCATGAGGTTAGCACACTTGATCCGGTCCCTTCCTAAATGCCCATCAGCTGGCAACCAAGCCTTTCGTACAGGGCTTTGGGGAACATTTCGAGTTCAAACCATAGCACAGCACAGTGGCCAGGTGAGTTTCTTTGCCTCGTAGAACGATCCAAGCTTTCACTCAAAGGATCTGAGCCTTTGGTGATCCTCACATTACAGGGCTGCTGGTTTTCCACTGACCAAGACTTCAAAGCAAGAGAGGACGGAAAGACGTCCTGCATGTCGTCCTCTGTGCAGCAGCAACACAGTGTTCTGGTGATGGGCACCCATCACCCCAGCCCATTGTAACTGCGATTATTTTCCCTGGTGGAAGAGTGAGTTCAGAGTCTATTAACCTCAGGAAGTCTACTGTTTTCCTTTTACTCTGCACAATTACTCTGGAAAACGGCCACAGGTCATTCTGGGGAAGATATACAACATGCGTCTGCAACTGCCCTGCAGGGTCCTTCCCTGGTGGAGGGTCTCTGAGCCTGCGAACTGATTTAGGCCCGGGAATTAGATAAAAGGGCCCTGAGTTCCCCTCCAGTTCCTAACCAGAAAGCTAGAATTTTCATCTGTATTTGTCAAGTAGCACTTCACAGGTGGTTCAATGTCTCATTTTTAGAAAACTTTACCACAATTCCCCATAGATTGAAACACTCTGTGACTTTATACCTGTGGCTTATTGTCTCGGGGCCTACCTCATCTCTGACAGTCAAGCACAGCCGCTTTGCCTCTTCTTCCCACTACTCCCTTTGAGATCAAGGAACCCAATTCCTTTGTATTACCCCGTCATCTCTAGGCTGTGGATGACAGTCACCCCAGCGCTCTTCAGGGTTTTCTCAAAGAAGAATGTCTTCCGGGCCTTCCTGAGGGCCACAGTTAGGGAGAAATGGGAAGATTTTCACAATACAGTCTTCTCAAAAGGTGCATTCTGACACACGCTGAAGGCTGAGGACCACTGTGGTGGGACAGGGCTTCTCCAACTTCAATGGACACGGACATTTCCTGAGGATCTTCTTAAATGCAAAATCTGCTTTGGTAAGTGTGGAGCAGGGCCTGAGATTCTGCCTTTTTTCAAGAAGCTCCTGGGTGATGCCCATGTTCCTAATCTGGGACCCCAGCTTTCACTGGGATGCTATCGCTGATATCTAAGGACTGAGAAAATAACAGATCTATTATGTCTGTGGCTCTCAAAATTTAGCATGAATCAGAATCACTTATTAAACTACAGCTATCTGGGCCCCTCTCCCTGGGTTGTGGACTCTACATACCTGAGGTTAGGTCCAAGAGTCTGAGTTTCCAACAAGTTCAGAGGTGATGCTGGTGCTTTCCAGGGGCCACATCTAGAGAACCACGTCACAAGCTTAGACTCCGCTCCCATGTGTTTTCCCTTCCTTCTTGACTATGAGCCCTTGCAAGGTTTTGGAACTCTTTAAGCACATTGTTCATCTCCTTTGGGAGCAGATCCTGTATTTCTCCATTGGAAGCTAGTTTTATGAACTCGAGAGTAATAAGAGGTAAGAGGGTGGGACCTGCAGAGAATTAGCCTCAGCTTACCACTGCCTTGGATACAACTACTGTAAGGATTTTATGCAGAAGTGAGACAGTTCCTTAGAACAAGAAGTTCACAGGAGTATGGAAGGTAAAAGTTCTCAGTCCATCATGTCTTTTAGGGGGCATGATGTATCTCCTTCCATATCTTAAGAGTCCCACTCCTCCCACCAGAAACATTGTTTAGGGGGGGTGTAAGAGACTTGGTTGGGTTAAACGTTTAATGGTGCTGCAAATCTACAATCCTTACAAAGAGACCCTAGACTTAGTTCTTAGCCATATTTATCCTGAAATTACTGGAAATAAGGGACTCCTTCTGTGCACCACTCTGCCTGCATCTGGTTTTCCATTTGTCTTTTTAATTGTATTTCCTTAGCTTTTCTTTTCTCTTTTTCCCTGTGTAAGCTTTTTAGGGCGGTAAAAAGAATGCATTGGTTCTGCCACTCCCTAATCACTGTCCCACAGAGAATCAGTGCCAGTGCCACTTGATCTTTTAATGCCGTGTTCTTCACCTGCACATCACCTGCTGCTCCCACCACAGATAATTTGAATGATGATGGAGCCACCACACGCAGTGGATTACCCTTTTGCTAATTCTTCCCCAGATTATCCCCGTGTTCCTCAAATATATGAGCCAATGAATTCCAGGCTCTCTTTTAAAGGGATTATTTCCTGATTCCACAATTATGATACCAGCCTGAGTTTAAATAGGAAACAGATGGTACAGTGAAATTAATATAATTTAAAGGGGGTTTTATGCAGTGACTATGAAAGTTTGGACAAAGTAGAGGAGACCCACAAGGGATAATGTAGTGATCCAGAACTAATAACCACAGATTTACTAACAACCTTCGGCCTGGAAGGATGAAGAAAAGGAGTGGTTTTTGGGATCCAGAAGGAAATTTCTATACAGTGGACCAATTGGTGAGAGGCAATGACTTCTGGTCAGAGGACAGAGCCAGCTCCATGTACCTCTAATCTCCCTCTCTCTCTGTCTCTGTCTCTGTCTCTCTCTCTCTTTCTGGCTCTGTACTGCTGAAGCCAACAAGTAGCCAGAGGCAAGGAGTCCATTGGCACAGTCCACCCCTAGACAAGGAACGGGATGAAATGTGAGTATCCCTATAAACTTTTGCTGACATATTGTTTATTTTTCTTTATATCTTGTTCTTTGTTTTTAATATTTTTGTCTTTTTGCTGTACAGTTTAGGCTGGTCTTGAGCTCACTTTGTAGTCCAGGCTGGTCTCCAGTTTGCAACGATCCTCCTGCCTCAGCTTCCCAAGTGCTGGGATTACAGGCATGCACCATCATTCCTGGCTTTTGTTTTCTATTTTCCTAACCTAGTTTTTGTTCCTTTATTTCTCTGTTCTTGCCTTCACTGGGACTAATTATTTTTTACTACAGTGATACATCACTTGTCAAACTCAGTTTGTTCCAAATATTTGTCTTAGCTTTACTGCTGGTATCACTAACTTTGTTTGGAGCAATGATTACTATATTTTACACAAATAAAGCACAAAAAGAAAAAGCACAGTGGTGAATGTTTCAGTGCACTAACACAAGAACTGTATGCTGTCCGGGTGACAGTAGCACTTAGACTGAAATGTCACTCCTTTGTGACTCACTGTCATCTGTACAGATTTTTTTCAAGTTACATTTCCATTTTGGCTATTGAGTAGTTATAAACACTGAGTAGATTTTTTTCACACTGGTGTTTGAGTAGTGGAAAGTTCAAGCTTGGAGCCATTTGACAACCCAGCTATCACTGCATTCCATTTTCCCTTCCATCACTTTGTCAGTTTTACATCCTTTTCTTATTTCTTGTTCACCGATATTTGCATATAGACATATATATGTATATATATATGTCATGCACACATGTACAGTATATTATATATACACATATGCATATGTCTACATGGGCCAGGGCACATATATGTATTTCCTTTCTCTGTCAGCTGAGAGGGCCTAGAAGAAATGATACCCTAGTAACAAAAAGTATACGTGGAACCCAGATCTAATACCATTCTAAAATAAAAGAAACCAAGTCCTCATGGAGAAATGGATAAGTAAAATTGGGATAGAAAACATACAACATGAAGCCAGGAATGATGGTATCCACTTGCAATCCCAGCACTCAGGAGGCTGATGCAAAAGGATAGCCACAAGTTTGTAGTCTGAATGTGAATTCAAGGCCAGCCCAAACTACACAGTGAGACCCCCACCTCAAAAAAAAAAAAAAAAAAAAAGGATTTGACAGAGTGGCACATGTCTTTAATCCCAGCCAGCAATGGGGAGGCTGAGGCAGGAGTACCGCTGCAAGTTCAAAGCCAGCCTGGGCTATACATTGAGTTCAAGGCCAGCCTGAACTGCATTGCAAGACCCTGTCTAAAAAAAAAAAAAAAAAAAAAAAAAAGAAAGAAAGAAAAATAAAATATGCAAAACGATCCTGAATTACCTTGTAGAGCCATAAGGTAAAGAATTGTCCAAAAATGATGAGGGTAGCTGGACATGGTCATCATACCCATAAATCTCAGCGTTCTGGGAGACTGAGGCCAGAGGATTGCAAACTTGAGCCCAGATAACTGGGCAACTTACTGATTTAGTGAGACCCTATCCCAAAATAAAAGATAGCAAAAGCCTCGAGTTATAGCTCAGTGCAAAGGCTCTGGGTTCAATCTCCAGTTCCAAGAAAAAAGAGACAATGGACAGAAAGGAGAGGGGAAGGGAGGTGACAGTGAGGGAAGGTTAGGGAAGGAAGGGGAGGGGAGGGAAGGGGAGAAGGGAGAGGAGAGGAGAGGATACAAGAAATCAAAGAGCTTCCAATAGCCAAAGTCAGAAAGTTTTGAGCAAAAATTAATGAAAATAGTACCAATTATAACCCAAAAGATAAAATAAATATTCCTGAGTATATACAGAGAGAAAGGAATGACCAAAAATATTAATAAATGGAAAGGGAGAAACCTGCCCTACACACCAACCTCCAGTAGTTTATGCGGATACTCTGTTCTTGAGGAGGTGGAACCCAACCTCCATTCCTTAGCTATAAACTGGACATTCCATTTCCTTCCAAGGAGCACAATATGGAAAAGAGAAAAAAAGAGTGATTTCACAAAGAACGCCAACAGTTCTTTAGATCAAGGTTAACATCAATAATGATAGGTCCTATTGATAGGATGTAATGAAAACTGCACTTCTACTGGGTTAACATTTTCCCCTACTTATTGCAGACTGATCAGGCCCGCGATCTCCCTAACCAATGGACAGTGAAGGCTTAAATAAATGATCTTTTATTTGATCATTTAAATGATCTTTGATTTGATTTGATTTGATTTACTTGAGACAAATGAAATGATTTCAGGGCTCCAGGAGGATCAAAAACCCTCTCATAGAATTTGAGATTTTCTGGGGTTTGAGACAAAGAACTTCTCTAGACAGCTCATATTTATTAGTTATCAAACAAAGGAGGGGAGCACTGAAGAAAATGCAGGAATCTGGGCAGGACTTGGGAATCCCTTTAAGGACTTCTCCAAGTAATACATTATGTTAATTTAGGAGAACTATGTTATCTCCAGGAAGACCTTTACCACAGGAGTGAAATGCCTGCAGCTACAGTCTTTATCTAGATTATTGAGGTTGGAGCCAGGTGTCCTTAGCCATGGCCTTATCTACCATCTCCAGACAAGAGGCCTAGGTCCGAGACAGACTTACAAGTAAACATGAAAAGCCAATTGGTTAATATAAATCCTGCTCAGAGCCACTTCATCGTGGTCTCCATCACACTTCATCACTGTGGCTGTCACCTCAAAAACAGATAACCTCAATATAATCATGAGGAAAAACATCAGATAAATTTCAACTGAGAGACATTCTATAGAATACCCAACTGGTACTCCTTGGAACTGTGAAGATTACAAAAATGAGAAAAGTTTGAGAACTGTTATAATTGTGTGGTATGTAGATCAAAATCTGAACAGAAAAGGGATACAAAGTAAGGACTAATGAAATGTAAAATAGGAACTTTAGTTAGTAGTTACTGTCAACACTCGTTCATTAATTGTGACAAATGTGCCATAAGATGCACGATATCAGTAAGAGGAGAAACTGAACGCAGAGATGTGGGCACTCTACTCTAGCTTCTCAACTTTTTTGTAAATATAAAACTATTCTAAACTTTAAAAATATACTTGAAAGATAAAATTCTTTGACTTACTAAAGATTATCTTAAATTAGTATTTTTATTACTTCTCAAACAATAGAAGAGCCTTTCAAAGTTTAGCTCTATTCCCCTTTCCCAGACTTTATGCAATATTTAACATGTGTATTATTTCTACATATGCTTTTTTGTTTATTTTTGTTTGTTTTTGAGACAGACTCTTGCTATGCAATTCAGGCTGACCTCAAACTCACTATGTAGGCCACACTGACCTCAAACTCACAACAGTCCTCCTGCCTCAGCCTTCCTCAGCCTCGTGAGTGCTGAGATTACAGGCTGCACCACCACACCTGGCTGTACATATGTTTTTAAACTCCACAAGTCATAACTGTTGTTATTCTTTAAACAAGGATTCACTTACCCACATGCACTATATGAGTGCATGTATAAATATAAATTATATGAATAGGTATCTATACCCATATCTCATATTTACCCTTCTTAGTCCTTTGTAGATATTTTTTTTATAGCACTGCTGCCCTCTGGGACCATTTCCCTTTAACTAGAAACTCTCTTTAATAGATTTTAATGTGAGTGTTTTGGTGGCAATTTCTCTCAGCTTTACTTTTTGTAAAGTGTCTTTATTTTATTTTAACTTTTGTAGGATATATAAACTGTGAGTATAATACATTCTAGATTGGCAGATATTTAATTGTCTTCTGACATCCATAGTTTCTCCTGAAGAGTCAGCTGTAATACTTAATGTTCCCTCTGTGAAAGTAATGTACTAAACCAGGAAGGGTGGCACACGCCTGTAATCCTAGCACTCAAGAGGCTGAGACAGGAGGATTGCCATGAGTTCAAGGCCAGCCTGGGCTATGTAATGAGCTCAATACCACCCTGAACTACACAGTGAGAACCTATCTCAAAAAAATAAAAACCAAAATAGTGAAAAAATGATGTGTTTTTCCCCTTTCTACCCCCCCCCCCCGTTTTTTTGAGTCAATGTCTTACTATGTAGCTTGGGCTGACCTTGAACTCACTATGTATCCAGATCAGCGTTGAACACATAGGGATCCTCCTGCTTCAGCCTCCTCTCTAGCCATTTAAGGAGATTTTCTGTCTTTGTGTTGAGTGTGTGTGCATTTTTCATTTGTTTGCTTGTTTCTTTTCAGTACTAGAGATCGAACCCAGGGTCTTTGCACTGTGCTACATCCCCAGCAATTTGCTTAATTTTGAGATGGGTCTTCTAGAGTTGCCCACGTGGGACTTGAATTCACTGTCCTCCTGCCTCAGCCTGCCAAGTGCTGAGAGTATAGATGTATGCCCTTGTGTCCCGATGGTTAGTCTTTTTTATTTTGGCCACTTCGGTGAGTGTGCAGTGGTATCATGGTGAGCTCAATTTACATTTCCTTAATGACTACTAAAGACCAGTATTTCATGGGCTTAATCTCTAGCAGTTTCTTTAGTCAATTAAAAGTAAATATTCTCTTTCATTTGCCCAGAAATGTCTTTATTTTGCCCTCAGTTAGGAAGGTCTACTGAGCTTACAACTGAACAAATTATTACCTCTGCATTTTGTAGATAATAATCTCCCACTGTTAACTTGTATCATGGCTCTTGAAAGTTAGCTTGCTGTCTAATTTCTGTCATGATTTCTTATTCCTTATAATAAGGATTTCTTATTCCTTATAATTTATAAGTGATTTCTTATTCCTTATAATAAGGTGTCATTTCTCTCCTCTCTTGATCTTTGGTGGTCTGCAATTTCACTAATGTATACAGGTGTATATTTCTTTTTACTTACACTGTTTTGGAATCGTTTGATTTTTAAATCTGGTATTGACAATAGACGTTCTTCATTTGCTTTGGACATTCTCAGCCACAATCTCTATTACAACTCTAAACCCTTCTAGAACTCTTACTGGGCTTATGTTAGATCTTCTTGTTCACTCTTCCCTACTTCTTAACCTTTCATATTTTCACTGCCTTTGTCTCTTTGTAATACATTCTGGATAACTTACTAGATTTCTTTTCTCTTTCTCCTATGTATAACCCTTTAAACCTTCTAGTTTTTTTTTATTTTATTTTTAATTTCCAGAAGTTCCATTTTGTTTCTTTCCAACTCTGCCAATCTTTCTTGATATTCTATAGTTCCTTTGTCAAATTTTTGATGTCTTTTGAATTACTTTAAATGTGTTAAATACTTATTTTATAGCCTATATCTGATAACTCTGGTAGCTGTCATCCTCACAGGTCTGATTCTGCTGTACATTCTTTCTGTTGATTCACACACTTTTTAGCTACTTACTCTGTGTTTGAACACTTTGGTGCATGTGAACTCATATTCTTTGGAAATTTTTCTGTGGGAACTGAGGCCTGGATGAAAACATATTTCTCCATCAAAAATTTGTGTTTATTTCTACCCAGCAATTGGGAGCACTACAAACTCAGAATCACCTTAACTACATTTTAGACTTGCGTATTCTTCTGTTAAGCACGCAGTAATCAGGCACCACTTCCAAGTGAGTAGAGTTCCATGGTTAAGAGACAGGTAGCTTCACTGTCTTTTTTATTTGTTGGGATAGTTCTAGTTCCCTTGCTTTTCTTTTTTACCCTCTGAGGATCTCACCTTTATGCTGTGGTTATTCCACCCCAACTTTCCTACCACTTAAGACTGAAATTTCAACTTCTACCCTCTACACTTTGGTTGACCAACAAGGACTGACAATGTTGCCAGGCAAACACTAGCTCTAGCTAGAAATTTCCTGGAGTAGAGCTTTCTCCTTGTTTCTGATCATTTTCCTTTCTTTCCTGACAACATTGCCATGCCTTTAAAAAGAAAGATGTATTTTGTATTTCATCCAGCATTTTAAGTACTTTATACTGGGAGAGTTTCTCCAGACAGCTATTGCTAGAAATAGACTACAGTCATCCCTCAGTATCTGTGTGGGACTGGCTCCAGTACAACCCAAGGATGCCAAAATCCATGGATGCTCAGGTCCCTAACATAAAATGACAAAGATTTGCATATAACCTACCTACATCCTCCTGTATACTTTAATATGAATTATTATACTCTAATAATCATCTCTATATTAGTTATGATGGCTAATACAATGTAAATGCTATATAAATGGTTGTTACCCCATATTGTTTAGGACACAGTGACAAGGAAAAGTCTTTACATATTCAGTACAGATGCATTTTCCCTAAATATTTTTAATCCAAGGGTGGCTGTATCCACAGATGCAAAACCCACAGTTATAGAAGGCTAACTGTATCATTACTCATCTGGAATTTGTTTTTAAATGTGTGAAATAGGGTCTTAACAGTCCTGCTGCCATTTTTATTTTTCCTTCTTTTTCATCAGATGTGACATATTTAAATCTACATTTTTTTCAGCAGTGGGGATTGAATGCAGGGCTCCATGCATAGTAGGCAAGTGCTCTACCACTGAGCTACATCCCCAGCCCTCAACATTAAAACATTTGCCCCCTATTATTTTTCTCACTGCCAGATGGATATCTAAAAGAATGATAAGCTTCTTTGGCAACAATCTCTAAAATAAAATAATAATAACACTGACAAGTTTGGTAGTTCTTGATTCTTATTCCTGTGCATTGCTTTATAAATAAATCAGCTGTCTCTCAAAATCTGTTATAACAAAGTGTTTTTTTTGTTAAAAATCCAATTTTATTGTCTCTCAAAATCTTTTATAAGAAAGTGTTTTTTTCTTGAAAAATCCAATCTTATCATTTGGTCAGAGGGAGAAGGGAACCAAGTCTATTCCTGACCTACAGATGATACAAATAGAAGTCAATAGCACTTTGCATAAGAAAATTCACAACTTTGGAAGAAGAAAGAATCATAATTTTGGAGTTTTGAAACCAAAAACCATACTGGAACAGAATTGAATATCAGCTTAAAGCCAAATTCATACCAAAGGAGGGAAAACAGAACATGCTACAAAGTGAGTTTTTCATAAGTCTTAATATAAATGGAGTAAATTATACACGTTCATCTGCATTCACATATAGACAGATGTTTAAAAGAAAATATCTGTTGCAGTTTTCATAACATAAATTTATATTTTCAATCATGTTAAATTGTTACTTGGGAAGCACAACCCAAAGGAAATGATAATTTCTAAAGCCCTATAAACATTGGTTTTTATTTGATTAGCTCTCAATCAAACAAAAATATCAAGGAAGACCTCTAAATTCAAGCTCTTTATTTAAAAGATTAATCCCATTTAGGAGGAAAGCTAAGAGGAGAAATTAAGCATATTTTTTCAAGACAATGTTTTACCTTTTCTTCTTCTTTTTTTTATTTTAAGAGAGGGTCTCGCTGTGTAATTCACGCTGGCCCTGAACTCACTATGTAGCCCAGGTTGGCCTCAAACTGATGGCAGTCCTCCTGCCTCAGCCTTGTGAATGCTGGGATTACAGGCATGTGCCACCATGTCCAGTTTTGATTTTTTTTACTTTAATCAGCAAATGCAACTCATGAGAGAAGACCTTCTAGTTCTAGTAAGGTAAAATGCATATACAATAAAATATTCAGATTTTAATGAGTTTTGACAAGAACATACAGCCTAGTAATCATCCTAATCAAAATATTAAACAGTTCTATCACATGAGAAATTTCCCTCATGCCCTGTTCCAGACACCTCCCACCCTTCCTTCCGGAGGTAACCATTGCTCTGATTTCTGCTGCCACTGGTTAATTTTGTTTAGAACGTGCACTAACTGGAAAGCGTCCATAAAGGGACATGTAGTAAATATTTTAGGCTTTTCAGGCCATCCTCTCTTCCCTTTTCTCCTTTATAGTCCTTAAAAATGCAAAAACCATCCTTACTCAACTCAAGGCCATATGAAAAACAGCTATTGGGCCAGATTTGGGTAGTGGACCATGGCCTACAATCCCTCAAATAAGTGGGATTATACAGGAGGCCCCCTTTACATCTATTTTTTTTTTTTCTTGCGGTACCGGGGATTGAACTCATGACCTTGCATTTGCCAAGCAGGCGCTTATGCCACTGAGCTATATCCCCAGCCCCAGTTTTTTTACATCTAGTTTCCTTTACTTGAACATGCTTTTTTTTTTGGTTTTTCTCTGGTACCGGGAATGGAACTCACGACCTTGCGCTTGCCAGGTAGGCACTGTGCCACTGAGCTAAATCCCCAGCCCTTGAACATGCTTTTAAGATTTAATCCATGTTACACCGGGCGTGGTGGCACATGCTTGTAATCCCAGCACTCAGGAGGTTGAGGCAGGAGGATTGTTGCAAGTTTGAGACCTGCCTGGGCTACAAAGTGAGCTCAAGGCCAGCCTGAACTACATAGTGAGACCCTGTATCAAAAAGACAAAAAAAAAAAAAATTAATCCATGTTATCTCATGTACCAATAATTTATTGTCCTTATTGCTTTTAGTTTTGTTAGTTTTTGTTTCTCTCATTTCTTTCTGCAATTAAATGGTCTTTAATGTATTCATAGAGTTGTGCAACCAACACCACAATCGATTTTAGAATCTTTTCATCACCCCCCAAAAACCCCTACCCTTCAGTGGTCAGTCTCTTCACCCCTTCAACCTTTTCCCAGTCCAGTCCACCAGTAATCTGCATTCTGTCTCTAAAATTTACCTACTGTGGACATTTCATGAGAATGGATTCATATACTATGTCTGGATGCTTGTGTGTCTGGATTCCTTCATCTAGTAATGTTTTCAAGATTCATTCTCCTTGCCATATGTGTCCGTACTTCATGCCTTTATGATGCTAAATAATATTCCACTGTATTAATAAGCCAAACTTTATTCATTCATCAATTGATGGATGCTGGATTATTTCCACTTTTTGGCTATTACGGGGAACATTGCTATGCGCATTTGTGTATGTTTCTGGGCAGATACGTTTTCACTTCTTGGGTACACACACAGGCATTTGATTAGCAGCTCATAGGATCACCTCCGCTTTCAAACTTTTAAGGAACTGCCAGATTGCTTCCAAAGTGACTTTCTTTCATACTCCCCTGCTGGGTTTTTCATCAAAAGATAGGTGTTAGCATGAAATACTTGAGAAGATCCAGGTGAAGCTCCCAAAAGCTTTGAAGATGTAGAAATGTTCCCTACTAGTTTTTGAGAGTTCCAGCCTTCTACCTCCTTGCCAATGCTTGTTATATCTTTGCTTTTTATTCGAATCATCTAAGTGATGTGAAGTGGTATCTAATCTTGGTTTTGATTTGCATTTCTCTGCGGGTGAGTGATGGTGAGCATAATGTATTTATTGACATTCACATGCTTTCTTGGAACTCTATGAACTTTTTAGCTAAGCTTCTTTTTAGTATCACATAGTGGTTTTTCTAAGGATTATAATCTTCATCCTTAATTTACCAATATAGTCTGTTCTGAATTTTAACAGCATTCTACATTGCACATATGATAATGGGTGATGACATAAATCCATTTACACTCATTCTATCCTTTGTGCTATTGCTGCCATGTTTTACTTCTATGGACTTTGTACCCTACGACACACTGCCATTGTTTTAAACATACCACTGACTTTTAAAGAATTTAAGAAGAAAAATTGTTATATATTTAAATTATGTGGGCCAGGGACATAGCTTAGTGGCACAAGCGCCTGCCTGGCAAGTGCAAGGTCCTAAGTTCGATTCTCGGTACCAAAAAAATAATAATACTAAAAATAAATAAGTAAATAAATAAATTATGCATACTCATTCCAGTACTCTTCACGCTGCCCTGTAGATCCATTTTTACATCTGACAATTTTTCCCTCTCACCTGAAGAACCTCCATTAGTCTTTCTGGTAGCTCAGTTTGTGGGCAATGAATTTCCTCAGGTTTTGCTTATCTGAAAATGTCCTTACGCCGGGCATGGTGGCGCATGCCTGTAATCTCAGCACTCGGGAGGCTGAGGCAGGAGTATTGTTGGGGGTTTGAGACCAGTCTAGGCTACAATGCAAATGTCCTTATTTCACTTTCATTTAGAAAATAAAATTGTGG
>NW_004955537.1:3044448-3049131 GCF_000276665.1 Chinchilla lanigera
CTCTCTCTCTCTCTCTCTCTCTCTCTCTCTCTCTCTCTCTCTCTCTCTCTCTCTCTCCATTATTTTCCGGACTCTATTATTTCTAACAAGAAGTTGACTGGCATCTATATGATTGTTCCTCTAAACATAATGTATCATTTTTCTCTGGCTGCTTTTAAGATTTATTTCTTCATTTTTGGTTTTCAACAGTATGATTCTTATGTGCGTAAATGAGATTATTTTTGTATTTATCCAGCTTGAGAATATCTGAGCTTCTTGGATCTAGGGTTGCTATATTATATTTTTAATCAAATTTAGAACATTTTCAGACAAAACTTCTCCAAATAGAATGTGAATATGCTTTCTGCCCCACTCTATTTCTCTTTTCACATAGGCTTCCAGTTACACGGATGTCAACTGTGAATGCGGCTCACATGACATTGATCAGCACTTGCCTCCCTCCTTTCCTCCCTCCCTCCCTCTCTCCCTCTCTCCCTCCATCCTTCTCTCCTTCCCTCCCTCCCTCCCTCTCTCCCTCCATCCTTCTCTCCCTCCCTCCCTCTCTCTCTTCCCTCATATTTTCTCTCTGTGCTTCAGTTTGGATTATTTATACTGGCCTATCATCATGTTTCCTAATCTTTTAAATGAATGTATATAATTTGCTTGTTTCTAAATATTTTAAAATTTTTAATGACATGCAGTAACTGTACATATTCACATAGTATAGCCTGACATTTTAAGACGTGTATATAATGTGCACTGTACAGATCAGGATAACTGGTATATTTATGCCCTTAAACATTTATCATTTCTATACTTTATAAGCATGCAAAGTATCTTCTCTACTAGCTATTTTGAAATATACAAAAATCATTGTAAATCATAATTATTTTAATGTGCCTTAGACATTGTAAGTTATTTTATTTGTTTGTTTATTTGTATATTTTTGGGTTTTTTTTTTTGAGACAGGGTCTTGCTGTGTATTTCTGGATAGCCTTAAACTCACTATGTAGCCCAGACTGGTTTCAAACTTGTGGTGATCCTCCTCCTCAGCCTCCCAGGTGCTGTGATTACAGGTGTGCACCACCACGGCTGGCCTAGGAGTTACTCTTCTTATCCAGCTGCACAACTATGCCCATTAACTGTCTTCTCTCCACACTCCTCTCCACGCCCTGTCAATGCTCTGGTAACCATTATCATACTTTCGACTTCTAATTTGCTTATTTTTAATTCAGCTATGACTCACACACCATATATTTTACTTTTTAAGTATATATTTCAGTGGTTTATAGTATATTTGAAAAGTTGTGAAACTACCTTCGCTAAGGTGACATTTTTATCACTTTAAGAAGAAACACTGACTCAGCCTGGTGGTGAACACCTGAGGCTAAAGCAGGAGGACTGCAAGTTTGAGGCCAACCTGGGCTACATGGCAAGACCCTGTCTCAAACAAAAAGCAAAAACAGAAATAAAGGAAGAAAGAAGAGAAAAGGAAAAAAAGAAACACTTGCCTAGCTTGTGAGTCATCCTGGATTTGGTCCTCAATAAGAGAGAGACAGAGACAGAAAGAGAAGAGGAGGATGGAGACGTAGCAGTAGGGAGGGAGGAAGGGAGGGAGAGAGGGAGGCAGCAAACTTTACAGCCATTAGCAACCATTTTTAGTCCTCCTTTCCCCCTTCCCTGAGCAACTGAACTTCCCTCAGTCTATAGATTGCCTAGTTTGGGCATTTCATATAAATGGGATCAAATTTTTAAAGCTCTGTGTTTGGCTTCTTTCACTTGTAGCTTTCCACAGTTTACCCATGTTATAATATGAAGCTGTGTTTCATTCCTCTCTGTGTTTATACAGCTATATTCATTGGTTGAAAGACATTGCGGCTGCTTCTAACTTTTTCTGTTAGGATTATGCTGCTATTAATGAATGTTCATGGGCAAGTTTTGGTTTTTTGTTTTTGTTTTTTGAGACAAGCTCTCACGATGTAGTTCCAGCTGGCCTTGAACTCACAGCAGACTTCCTTTTTCTATCCCAAATGTACCACCGTGCCCGGCTCAAGTGCAAGTTTCACTGTGGACATGTTTTTATTTCTCAAGAGGATACAAAGAGCAGTGGAACTGCTCGTCAGACAGTGCTGTGTCCTCCTGGGTTGGGGATGTTATCCCCAAAGCTATATGTTACTGCTATTTGGAGGTGGGGCCTTTGGGAGCTAACCAGGTTGAGAGTGAGGACTCCTGATGGCATTAGGGGCGTAATAAGAGGAGGAAGAGATTATATAGATTTAATGCAATTCTGGTCAAAATTCCACAGCATATCCCACAGAATCAGAGAAAACACTCCTAATATTCATCGGAAACCAGAAGAGACCTAGAATAGCAAAGGCAATCCTGGGCAACAATCCCTGACCTGAAATTATACTATAAAGCTACTGTCATAAAGACAGTGTGCTACTGGCAAAAAAACAGACCCAAAGGTCAATGGAACAGATTAGAGGATACAGAAATAATTGCAGACGCACTCAGCCACCTTATCTTTGACAAAAGTGCCAAACACATTCACAGGAAGAAAGATAGTCTCTTTCATAAATGATGCTGGAAAAACTGGCTCTGTACATGCTGAAGATTAAAGTTGGACCCATATCTTTCACTATGCACTGAACTAAATCTGAAATGGATCAAAGATCTAAATATTAAAACAGGAATATTAAATTTGCTAGAAGATAGAATAGGTAAAACTCTTGAAGACATTGGTGTAAGTAAAAATTTTATGAATAAAACCCCAATCACATAGGAACTATCACAAAGAATCAACCACTGGGATCTCATTTTATTAAAAAGCTACTGCACAGCAAGAGAAACCACCAACGGAGTGAAGAGACAACCCACAATGTCAGAAAAAATGTTTACCTGCTGTCCTTCAGACAAAGGATTACAATGGAGAACATACAAAGAACTCAAAAATATCAGACCTCCCAAATTTAAAGATCTAATCCAAAAATGGACTTCTCAGATGAAGAAATATAAACAGCAAATAAATATGAAAAAATGTTCAATATCACTGGTCATTCGAGAGACGCAAAGTAAAACAACACTGAGATTCCATCTCACCCCAGAAAGAATGACTATCGTATCAGTCAGAGTTTACTAGAGAAACAGATACAATACAAGATATACAAATGTTCAAGAAATTACAAGTTTGGCTTACAGTGATCAGCCACAGAGTTGGATGAGGAAGCGTGCAGAGGGTGTCTGCACGCTGGAGATTAAGGAGCCCAGTCTAAGGCCTGGAGTTCACTGCAGTGTCTGTGCAAGTCCGTATCAGGAAGCTGATGGATCTGCAACAGAATGCTGAACAGTCTACACCAGAAGGCTGAACAGTCCCAGGCGAAAAATGAATGGCCTGCACCAGAAACCAGGAGATGACCAATCTGAAGGCAAAGACTGGAGCTCCTCTGAAGAACAAGCAATTAGTCTTTCCTCATTTTCCTTTTATTGTATGCAGCCTACCCACCCTGGGGTGAGATGGTCCTCTACACCTACACAATCTTCAGGCCCTCCTCTTGCACAGGCTCAGGATGAATACAAAGTAAGGACCCTGACTCCCTGCTGAGTCACATAGTTAAACTTCTAAACTTCTCAAGTTGACACAATGAACAACATCCCAGAGGTAAGGGCATGTTCTTTTTCTGCCAGGATGTAGAACGGCTGAGTCGCTTAGCAAAGCCTCTAGACTCCTCAAGTTGACACAACGTATCAACCATCACAGCTATCATCAAGAAATCAACCAATATCAAATGCTGGAGGGGCTAAGGGAAAAAGGAACCTTTCTCCACTGTTGGTGGTGTGTAAACTAGTGCAACCACTGTAGAAATCAGTGTGGAGATTCCTCAAAAAACTAGGATTGGAGGTCCCATTCAATCCAGCTATTCCCCTGCTGGGTATCTTCCAGAATTTAAAACATTGTACTACAGTAATGTATGTGCACCTAGGTTTATAGCAGCACAATTTATAATAGCTAGATCTTAGAAACAACCCAAATGCCCATCAACCAAGGAATGGATAAAAAAAGATGTCTTTTTATACAGTGGAGTACTAGTCAGCCATAAAGAAGGATAAACTGGAGACTTATAGGTAAATGGATGCAACTCGAGACCACATTCATAAGTGAAGTAAACCAGACACACATGTGCAAACATTGTATTGTCTACCTAGTGTGAGAAGCTGAAAGAGTACATAAGATCCAAAATGTAGGGTTGGGGAGATAACTCACGCACAGTGTCTGCCTGGCAAGTGCAATGTCCTGAGTTTGATTCTTGGTACCAAAAAAAAAAAAGACTGAAAATGTACAATAGACATTGTGAAATGGGAAGAAACTGTCCAAAAGGAAAGAGAAACTGGGATGGGGGAAAGGAGAAAAGAAGGAAAGGAAAAGCAAAATCAAAAACCCTATATATATATACACAAGATAGGATAGTTATACTACTAACTTCTCTTAGTTCATTAAAAAGAAATGTTTGGGCTGGGGATTTAGCTCAGCGGCAAAAGCGCCTGCCTGGCAAGCGCAAGGTCGTGAGTTCGGTTCCCGGTACCGGAGGGGAAAAAAAAAAAAAAAAATGTTTGTGCTAATATTGTTTGGACAATGAAATGCCTATATCTTATATTCTGAATAACTAATTTAAAGAGGACAATATACAATGTATTAACCATTGT
>NW_004955537.1:3049361-3052362 GCF_000276665.1 Chinchilla lanigera
TGGTGTAAGAAAGCCCTCACCAGATGCAAGCCATGCCCTTGGATTTCTCAGCCTCCAGACCATGAGGTGAATAGATCTCTGTTCGTTATAATTCTTTCAGCCTTGGACATTTTGTAATAGCAAAAGAAAATGGACAAAGACATAAGACAACTCTATGTTTAACTGTTCAATAAACTGCCAAAATTGTTTTCACAGCAGCTACAGCAGCATTTCCACCAGCATCGTAAAAAAGGTATACTTTCTCCACAGCTGCACCAACATTTGTTATTGTTCTTTTTATAATGTTATTTAATTATTCTATTTCATTGCTTATCTTCTAATTATCAGTTTTTGTGTTTGAATTTGAAGCTGTCTCCAAGATCACTAATTATTTCTTCTACAAACTCAAAATATTCCACATGGGTTCTCTAGTGAATTATTCATTCTGGTTATTGTACTTTTCAACTACAGAATTTTTAGTTTGTTTTCATCGTTTCTACCTTACATTGATAATCTATATATGTAGAACACATCATTGTCATACTTTCTTTTAGTTCTTTAGACACTGCTTCCTTTAGGTCTTTGACCCTATTTAAAATAGACAAGGGGCAAGGGATATAGTTCAGTGGTATAGCACTTGCCTAGCATGTATGAGGCCCTGTGTTTGCTCCCCAGAACTGAAAGAGAAAAAGTAAAAAAATTAGGAAATTTGACTAGGATTGTGGCTCAGTGGTAGAGCATGTGTTTAGCATGGGTTAGGCCCCGGGTTCAGTCCCCAGGGTAATGATGATGATGATGATGAATGTGAGAAACTGCAGCCCTGTCCTGTCTTTTCCATCCAAGGGTCTAATCAGGAGCATCTCCACCTTCCACTCTAGTGCACCCTAGGCAGCACTCCCCCATCCCTTACACCAGGTTCACAATTGTTACAGTTACAAAAAGTGTGCTCTGCAGGGAGCATAGCCCAGGACATTCAGCTCCCTGTGCCCCTAGCTCCTGCAGAAACCCTGCCCAACAACTCTTTAAGCATTCCCCTCACCCCAAGTACACTAGCCAATCAGGATAGACTGTGAGCCTTCAAACCAGCCAGTGGCAGGAAGTCAGTGTCTTCTCAAACACTAGGATATAAAAGGAGCTTATTGCTGCCTCCTTTTATATGCTTATGAATATAAGCATATGCTCAAAGCCTTCTGCAGAAGTAAACTTGGCTTGTTGAGATTTCTTGGTGTCTGAGTGCTTTATTTCTGTACTGACAAATTGAATCTGGGGCTTATTGCCAACATAAAAAATAGATTATTTAAATTCTTTTCTTATTAAGCCCAACAAATGGGCCTCCTCAAAGAGTTTCTTTTTACTACTTTTTTCCTGTGAATAATTTTTGTTTCCTTGCATGTCTCATAATGTTTCATGGAAAAATGGACTTTGTGGTCTGGTAGTGTAGCTCCGCATTAAAGCACTTGCCTTGCTTGTGCAAGGTCCTATGCCTAATCTCCAGAATTAAAGGTTGGGGAGCAAAGAGAGGAGGAAAAAAGTGAACTTTTAAAATACTATAATATGGTAACCTGGAAATCAGATTCTCTTCCCTCTCCAATTTGATTATAGTTTCTGGGTTTTTTTTAGTGACATTTAAACTAGTTCTATAAAGTCTGTATTCATAATATATGCCCAGTGAAGTCTATTTTCCTTATCTTAGTGATCAGTTTTAGTGAGCAAATGTTTTAAGAGAGATCTCCTTAAATAATAGAACCAATTAGTCATCCCAGTCTTTGCTGAGGGGTCCTGTGTATGTGTTGGAACACACCTGCAACACTCAGTCAGACCATGTGTAACTCTACCCTAGCCTTCACTTCCTACTTGTACAGAACCTCTAAACCAACCCAAAGTGAGAGCTTAGAGATTTCTCCACTCTTCCCTGAGAATGCACGCAGCCCTATACATGTGAGTGGCCTTGTAGATTCCCAAAAACAGGGTGGTGCTTTTCAAGGGTTTGATTCCCCAGCTATTCCTTTCAAGCTTTTTGGTTCATCTCCCCAACCCCGACAAACTGTTATCCATTGCTTTAGGCAGCCATGAAATTAATACCCTTTCCTGTGATTGTTTTCAACAATGAAATTGTTCCATATGTTTTCAACAAATATCTCTCCCTCCAGGAAGAAGGTTGTGCACTTTGAGCTAGCTTCAAGCCAGCCTTTTTTAAAATTTATTTTGAGACAGCATCTTGCTATGCAGGCCAGGCTTGAACTCACTATGTAGCCCAGACTGACCTTGAACTCATGGCAATCCTCTTGCTTTAGCCTCCCAAGTCCTGGTATCACAGGCATGCCCCACTAAGCTCTGGCTCAATATGTTTTTAAAATGACAAATGACACAGAAATATACAAAGGAAAAAGTAATCACTTTAATTTCTCCATACCACTCCTCTCTCCATGATAGTTTGGTATTTATTCTTATGCACATACACACAAACATGAATGGAATGGTATGATTCTATACACATTATCTGGTAATCTATAATTTTTTCACTTATATGTTCTTTAGAGTTTGCTTTTTGATGAGTACATATTTATTCTTTTATCAGCTATCCATAGAGCATCTGCTACGCGTCAGGCACTGTTCTATGTCCTAGGGATGAATCAACACACCAAACATGTCCCCAAAATGTTGCCTTCATAGAGGACATAATTAAGTGAGGATAGGAAAAGGTGAATTGGAAATAACAAGAACATAAAAAGGGAAGGTGATACATGCTGTGGAGAAAAATTAAATAGAAAAGGCAGTAGGGAGTGGTAACCACCTGGGAGGGAAGGGTTTTTTTGTTTTGTTTTGTTTTGTTTTTTTGAGACAGAGTCTCACTATGCAGTTCAGGCTGTCCTTGAGCTCTTTGTAGTCCAGGCTAGTCTCACACTTGCAATGATCCTTCTGCCTCATTACAGGCATGCACCACCATGCCTGATTAGAAATGCTTTAAATGCTGTTTTTGTATATTTCCAACATACACTGTCTTTTTTTTTTTTTTTTTTTT
>NW_004955537.1:3054192-3059049 GCF_000276665.1 Chinchilla lanigera
TCTGGACACGAGCAAAATGCAGACAAACTTTCTGCCAAGCCATAACACACATCGTCTGGAGTCCAACAACCAATGAAGTCCTTCTTCCCAACAGAAACCTCCTGAACCTGGTCTTTACCTACAGGATTTCTATCAGCCTTCTGGTCTTCAGAGCTCTGACCATAATCTCCCAGACAGAACAGCCGAAGGTGTTCTAGTGCTCTTCTTTCAGGTGACATCTCTGAACCATTCTGAACACTTCCCACAAGCCATTTCCAAAGGCTCTTGGACCACATGGTCACATATAGTCACAGCAACAACCCACTCTTCTTGGTACCAAATTCTGTCTTGGTTACTTTTCTCTGGTTGCTGAGACAAAATACCCAACGCCCAAAATGAAGGAAGGAAATGTTTATTTGGCTCAAGTTTGTGGAGGTTTCAGTCCATACTTGGTTGGCTCCAAGGCAGAAGACAGCAAAGCAACAAGAGCAAAGGGGGAATGGCAGCCGAACAGCAAAGCAGCCAGAGCAAAAGGGAGGAATGGCGGCAAGCAGCTTCTTTCCCTCCCTTACTTTGTAAACAGGCTACCCCCACCTAAGGGTCATGTAGCTCCCACATAATCTCCATGCCCTCCTCTTCCACAGGCTCAGGATGTATACAAAGTAAGCACACTGGCTTCCTGCTGAGTCACTTAGCCAAACCTCTAGACTCCCCAAGTTGACACAATGTATCAACCATAACACCCTGGGTTTTGATTTTTAAATGACTCAACAAAGAAGACTGCATTCAAAAGGAGGCTCTTGAGAAGACATATAAGATTGAGGTAATATGGGAAAAGATCTCCCAGGCTGTAGGATGAGCACAAGCAAAGACTTGGCATGTGGCGTGCTGTGAACAATGAAGTAGACAGAGGATAATGAGAGAATCTGAGGTCAGGTTGTTGTACAGGGCCAGCTAGCCCCAAGCCTCAGAGGCCTGTGTCCTCCTACCTCCATGTGCCATTCCAGGGAGGTGGGTTAGTTGGACTCCCTTGAGCGACAAGTTTGGCTTTTTTCCTTGGCTAAAACTGTAGGGAAAGTTGGGGGACAAGCAGGGAAAGTTAAGGGACTTCAGTGATGTTTCTGGCAAAGAGAGTTAAGCTTCTGTTAAAGAGAGAGCAGCTAAAGAAAACAAACAGAGTTGATAAGGCTGGCCTGGCTACCAAGGCCTCAATTCCCTCCTCCCTCCACCTCCAATGAAGCACAGAAGAAAGTGGGAAGGGAGTACGTTATTTTAAAAACTCAGTATATAAAATACACACTAACACCTGGACACTCACACACCTCTATATAAGAAGATAGATATTTTATTATTCTCTCACCATACTAGTACCCTCAAATGCACATGGATCACTTTCGTTAACAGCCTTCAATGTGAGGCTCTGCTGTAAATCTCACAAGATAAGCACATGGACAGCACAGAAAGACCAAAGACACACTTATCCAAGAAGGAACACGTGGGCAATGGAAGTGGGAATAGTCAAATCAGGGTCTTGGAGCCCAAAATAGCCAATCAAGTTATAGCAAGAAAGGGGGGACAGTCCCCTTTCTTGCCATGTAATAAAGAGGCTAAATCCAGGTGTGTTGTGCACACTTGTAATCCCAGCACTCGGGTGGCTGAGGCAGGGAGATCGCTATGAGCTCAAGGCCAGCTTGGGTTACACAGTGAGTCCAAAGCCAGCCTGAACTACATAGCGAGACCCTGTCTCAATCAATCAATCAATCAATCAATCAATAAGGCTAAAAACAAAGACCCCTGAGTGCTGGCTCCCGACTCGTAACTTACTCCTTCAAGGTACCTATCTATCTTACTTCTCTCCTCTTTCCAGCAAAGTGATTTTGTTTTCTCCTTTTAAAACTTATATCTTGGCTGGGCCTGGTGGCACATGCCTGTAATCCCAGCACTTGGGAGGCTGAGGCAGGAGGATCGCTGAGAGTTCAAGGTCAGCCTGGGCTACAAAGTGAGTTCAAGTCCAGCCTGAACTGCAGAGGGAAACTGTCTTAAAAAAATAAAAAAATAAAAAGACAATAAAACTTACATCTCTAATTCTTTTATTGGTATAAAATTTTACAAACCCTAGACAAGATCTACCCTCATCACATGACTCCCACAATCCACAAGTACTTTTCTGCTATTTTTGGCTTTGTTGGCCTGGCTCTTTCTTAGTGGAACAAGAAATCAGTTGTAGATTCCAAAAACAATAACATGCTGAGGTAGTAGGGCCAAAAGATGTTACTTTCCTTCTGATCTCTTAGATACTTAATTA
Organism: Chinchilla lanigera; assembly: GCF_000276665.1. Classification (NCBI taxonomy): domain Eukaryota; kingdom Metazoa; phylum Chordata; class Mammalia; order Rodentia; family Chinchillidae; genus Chinchilla; species Chinchilla lanigera. The sequence goes on from NW_004955537.1 coordinate 3,056,477, forward strand.
AGTCCTGACTCCACCTTCCTCTACAGAGATTTTTCCTGTGGAAAGCGTGTTGTTCTTCCTGTCAGCAGATCAGTCTCAAGTTCCACCTCCTTCACTATCAGAGAGGAGGACCTGAGAGCCCACCCTTTCCCTACAGGACGCCTTGGGTTTCTATGCAAATCGGTTCACTTTTGCCTTGAAGACCAAAGACATATGTAAGAGCCCTTTTAAAGAGCTAGGAAGGCTCCATTTTACCCCTCTCTCAGGGCAAGGGATGCCTCCCTAAAGAACACTGCCATAAATAATGGATATCATTAAAGTTATCGTGGGGGCGGCTGGATTCAAGGTGGAATATTATTAACTTCACCTCAGCAGAGAAGAAAGGCAGCTTCCTGTCTTTCTCTTACATATGGATGCACTATAATTTAATCGATTGCTCGACTTTGGAGTATTTGTTTCCCCCTTTTTTATTATTATAAATAATTCTGCAATGACTCTTGGCATGGGTACAAGACATTTCTGTAGAATAGATTCTTGAAAGCAGAGTTGTTGGGTCAGAAGACAGACACATTTAAATTTAAAACGTTCCCAAATTGCCTTACAAAAATATTTTACCGCTTTTCATTCCTATGAGAAAGTCTGTTTCCACACTCCATCACCATCACTAAATATTAACAACCATTTTTCACCTTTGATATTAATATCTTTTCAATTTCCATATCTCTGATTACTAGTGAGGTTGAATGTTTTTATGTTTATTGGCCATTTTTCTTTTTCTGTGACCTGACTATTCATAATCTTTGTTTATTTTTCTATTGGATAGTTTGTCATTTCCTTATCTTGCACACATTGTTTTACGTTTATTCCTAGCTGTTTTGAAGTTATGGTTGTAAATTGATTACTACAGACAAATGGAAAGCAATTGATTTTAGAAAGTTGGTCTTATTTCTGGCATCCTTCCTGAACACTTGTCTTGATTTTAATAGTCTTACAGTTGATTATCTTTCTTTTCTAAGGAAACCATCATATTATTTGCAAATAATGGTTTATTGTGATTACAGATTTATTTAGAATTATGCCTATTATATATATATATATATATATATATATATATATATATTTATTTATTGACCATACTTTCTGGGGTATTGTTTTTCACTTCCTGCCTTTTGAAGATTGACAACATTTCCTTGTTTTTTTTTTTTTTGTTTTGTTTTGTTTTGTGTGCTGGAAATTGAACCCAGGGCCCTACACATGCTAGGCAAGTGCTCTGCCACTGAGCTACGCCCGCAGGCCCATCCTCATTCTTTTTGTGATCTGGTAGTTCTATATTTTATTTCTGTGGTTCTGGTGGTTGCCCTTGCATATTTTGTTAAATATGGAAAAAAAATTGCTGTCAATGTCAAAATCAAATCAATTTATAACCTCTCCCCAAACAAGGTAAGGTTATGAATACAATTGGACCCTACTCCATATGCTTCACTTCTCTTAATTGAAATCATTTAATATCTTAGTACCACATTTAAAATTATTTATGTAAAATTATTATGTATTATTTATGAATCCTTTATTTTCTGCTTTTCGTTATACAGGATGTTATTTTCCTTTGTCACCTCCCATGTCTTAAAAGGTAGTAACACTGTGATTTTTACTGCTGATTGACTTTTTAAAAAGAGAATAAAACAAAATTTCAAAACAAGATATTAGGAGGGTAATAATGGTTAACACATTGTGTATTGTTATATTTAGCTTAGTTACTCAGAGTACAAGATATAGGCATTTATTTGTCCAAACAATATTAGCACAAACCTTCTTTTCAGTGAACTAAGAGAAATTAGTAGTATAACTATCTTAACTATCTTGTATATATATATATATATTTCTTTTCCCTTTGTTCTTTTCTCTTTTCCTCATCCCAGCTTCTCTTTCCTTTTGAACAATTTCTTCCTATTTCACAATACCTATTGTATATTTCAAATTTTATTTACTCTTTCAGCTTCTCACATTAAGGAGACAATATTATGTTTACACATGTGACTCTGACATTTCACTTATGAGTGTGGTCTTGAGTTGCATTCACTGAACTGTAAAAGTCTCCAGTTTATCCTTCTTTATGGCTGACAAGTACAGTATTTCATTGTATAAAAAGACCATATCTTTTTTTATCCATTCCTCAGTTGATGGGCATTTAGGTTGTTTCCAAAATCTAACTATTACAAATTGTGCTGCTATAAACTTGGGTGCACATATATCGCTGTGGTATGATGTTTTTAATTTTCCGAGAAGGTACACAGCAGGGGAATAGCTGGGTCAAATGGGAGCTCCAATCCTAGTTTTTTGAGGTGTCTCCACACTGATTTTCACAGTGGTTGCACCAGTCTACACTTCCATCAACAATGGAGAAGTGTTCCTTTTTCCCCACATTCCCCCAGTACTTGATATTGGTTGATTTCTTTTCTTTTCTTTTCTTTTTTAATTTTAAAGAGTAAAAGAAGGATAACATAATAATGGGGGAGGTCTTACCAAATTACAGACAAAGTGGTAGGAAATTATCAATGGTTATTGTTTTACATATTGTTATCTACAAGATAGTT